>NC_080029.1:80425063-80774491 GCF_030020395.1 Manis pentadactyla
TGGGGGGAGGGGCGCTCGCGTCCCGCAGGGCCGGGGCTTGTATCTTACCCCCTTCGCGAGGCGCTGGGTTCTCGCTGGTGTAGCTGCAGTCTGGCCACTGTCCTGCGTCTTCTGGTCTCTCTTTTAGGGCTAGTTGTGTTTGTTGTATTTTCAAAAGTATATATGTTTTTGGGAGGAGATTCCCACTGTCCTACTCACGCCGCCATGTTGGCTCCGCCCCGCTGTTGTTCTTATAGGCTAAAATCAGAAGAAAAAGCTCTAGAGGAAATATTTAAATTAAAGTAATATTTAAAATATTATTAATAATGGTGTTCTTCTAATTGTCTTCCAACAGTGCTGTTTTGATACAAATTCTTCATGTTGACTAAATATTAATATTCCATTTTATTCTTTACTTATAATACTCCTACTTCCAGTGAGAAATTGAGGTATTATGGAGAACTGAATAAAATAGGATACTTTTAATATGTAGTTTTGATTATGTCTGTGCACATCACAGGTTAAAGAGAAATGCATGCTTTGCAAATAATAATGTCACTGCTCCCATTTTTAAATTCACCCCTATAAGTTTCCTGTGTAGTAAAGAAGCAGAAATTCTCCTTTTTGTTTTTGTTCTCCATCATCTACATCTTGACTTTATTGGGCAACAGTACTATTATCAGTGTTACATGGTGGGACCAAGCAGCTCCACATCCTCATTACATCTTATTGGCCAATTCGTCTTTCCTGGAAATCTGTGACATCAATTCCAGTGTGCTCAGCATGTTGTCAAGCTTCCTATCCAAGACCAAGACCATCTTCTATATGGCTGTGTCCTACCATTCTACATCTTCCTCTTTTTATGCCACAGAACCCTTCTTTCTGGCTCTTATGGCATTTGATAGGTGTGTTGCCATCTGTCACCCACCATACTACCCCACCATAACGACTGGGAAGTCTGTGGAACCCTATGTCTGTTTGCTGGATGGGTGGCTTTTTCTGGTTGATGAACCTTACCACTCTTCTTTCCCAAGTTTCATTTTTCTGGTTCAAATGCCATTGATCACTATTTCTGTGATTGTACAGCAATGCTGGGCATATCATGTGTCCCTGTCTCCAAGACAACTCTGACTTATAGCAAGTTCAGCGCTTTGATGACCTTCATCACTTTGTTCTCCATCCTGTGTCCTACAGTCTGGTCCTTTGAGCTGTGGTTCGGGATCCCAAAGCTTCAATAGGAAACAAGACCTCCACAAGTGTCTTCTACCTGGTGGTGGTGTCCTTTCTCTATGGCTCAGTCATGGTGATGTGAGCCCAGAGACAGGCAGGCAGCCAGGGCTGCAGAAGCTCTTGATCATGTTCTACTCAACTGTGACTCTACTCTTAAACCCTCTGGTCTACAGCCTCAGGAATAAGGAGATAAAGGTTGCCCTGTGGAAAGTTATGTGTAAAGTTTAAAAATAATTCCTGAATGGGCGATACTTGGGTGAGATAAAATTCCTTTTAAGTTCTGTTATAAAGAATTAAGAAAAAGTGTACTTAAAAGGAAAGATATTAAATCTATAGTAAATGTTTCCACCAGAGAATTCCTTAAAATTCAAAGCTTGTTTTTATTTCTTATTGATTGAGTGACTGGGAAAATTACTCAAATTGTTATTTGTTTTCCCAATTTTAACTGGAGATGATCCTAATAATCATATCTATATCATAGAATATTTGAGCTAAGTGAGTTAATATCTTCAATCATTTATAACAGTGCCTGGGACTCAATAAATATTATATAATATGTTGTTATCAGTAGTAATTACACCAAAATTTATTTCACATTATTGTTGCCAAATATGAGCTTCAGCAATTTTTTTCTAAACTTTTACATGATAATCCTATTACATTGTTGTAAAGAAAAAAGTGCCCATTTTTATGGGAAAGAGTTTTTTGATTCTTGGAATATCTGTATAAATGCAAATAAAAGTTATTTCTGGTACATTCTCCACATTTCCTTGTCTTAGAAAAGTGATTTGTTCAGAGATTGATGAGGACTATCTTCTGGTAACATCTTATCAAATCAAAACTTGTATTCCCAGTTTTTAGAAAGGGCATTTTTGGGGGGTGGTTCGAGAGATCATATATAAAATATTTGTAAAATGCAAAAGACAGCCAAAAGATAAACCAACCAAATGTCCATCAGTGGATGAGTGGATAAGTAGAATGTGTTATCTACATACAATGTAATGTTATTCAGCCATATAAAGAAAGGAGATTCTGAAACCTGCTAAACCATTGGTTAACCAGCCAGTCACAAAACAACAAATACTGTATGACTCCACTCTTAGAAATTTCTAGAATAGTCAAATTTGTAGAGACTGAAAGTAGAATGGTGGTTGCTGAAAGTAGGGGCTGGGGGGAAAGGAATGGGGAATTATTAGTTAAGGGACACAAGTTTTCCATTTTGGAAGATGAAAAGAGTTATGGAGATGGATGGTAGTAATGGTTGCTCACCAATGTTAATGTACTTAATGCCACAGAACTATAAACTTAAAACTGTCGGGATGGTAAATGTCATGTTATGTGTGTTTTACCACAGTTAAAAATAATTTTAAAAATGCAAAGCACATTCCCAATGTCAATTTTTTTTTATCATTGTCCTTTAACACTTTCACTGTATTCTTTTCCAGCAGCCCCAGCAGCTATTCTTCTTTGTGTCTGCATTTTCTTTTCCTCTGTGATGTTGCTGTTACAGCTTCTTCTCAGTAATAAAAGCTATGGAGAGTAGGATCTTTCCCTTCAAATCGCTAATACTTTTTCACTCCCCAACTCGGTCACTGCCCTGCCCTCAAAGGTGCTCCTTTGCTTTGCTCCTTGATGACCCGTAGTGGTCACAAGGAGGCAGCCACTCCCTTCTCCCAAAGGCAGACTTCCTTATCAGGGATTTCCTTCTACTCCAGTGCGCATGACTGTTAGAAACTGCATTATCACCAGGGATAAAAGTAACGAAAGGAGTGGTGTTGGTTCTGGGACAGGTGTGTAAGGTAAAGTCCATCCAAGGTGTGCAAACCCTTGATGCCTAAAGAAACTTGCTCTGACTGCCCAGTGTTGTCCACTTTTCGGGTCTCAGGCAGAGCCTTTCCTGAAGCTCAGAAATACCTCCTAGCTGAGTCGACTGGATTCTGCTTTGGATCACACGCTTCCTCAGCTGTGAGCAGCAGCTGTGATATGTCTGAGGGCAAGGAGCTCATCCCCAACCTCTGTTCTAAGGACAGAAAGGCTATGGCAGAGCTGTCCTCCAACAGAATATGGTCACACATGCAAGCAACATATACAATGCAAAATTTTCTAGGTACCACATAAAGAATTAAAAAGAAACAGTGAAATCTATTTTTGTAACAATTAGCCCAGTGTATAAAAATATTATTTCAATATGTAATCAATATAAAATTAACTTGTTATTTTGCATTCATTTTTTTCATACTAAGTCTTTCAAACTGAGCTGAATATTATACTTACAGCACTTTTAATTTGAACCAGCCACACTTCAAGTGCTCGGTAGCCACATGTAGCTGGTGCTTACCACATCAGACAGTGTAGCTCTACAGCTTCTTATGTTCTCCTTTGTGTGAGAGTGGGAGGGAGTGGGGTGAATTAGGGTTAGGAAGTTAGAAGTTTTCCAAATAACCTTAGATAAGTGGCTTATGTGTTTTCTTTATTCTCTCTCCCTTCCCCTTTGTCCTCTCCCTCAAAGGGAGATTCAGCTTCAAAAACATGGCTCTTAAAGAAGAGGGAGGGATTTCTCTGTTACTGCTTGGAAGCAGTAATAGAGAAAGGAGGACCCTCTTTTAGTTACCAGTGGACTCCATTGTTCAGGGCCATTTTGGGAAAAAGAGCACAATGGAATTTATACTGATGCTCTCCACAGCAAATAGTTATAGAAATGTTAATGGAGAAGACAGAGAAGGATACTGGGGTACTAGGAGATGGCAGAGCTCTGCAATCCCTCTTCAGTCTTGCTGATGGTAGTGAGGTTAGAGGATGTGCAGTCTCATGCATGAAACTCTGGGGCCTGCAAAAGCTTCTTAAGTTCAAATAATGTTCTAAGCAATATACTTGGTATCATGATACAAGGAACTCTTCACTTATGGGGGCACAGATGTGTTAACATTCCAGCTAAAAAAATGGTAAAGGGGAAATACCAGGGGACCAGAGGAGCACAGAGAAGGACTAAGAGTGTAAGTTTGAAGGGGCATAGGTGGGATGTGTCAGAGAAGGGTTTACAGAGAGGTCAATATATCAGCCTAGTCTTGAATGACAAGTTGGTGGTTTTATAGAGGAGAAGAAGGGAGAGTGAGTGATTATGTTACAAGCAGAAGGAGTAGCATATAGAATTGCCTTAGTGTATGAGTGTAGAGTGAATGTTGGCATCCTGAAAGGAGATGAACTTAGAGGTTCAGGAATTTAGATATACTAAAGAGGTTGAACTTGGTCCTATAGGCAAGAAGGAAATATTTAATGATTGAAAGCAAGGAAGTGACATGATAAGATTTGTATTTTTGAAAATTTGATGTCTGTAAGTATAGATTCTGTGCTGTTCAAAGCCACAATATAGCTCCTTTTCTCATCAAATGTGTTGTGAGCTATCCAATTAGCTATAGGGGATGAATTCAAATTATTCTTATTGCTTCAATCTTTTGAGAAGTTTACAATTCCCCTTGAAAATACTGCCAACACCTCAGTCTTACAGAATCAAGGCTGGAAATTTCTGTATTCCAATAACATTGTCAGAATTTAAGTTTAGTAGCTTGATATTTCAGTCAGTTAGGTATTCAGTTAAGACATTCCAATTCTAATTGAAAAGTGCCCAGATGGAAATCCTGGGCCTTTCACCTTAGACTCTAAATAGTGGAATAGTCCCAGGGGCTTCTACTACATACTTGGCATTTGAGAACAATTTAAATAACAACAACACCACAATAATAAGTCCCTTACATTACTTCAAGCCCTCTGTAGCATATTTCCATGGGCTGTTAACTACTGAACACAGAATGTATGACAATGTTTGTGTTGGATGTCACAGAGCACTTATGAGCCAGAGAAAACTACTCAGTGCATAGTTTAAAGGTAAAAAAGCTGTGTGCCAGAATATGGAGCCCATCTTGAGAAATTAGAATATAAAAATTCTCCAACAAATGTGTGATTTGTAAGATGTGTGTGAATTCCAAGGGTAACACCCTGGTTTAGTGACAGATCTAGTGAGTTCTGAAGAATGACATGTCCCTTATATGTACATATTTGAACAAAAGGAAAGCTAGGTTGGCTCTATAATAGCTTGTGGGTAGTTAATGTGGTTCCCCAGGTCTTTACTTAGTGTGGTCATTAGCTTTGTGTACTTGAGAATGGAGATTGTATGTTTGAAGGGTAGATACTGGGTCATGTTGGATGAAAAGAGATTCTTAAACTTAAGAATATTTTCCATGTCCTCTCAATTGACACTGACATACTTCATCATAATGGAGGCATTAAATATATTCATTTATAAGGTCCAGTTTGAAGAACTAGGCCAGCAGTACAGTATTAAAAGCTATGCTTGGTGCTTAGGATGGAGAGAAAGGTAACAGTAGTGATGAAAGCTCTGACACCTCTTTGGAGGGAAATGTGGCCATGGTGATCAAAATTTTAAATGCACTGTATGACTCAAAATTTTCATTTCTCAGACTCTAGCTTCCATAAACATTGTTCCCTCAATTCTCTCTGCTATTTTGGTAGAAAGTTGAAGGGAATAAGCCACAGGTATATACATTTTGATATAGTCACCCACAGATTGTTTGGTTTATACATTTATTAAAATGTAAATATTTGATTCAGTGAGTCACACTATTGTTCTCCTAACAACTTTTTTTCAGTGGGTCACATATGAAAGGTATTTATTTACTACCTACTTAAAATACTAAGGGATAGTCCTGATTAGACAGGTGATTGTTCTTCAAGTGATGTTCTGGAACTTAATCTTTTTCTATCTTTGGCTTCATCATCTTTAAAATTTGGCTTCCTAGGTCAACATGCTTAATTACAACAGAAAGATCATCAAAGACCATGCATAAGTAAGGCCTGAAGTGTTGCACATTAGTTTTAATTACAATCTATTGACTAGAACTGTGTCACATTTCACACCTAGAAATGTGAAGGCTTAGAAAAAATGTAACCTTACTTAGGGAAGGGGAAATGGATTTGTTTCTGTCACACAATTAATGTCTTAACTTCTTGGCTGACCAACATCTATCCTGTCTGATTTATATGTGGAGAGAGAGAAGGAGTTTGTAAAGAATGTAGATAGTTTTGTGGATGTCTGAGAGTAGGTTCATTCTGAATTTAGTGGATACACCTCATGTCTAAAAACTTTGTTAGTGAAGAAGTAATTTTTTAACATCAGAAGATGCAACTCTGAAGGGAAAAATACTGTGTTCATCTAGAATATGTGTACATGTACATTCATGTGCATGTGTGTGTGGGTATACATGTGATTGTGTACACATTCATGTAGTTTTCATCTCCATTATGATAATCACTGAAGATGAAACATATTCAAGTTGGCAGGGTGCACACATTTCTCTTGGGGTTGCAGTCACTAGAGAAAGTCTTCAGTCAGAAGGGATAAGTAATGGGGAATGGAGAGATCTATGGCACGTTCTATTCTCTGAGTAAAACCTTGAAGGAAACTTCCTGAGAAAGGAATTAAAAGGTGTTTTACTAAGGACATGATACCCTAGGCTCCTGGGATGTATTAGGATGAGTGGGTATGGGCATATGGAACAGTAACCTCTTTCCTATGTCTCAATGTCCATTTCATTTTATATATTGATATGAAAAGGCATACATTTTCATGATTATTTTCCTTTACAAACACTGTTCCTATTATACAATTTATAAGATGTGAGATTAAGGAAATGTTTTTTGTCCAATTATCATTTTGTCTTTGCAGGTCATCTTTCAAAGCACTGTATTCTTAGCCAACAGGAAAAGGGGAATATTTTTCAATTCTTTGGCAATAATTTAGATGATTCTCTTGTTTACTGTTCTCCTTCACACAGATGATAGCATAACAAATCAACACCCACTGTGTGTGGCTTGTAGGAGAATACTTTGTAAGTAGAAGCTAATCTACTTAATGGAATATAATACTCAGATTCAAAAGAGTTAAAAGAAAATAGAGGACTGGAGAATCAAGTGGGATCTTGATGAGAGAGATACCCAAAGACAAGGACAGGAGTGTTACTGTCGGTTTGTTGATCTGGGGTAACAGAAGGCCCTTAGCATGGGTCCTTTGTGCTGGAAGGGGTTTTCTCCCATGAGGCCTCAGAGGTGAGAGGACAATCAGAAGAGAGCTAGTGAGTATTACTGTGGCAAAGAGAAAGTGAGCTCTGTCTTCCCTGTGTCTTTCTCCTCTGCTCTATGAGCAGCATTTAATTACCTCTGCTGATTTTAAAGACCTGGAGATTAGGTTCCTACCAATGCACATCTCTTGAATCCAGCCTTGGTATCTTTTTGACTATACATTACCCACCCTGGGTTAAGCCCTTCATGCTTTTCCCCTGGACTATTGAAATAGTTTTCTGATAATTTCCATATAATTTCATTACTCTGTAACAATCAGGCAAATTGTCTTGCAAATGCAGCTTCCATAAACCTTCTGTCATTTTACTCTTCTAGACCAAGTCCACTTGTTTTCTGTTGACTAGTAAATTAAGTCTGAACTGGTCAGACTAGCAGTGAGTGCTGTGCCACATGGCCTCATCTTTGTGCCTTATATCCCACTATTCCTTTACAAGTACTCCAACTTCCACTCATTTGGACTCTTCTCTTAACATGTCTTGTATGCAAATCTTTCCACATTATTGTAATATGCTATTATTGTTCTGCCTCCGTCATTATCCTTGGAAAATTCTGTCTTTTGCTAAGATCCATTCGTTTCTCAAAAGCCTCTTCTCATTTTTTCTAACTGAATATAATCCTGTTCCACATGACAAAAAAACTTTCACCTTGATTTGTCATATTCTGTTTCTGGTTCAGTGGCAGCACCGGCAGTGCAGGTGGATGGGTGCTGTCATCCACTCCTTGTTCTGTACCAGCTCTCCATGAACATGCCACAAATTAACATACCATCTAAGTAAAAAGTTTCCTGGCTCTGCAAATGAGTTTCTAAGGTAAATCTCTTTAGATCTCTTCCAATCAGTTTTAAGCTCCTAAACTCCCTCCCTACAGAAATTCTGGAGCCACCAATTTGTTGTCTGAAATTGCTTTGAATGAGAGATATTTGATATAAGGTCCAAAAGAACAGGGCCTCTGCATTGTTATTCATCATCATTTCCCTGGCTCTAGAACAGTGCCTGGCAATAATGAGTATGGAATAAATGTTTTTGCATAAATGAGGAGGAAATGAGACAAAGAGAAAAGAACAAGTCACCCCTCCAAAGGGAATAATATCGTAAACCCACATTGAGGAAAATAAACACATAGCTCTTCAGGAAGAATAAAAATAGTGTGTTTCTGTGTTTCTTCCTGCCTCTGTCATTTCAACAGGTCACACTAACAAGGACTTTGGAGACTACTGATTTCTCTGGGTCTGTGAGTAAGCTCACCCTCCTGGGCTTCCCCTGCCACAGGGATATCCAGATCCTCCTCTTTGTCCTTCTCCCTCCTCTACCTTCTGGCCCTCCTGGGGAATGTCCACCATCTGTGCTGTGTGGTCAAACCGGAAACTCCACACACCCATGTACATCCTCCAGGCCAACTCCTCCTTCCTGGAGAGATACCTGCTATGTCAGTTCTGATCTGCCCAAGATGTTGGCCAACACCCTCTCCTAAGACCAGTAGCATTTCCTATGCTGGCTGCCTGCCCAGTTCTCCTTCCTCTTTTCTGTGTATGCTCCTGAGGTCTTATTTCTGTCAGTGATGTCTTTTCACTGATTTCTTGCCATTTGTAGATCTTTGCACTCTCCCACCATAATGGCCCATTGCCTGTGCACTTGCTTAGTGCTCTTCTGCTGGGCAGGGGGCTTTCTCTGGTTACTGTCTCCTCTGACTCTAATATCTCAGGGGTCCTTCTGTAGTCTAACCACCACTGAACATTTTCTCTGTATTCTGGCACCTTTTCTGGCACTGTCCTGTGCTCCAAGATCTAGAATTGCTTTGATCTGTGGCATTATTAGCTTTCTCTTCTTTCTCACCTCCCTGCACATCCTTGGCACTTGCTTCTGTGTCCTAAGTGTGGTGCTACAGGTGCCCCCAGGCTCAGAGAGGAACAGGGCCTTCTGTGCTTGTGCCTTCCACCTTGCTGTGGTGTCTTTGCTCTATGGCTCAGTGAGTGATGTATGTTAGCCCAGGTTCTGGAGATTATCCTGGGATGCAAAAGTTTGTGACCTTGTTCTATGCTTTGGCAACCCCATTCTTTAATCCCCTGATTTACAGTTTCCAGAACAAAGATATGAAAGAGGCACTAAAGAAAATTTTGAATGTGTTATTGTGGGAAATCTCTAAAGGATTCAGAAGTCAAATTTAATATAATGCCTCATTAATGCTTAGGAGGATGGAAGATAATGAGACAAGTGAGATCATGCTTTTTCCCTCTTTGCTTTATTTTCATATATTGGGAGGATGACTTTTAAAAATTCATTAGACTCATGTTTTAAGTCTTAGGTACCTATTACTGTTATATTCCAGTTATGCTTGTACCTTAGGTAGACTTCCTTATTTTGAAATCCAACAATAAGATTTTCATATATTTTTGAGTTCCTAGTTTCTCTTCTGGTTTTTATTACATACTGCTTGATGTATTTCCACATCCTCAAGTTCTGCCTTCACCAAAGCGAGCTCTTTTTTACAGCTTAGCAAATGTTAAATGTACTGCAGACACATAAATAGTTAACCAACAATCATTCAGATAACCAGACTTTTAAAAAACCCTCAACAACAGGGACAATTTTAAAGCATTACTTTTACATATTCCATAATTCCATGTATAGTTTTGCTTATCAACAAGGGTACCAAGTGAGGTTATATTGACTTGACTGACTCCCCACTCATTGCTGATGCCATCACTTAGGAGTTAGGTCTCAAGTTTCTGTAGACAGACACATGAGGGTTAGTTAAGACTCAGTATAAACCAAAGAGCTATAGAATTTGTGAAATCATTACCAACTGGGCCTAAGGTGCAGTTATTTTCTCTGTAAAATTCTGGATAAGTGTTCCTCAGAGGTAATTTATAACCTTCTAATTTCTTATATTCTAGAGTAGTAGTTTGATTTATAGTATTGCACTTCATGAGGAAACCTTGGGCTAAAACTTTGTTCTGGGATAACAACATCACGAGGTTTACTTCCAAATCCTAGTCAAACATTTATAACCTCTTATCGGATATTTTTAATTGGAGCTCTACTTCAAGTTCAGAGGTTGAATCTTAAATTTGCTAATCTTGTAAAATTAACTCTAGCCATCCTTATTTGCTAATGGCTCCACTGATCTATAACCTGAATTTACAATCTTAACATTTATAATTCTTCACCATCTCATACCCACCCTAATATTGTTAAATTCTGTGGGATTATCCCTGTGATCCTTTGTCATCTTTACTTATCATTTTTGTCCATGTTCTAGCATTCCATACCTGTGAAGGCATAATAATTTCATAATCTCTCTGTCCCTGATATCACCCATGTCAAATTCCAAAATCAACTTCTTAAACCTCCTTTCTATCACTCCCTGCACTTACTTATTCTCTACTTACACAGATTTTGGACACAAATCCTAAATTATTATTTATTTTTCATTCACTCTTTCTTTTTTTAAATGGATATATGTCATTATTAATTTATTCAAACCCATAGAATGTACAACACCAAGAGTGAACCCTAATGTAAACTATAGACTCTGAGAGATGATTATGTGTAAATGTAATTTCATTAATTATAACAAATGTACCACTTTGGTGCAGGATGTTGATATGGGGGAGCCTATGCATGTGTGGAGTCAGAGGGCATATGGGAAATTTCTGTGAATCTAAAACAACTGCTCTAAAAAACAACTATAACTGAAACAACTACAACTAACAAACTATATATATATTTATGGACTTAATGTTCTCCTCACATAACCATAAATTTGCTAGTAGTCTATCCTTAGCCATTGCTCTGTGCTGGATCTGTAACATTTAGCTTGTAGATCCTTATCTTCATATTTGTTATTTCGTGGTTACAAGGTGGCTGCTCAACATTCAGGTATTTCCCTGTTCCAGGCTGGAAGAACATGAAGCAAAAGCCTTCCCAGAAACTCTCAAGTTTGGTGCTCGTTGGTCAGAACTATGTCACATGACAAACCTAGCTGCAAGGAAGGCTGAAGAAGCAAGTGCTTTTACCTGGACTCATGAGACTATGAACAATCAGGATTCTTTTACTAAGGAAAAGGGGATGCACTTTGGGTGGACAATAACAATCCCTGCCACAGAAGAATCTAATTTCTCTAGTCACCTTAGACATAATGAAACTCAAACAACTGGGAAAACGGACCTTTGAAAAATATGAAAAAGTTGAAGATGGAAAACATGCAAAATTTCAAGAAGCTGTCACATTCGTAAATCTTACTAGAGGCAAATAGGACTGAGAACTGTTTATTCTCACTTGAACTCAATTTTTAAAAATTATAATGGTATTTTTGTAAACAATTGGTACAACTGAACTTAATAATAATGTGTTCTAATGATCAGGAAAATATTGAGCAAATAATGTTTGATTATAAAAGTGCACCTATGGGTTCAAAGTTGAGGAAAACAGGTTGGAAGAGAAAAGACCAAAGAGAAAAAGCTGTTTGGGTCCTAGTTTTCTGTGAACACTGTCAGCTAAATGGGCATCGCTAATGAATTTAACCATCTTCTCCCAAGGAATATATAAATATTTCTCCCACCCTGATAATTAGAAAGGAGTCAGTTGAATCATGGAGACCAAAGATTGTGTCAGCCTGCTAAGAGGAAATGACATCACCCTGCCAGTCGTTCATCTTGGGGCTTGGTGTGTCCTTACAAATGGAATAGAGTGGGAGAAAAGAGAAGAGAAGCAGAGAGAAGAGAAGGGAAGAGAAGAAAAATGCATCATTTGTGATAAGGGTGGTATTGCTCTAAGAAATTTCTGTTTCAGTTAGATATGCATATGTTGTGGGTATAATTTAAGATTTATTTCTGTAGATTGTGATCAAAGAAAGAGCAATTTCTTAGCAGTAATAGGACATCTAAGAGCAGCCATTACATAGGTCACCAAAAAGGAAACCCAATCTTAAACACAGCACAAGAGCTCAAAACAAGAAATGAGCCCTAAAATGTTGAAGTCAAATATAGAATAATGTAGTCTCCAGACCGGTGGAATGTGTAGAAAACAACAGGAATAGCAATAAACAAGACTATTTGTAAAAAGGGTGGCAAATCTTTATCCTGTCATAATCATCTTAATGCCTGATGAGTTGGAGGAGATATGACACTTGAGAACAAGGACAAAAACCAAGTTTCCCCCAAGAAGGGAACAATACAGTGTGAAAGAACTTCAGAAAAGCCTGAAGACCATCATTCTGAGCAGCCACCCATGAGAGGTGCCATCCTAGAAAGAAAGGATCAGCAGTTAAACAAGATCATGCTTGCAAAAGTCCCATGCAATCAGCTGTGCCCAAATTTCTCATACTTTATTTCTACTTTCAGTAAAAACATGTTTCATTAGTACTATTTGACTCACATTCCCTAGTTAATGCAGTACAATCTTAGTTTTAGAATCTGAGTTTAAAATTATCCTACTCATTAGTTGCCCATTTTTAGGCACCAGTCAGTCTCCCCTTGAAAATTTCCATGCCCACTACAGCTTATCATAATATTTATTTTCTAAATTCATGGCATTTTTGAGTTCTGTCAGATACAGTCTTATAAATAAAGTAATTGAATTTTTGTGAGCACAGTGAGTAGATGGTGTATCTCATTATAGAAAAACATGTAATTGGAAAGGACAAAATTTTTGATAAATCTGAAACAAAATAGTATTAAGATTAAAGCCAAGATACACGTAAGAGGCTTGAGTCTTAGTTTTGTACATACCAACATGAGTATGTTATTTTTAGAACTTAAAAAAACCTTTAAAACAGAGAAATGATACATTGGTGAAAACTGTACAGAACTTTCTTACAGGAGATCTTTAGGACTGTGGGTATTTGCTCTTAAGATAGGATGAGGGCTCTTTGTGTTTAATGAATCACAGTTCTATGAGAGTAAGGAATAAAACACCCAGACATGCCCAGAAAATCGTTTTTTTTATGAGAAAAAAATTATATTTCTGGGAGAATAGTGACATAAAATTTTATATTGTTTTTCTGTATTTTTAGGAATTTCTTTTGATGGTGCTCCCAGGACTTTCTTCAGTGCATCTTTCCTATCTTTATTCTGGAGGCTATAGATCAGAGGATTAAAAAATAGAGTTGCCATAGAATAAAACAAGGTCACAAATTTCTGTGTTCCAAGATGGCCCCTGGAGCCCTGGATTCACATTACCATGGCTGAGCTATAGAATAGGGAAACCACCAAGGAATGAGAGGCACACGTGGAAAAAGCTTTGTTCCTGCCTGAGTCAGCTGGGACATGATGGCATACAAAACTAAGGTATGTGACCCAAGAATGTAGAGGAAGGTGATGAAGATTAGAGAGCTTACACAATGAGAATGAGTTTGGGAACTGGGGCACAGGACAGTGTCAGCAATGGTCCCAGGTCACAGAAAAAATGGTCAGTGATGCTAGGGCCACAGAAGGGATCCCAGGACATACGAACCTCAGACATCAGTATGGATGGAAAGCCACCTGCCCAGCAGCAACTACTAATAGGGCACATAGATGGTGATTCATGGTGGTGGGATAATGCAGAAGTTGGCAGATGGCAAGGAACCTAGTAAAGGACATTGCAGACTGAAGGTAGCCTTCAGCACCACACATGAGAAGTAGAACTGGAGCAGGCAGCCAGTGTAGGAGATGCTTTTGGTCTGGGAGGTGATGTTGGCCAACATATTGAGCACATCAGAACTGACAGAGCAGATCTCTAGGAAAGAGAAGTTGGACAGGAGGATGTGCACGGGTACGTGGAGTTTCTGGCTTGACCACACAGCACAGATGACAGATGTGTTCCCCAGGAGGGCCAGAAGGTAGAGGAGGGAGAAGAGCACAAAGAGGAGGCTCTAGATAGGGCTGCGGCAGGGGAAGCCCAGGAGGGGGAGCTCACTCACAGACCCAGAGATGTTACTGGCTCCTGGGCTACTCATTCTTCTAATCTAATCTATGTAATGAGCAGTAAAAACTATTATTTTAGCCATTTTCTCCTTCTTGAAAAGTTATTTTTATTTCTTATGACTCCTATATATTCCTTTAACACCCTTTCCCAAAAAGACACAATATGGGTTCTAAATTAAATAATTTGTTTCCCAAGGGTCTGGCTTAGCCCAACAAGATCAGGGTCCTGGGAGAACCTGGCTCCACATGTTCCTATATGTTCTCACGCCCCTGCTATACCATTTTTCAGAGTATAAATTTCACTAATATCATGTAACATAGAGTCCAAATTATTTTTTCCATTTGCATTTAAATGAATTATTCTTCAATGTATAGTTTCAAAATATACACACTCATGCATTTACACACCTAAGTTGTTTCTTGTTGCAAAGAAAATTTTTATAATATTTGGGAAAATTGCAAGAAAAATAAAAATTTAATCTGAAATTGAATTAGGTCAGTACAAAAAGAGCATCTTTCTTACTATATTGTCAAATACACAGTATCTTCAGGAGATCTGTCCTAGATAGCTCTGTTGAATGAAGCAGGATGCTGAAGATGCTACCATAAATTCCATTCTATCAAGTGCTTATTAGCTTCTTATAGGTTGTATTTAACTTCTACTTGCTGAGCAAGAGCTAGTTTGATAGAGAAAAAGGGTCATAGTTAGCATCATTTTCTTGCTAGGAGATCCTGGCTCTCAAATAGAAAAATAGCAAAAGGCAGATGGAGAAGAGCTGTCTCAGCTCAGATGCCTCATTATCTTGTTACTGCATGGTGATGAATTAGCTTATGTAAAAACACAATAAAAAAGGAAACAAAAGCATGTATTTAATTCTAAAACTATGAGAGGATTACACCAGCACTGAATGTTAGTGTCAGAAGGATCTCGAGAGATTATCAAGCTCAATTTCCTCATATCACAGAAACTGAAACCAGGGAGGTTAGATCAATCCAAGGTCACCTTGTCTTTTGGTGGGAAAAGCAGGTCTAAAACAAAATGTTTGGATATTCAGTCCAGAACTTTTTCTATAAACCTTGCTTTTGTGGACCCTACTTTTCTGTCAGCTCAGATGGCTACAAAAGTATATGGTGCATGTGTTACAGCTTTCCCTCCTTTGAGCCAGATTCCTATTTATACTGAAGAAGGACTTTAACAAGGCTAGTAACCCAAGCTGGAAATCTCTAGCTTGTATCCTCCATCCCTCTTTAACCTGCCCTGTGTCCTAATTCTTTTTTATGACATGAACTCATTTTTGGCCACTTTCTTTAAAAAACATTTGACTTCTAAGATCATAAGTGTATCAACAACTACTGTCATGTAATAATATTTATTGTGACAGTCCCTTAACATTCATTATCCCATTAAATTTTACTCCCCTCTTCTTTCCAGTTCTGGAGCCTTAGAAATAAAAACCCAAAACACCTTCACATTTCTAAATGTAGCACTGAATTTTATTGTCCCTCTGAGTATGTTGAATTTTATTGTCCCTCTGAGTATGTTGTCCACCCATTTTTTATGCATAGCTGTCAGCTATGTGTGTATTAGCTGTTTTTCCTTACTGTATCTGATTCACTTTGTTCACATGCAACTTGCTTATATCCAGTTACCACTTGTGAATATGGAGGATTAACCTCAGGAAAGCTGAGTTAGGAACTGAGGCTTTATAATATAGGACAAGATTATTTACATATTTCTCACAGTCTTTCTCTGTAGTTTACCTCAGGTATATCACCTATGATGATGAGGCAGGTTATCTTCCAGGCTAGCAGTTTGCATCAAATACCAAAGGAAGACCAA
Organism: Manis pentadactyla; assembly: GCF_030020395.1. NCBI lineage: Eukaryota > Metazoa > Chordata > Mammalia > Pholidota > Manidae > Manis > Manis pentadactyla. Next base: position 80,441,170 of record NC_080029.1, read on the forward strand.
CTATGAAAAAGAGTTTTATGTTCCTTCAGAAAGACCAAACATGGCCTACAAACAGGCTGGTGAGTTGAAATAGGAAACTGTAAACCATAATTCCAAGGTTGTGGGCTCCCTGGAGGAAGCTTCGGACAGGAAATTCAGTGATTGTAAGGGATGATATGGTGCTTTAAGCCAAAACTAGACAACCTAAGTCTTCTATATTTGAGATTTAATTTAAGTGCATGTAGTAAGAGCCCCCACAACTCTTTATTTTTAATTTTTAAAAATTACTTTCACTTTATACATAATTTTACTTACACAGTTGAACTGACTATGGTGGGGAAGATAGCATGTAAACAGGGCAAAGAAACGTGATAAGGAAAGAACAGAGTGGAAGGAAGGTGCATTTCAGGATTGCTGTATTTAAATAACCTTTTCACTCTTGGTTAGAATCAGGGTAAACTCACCTCAAAATTCTCAAAAAGTAAGAATAGGGCCCTTGAGAATAAGCCTTTGATGTTTTGACGGTGGATCCTGAATGAGCTGTTTTTCAGAATTTGAAGAGAAAAGAAAATGTCTGCAAAGGGAAAGAGAAAGAAGCAGCAGGTTTTCTTTCAAATTCTTATCTGTAATTCAACTTGCCACTGTTCTGAATGCTCGTCATTCCTTTCCCAGCTCAGGAGCAGACTTGGTGGCCTCTGATATTCCCTCTGCTCCCGCCTCACTGGTCTAAGTTCCATACACTGAGGTTCCTTCTCTCCCTGCCTGGTGTCCTGTCTGTGGATTCTACCTGGGACTGCATGTTAATTTTTCCTTTCACTGAAAATATAAGAGTTCTTAAATCTTAATTAGACTTAATGAAAATAAATACCTATTACTTAACAAATGTTTTTTCTCCTCTCAAGTGATATGAAGCCCACTGGCTTCTGTCATATATTTTGGCTGAACTATAATGCAAACAGAGAAGTGTCAACTCAGATTTTCCTGATGTGATTTTTAAAACAAACATATCCTGGATAGATCTTTGAGATGTCCTGCAAGGAGGAATGAAGACTTTTTAAAAATTATATATTATATTATATTTTATTATATTATATTAATTATATTATATTAATTATATTAATTATATTAATTATATTATATTATATACTATATAGTGTTCTTGATAATATAAAACACATTTATCGATAAAAATGGAAAGGAAAATTCACAGCCCTCTTTTTATAGCCACATTACACCCAGTGGACACTGCAGCAGGTGGCTGAGGGGATCCCACCTGTGCCCTCTTAGAGATCCTGGGTGTGCAGGAGTTTGGTTTTCTGGTGACCCTCTGCCACAGTTTGAGCTTCATTAAGGATTCTCTGGAGCTGTTCCACAAAGATGAATAGAGTGTCAGGAAACTCTCCATTTTATTATGCATTCTTTTCTGGAGGCCACCCCTCCAGAGCAGCAGGGACAATCACAATGCATCACTCAATCCCCAAGTGTATTTTACTTTCAGTGATGAGCTCAAGGTGAAAGGTCTTCCTGAAACCGTTGGAGACACTGTCATCTAGAAATGGTCCCTCTGGTTTGCTGCCCATCTGACACCTCCAGCCTGGTTCTGGATTTTAAAAACCAGCCTCACACTCAGTGTTAGCAGTTGCTTCCAGGCTCCTGGAGCAACCCTTCTCTCTGATGTGCTTCTTCAAAGGACATTTAAAGTTCACTTTAATAAATTCTCCAATCCTGCATATCTGCCCAATCATCCACTAAAAACCTCTGTGTACATCTTTATCACTTAGTATGGTGCTATTAAAAGTTGGTTTCTACTCCCTCCACAGCCTCCTAGCAGCAGGGACTGATGCCCACTGGGACTGTCCAGTGACTTTCAGACTTCATGGATATAAAGAAACTTGGGGTCTCATTTAACATTCAGAGCCTCCCCTTACACCCTCAACCCCAAGAATTCTTTATCTTCTTATATTTTTAAATTATCTTCCCCCATCCAATAGATATATCCAGCTTTACGTCATGTTAGACGATAGTCTTTTATATCTGCTATGTGCCAGTAGATTTCAGATGCATTATCTGATATATAAAACTCATAAAATTCTTTTGAAGACAGTCTTACCATTTTAATGTGATTAAACAGAAGCCCACAGAGGGAAAGAGTTTATATTTGGCTGTCATTCAACAGCATATTTTCTTTTCATGAAAAGGATGCTTGAAGTGAAAAATTACATACATCTAATGTGCCTTTGAACCTACCGTTTATTCTTTCTTGTTCTTTGTTAAGTCTTTTGGTCCCTCTGGAAAACTTCTGTTAACATTCTTTGGGCTTTTTCTTTAAATATTTTCACTCCAAACATTGCAGTTGATAAGATTGTTCAGAAGCTGGTTTCTATGGCTGAACTTCCTGTTTATTTTGGTACAACAAACTTCACTGAAGAATGATTACCCATTGTGAACAAATATTTATTTAAAATGATCATTGTCCACAAGGAGCTTTAGAGGTAATGAGCCACTCTGGCTAAAGTTCTAGCAAAAATATGTGTAAGGTCAAACCTTTAACACCTTTTTATTCTTCGCTGCTTCATTAGATATGTGGTAATCCTACACTGACAGGGGGTACATCTGAACTCCTGGGCACAGTCCACAGGAAGGTGGGATCAGACCTGTTTCAGATGTTATCCTCTGTTAGACTCTCTGGAACTCGTGTTAGGCTCCTCCTTTTCTCTCTAAGCATTGGGCCTTTAGCACAGAGAGATGATGTGTCAGGAACCAGCCAGAATGTCTCTAATCCAAGCTGACAAAGGCAGCAAGACTGAAGTGTCCCTCTCACTCTGCTCAGTGTTCATCCTGCAGAAAGTAACTTGGCAGCAGATATTTCTGAGTAGCATTAGTGAGGTCCTTTGTTGCCACTATTTCCTGTCTCTTCTCCTGGTGCTAGTAATTTAATGCTCTAGTCCACCATTTTGGAAGCACCACCGATGTTTCTGGAAGTCCTAGAGTCACTAATGATTTCATATTGCACTTCGAGATTCCTTTTTAACCTCCTCCTCCAATTATTTCCTTATGAAAAACTATTGATTCTTTGCCCCATTGATGATGGCTCTCTAACCTCTTCAGTACAATTTGTTAAAAATATTTTATTATGAATAATATTTATATTGCTGTCTCTTAAGTATGTAACCTTCCAAATCAGTTCTTTCCCTTTTTAATTTCAGAAGTACCTCAGAAACTAGTCCTTTTTGATGTCACCTGCCCCAAGAGACAGATATTTTGAAAAAACTTGAATTTTTCTAGATGTTTTAGCTTCAGATAAATTCCTCAAATGTAAGTTTCAACCATTTTCAATGCATTAGCATTTGGATTCATTCGCATTTATGTGAATCCTAGAGTAGAAGGAATCACGAAACAGGGCTCTGAAGATTGTGAATATAGATAGAACAGTAGAGGAAGTGAGAATTGTGGGTATAACTGAGGCATTTGCAGCATTAACTAGGGTCTCTTACTTTTCATTACTGTTATCCTACCAGTTTTCCTCTTTTTTCTTTCCATTCTCTGATTCTCTGTGCTTTCTTCCTAGAACTGGTGCCATGACAACTAGGCTCTGTGACATCCCACTTTGCTCAGTGCCTCTCTTGTCCTGCTCAACTTGTCAGTGGGTATTTGAGCTCATACAATATAACTCATGGAGTGCTTGAATCACTCCAATTTGGGTATCCCAGGACAATGCTCAGTGTAAGTCACCTGGATGTTTTAATGCTGAAGGAAAAATGTCCTTTGGGCCTGGAAGTCTTTGCTTAAATTTGGAGTACCCATAGGAAACCAAGTCCTGATCAGGTTTCTGGATTCAAATTCTAGGAAGAAATCAACACTGAACTGGAAAGTCATTGGCAGGAAGTGGTGCCCTGTGGGTAAATCTGACCTTCTCAAGCCCTCTTTCCATCACGTGGAAGGTACAGCAGCCAAACCCCAAGGGCTTTGTTGATCTAAGGTCTGCTTTGGGCAGTGTGGTCCAAGATACCAGGTCCTATTGAACAGCCTCTGTAGGCCACATGTAAAGGCTCTTAGGGTTGCTCTGAACTCTGTGGAATTGGCATGGAAGAGAGAAAAGTAGCCAAATATACATATTTGGTCATTTCATAACTGACTTTAGATTAGTAATATCCAAACTTTTGGAGCTGCTATAGATAGTGCTTATTTTTACCATGGTGCCTCTTTTGTTCTCTCCAAACATGCCCTATACATTTAATAATGACTTTCCAAATTAAAGAGAATTTAATTAAATTTTGAGAATTTTCTGGGATTTTGAGTCTTACATTCACCTGTTTTTTTCATATTTTATTTTTTTTAATTTAAAAAATTTTATTTATAAGTATATTTTTTATTGAAGTGCAGTTGATATACAATATTATATTGGTTTCAAGTACACAACACAGTAGTTCAAAAGTTACACAGTTACTCTCTGCCAACATACAAAGATGTTACAGAATCATTGACTATAATCAATGATTATCTCCTTCCATTCCCTTGACCAACTTAAATTTAGATTGATATTTTTGTTCCCCTTTATACCTCTCACACTCCGCACTCCCGCAATCCCTCCCCATGGTAATCACCAATCACTCTGCAGTGTCTATGAGTCTACTGCTGTTTTATGCATTTTGTTTTTAGATTCTATATATAAGTGAAATAATATGGCATTTGTCTTTCTCTGCCTGGCTTATTTCACTGAGCCTAATACCCTCTAGTTCCATCCATGTTGTTGCAAATGGTAGGATTTGTTTTCTTCTTATGACTGAATAATATTCCATTGTGTATATGTACCACATCATCTTTATCCATTTATCTATTGATGGACACTTAGGTTGCTTCCATATCTTGGCTATTGTAAATAGTGCTGTGATAAACATAGGGGTGCATATGTCTTTTTGAATCTGTGATATTGTTTTCTTTGGGTAAATTACTAGGAGTTGAATTCCTGGATCAAATGGTATTCTTATTTTTAGTTTTTTGAGGAACCTCCATATTGCTCACCACAATGGTTGAACTAATTTACATTCCCTCCAGCAGTGTAGGAGGGTTCCCCTTTCTTAACATTCATTTTCGATATGACTGTTGTACTCAGGTCTGAGTAGTGAATTCTTGACTCAGAAGAAGTTGGGCAGAAATAGAATTTCAATAGGCTGGAGGCAGGCCCCCAGTAGTGGCTCAGAGAAACCTTAGTTAGTGCTGAAAATGCCTCAGTTATACCCATAACTCCTCTCACTTCCTCCAATGTCCTATCTATACTCACAATGTCTTTAGAGCACTATTTTGTGATTTCTTCCCCTCTAGGATTCTCCCAAAATGCTAATACATTTAAAAATACTCTTTAAATCATGCAATTCAGACTATGTATCATTATAGAAAACCTAAAAAAAACCCAAAATGGCATAATATTAGCATTAGTTCTTTATCTTTCAATTTATTTTTATGTTAAAAAATAGTATCATACCAGACATGTTGCTTTGGAACATATTTTTAAAATATACAAACTAGAGTGAGACTTTTTCCATATTAGTAAATATAGGTCTACCTAATCACTAATGGGAATATAACATTGCATTTTATGAGTACAGCATATTTTGTTCAAGCAATTCTCTCCTGTTTGACATTTAGATTGCTTGCAATTTTTTCTACTACAAATAATTCTGTGAAGATGTCCCTTTTCAGTGAATTACTGTAAGTGGATTAGCTGATTAAAATGATATATATATATATATATATATATATATATATATATATATATATATATATATATAATTTTAAAGCTTTTGTTTTAAAGCTTTTGTTTTTATTGCTAGGTTGCTCTCCAAAAGTATTGTCCTTATATTTCAACCAACAGGTTGTAAGAATGCTCATTTTCCTCACATCTGAAATACAATCACACACACATACACACACACAGGCTGTTATAATTCTAAAAATTACCATTATGAATATTTGAAAGTAATGTCTCATTATTTTAATGTGTATTTATTTCATTTGTAATTAGGTTGATTTTAAAAGAATACTTTATTGGTTGTTTGGCCTTTCTTTTGTTTCCTTTATTTCTTTTTTCTTCCTATTTATGTATGTAACTCATTTTTCTATTCATATGTTCATTTTTTTATTTAAAGGAATTTATATATTTTATGAGGATTTTTGTATATTTATATATTTATATTTTATAAAGATTTGCTTTTACCATTTTTGGCATTTGTCTGTTCAATATATGTATAGCAATTGCTTAAAGCAATCAAATTTATTTTTTATGTAGTCATATTTATCACTCTTTACCTTCACGGTTTATACTTAGACTTAATGCTTAGGAGAATATCAATACCTTGAGATTATATAACATGTAAGATGTAGAATTGAAAAATTTCGTTGACATCTTTATTTGTGAATAGCAAATGTGTATAGTTAATAAAAGGGAAGATCAGCCTGTCTCTAGGTTAAGTGGCAGTTTCAGAAAGGATAAATCATCACTTCCCCATAGAGAAAGGTAATTAATGCCATAGACTTGCTGCTCTTCTCAGTGAATGGAACCATACTGATGGCACTGCAGGTCGGTTTCTGAACCTGCCTGGACTCATCCACTAATGAACCATTTACAGTGCATTATGAATTGCTGCTCTTCTTGACTGAATTTATGATTTGGTGAATATGACAATATCCAGCTCATGATTGTAAGCTCTCTTTGCATAGCCACTTGATTTCCCATGGAAAGATGTTCAGGCTTTTCCCCCAGTGGAAGTAAGATTTCCTTTGCCAACAATTAGTTCGATGCAATAAAAACATGATCTTGTTCTAGGACTCTAGGGCCATGCTCTACAAATCTAATGCTGCTTATCACATCATATTCACATCTTTATAGCCTGAGCAGCAGGGATGCACAGCAGCCTGAATCTATTGTAGAAGTTTCTTTTTTCTCTGGGCTCTACTCAAAATCAGCAGTCTTCCAAGTCAATCACTTGATCAATGATTCAGAGCAGTATTCAATAAATTTGGTTTTACCTACCTCCCAAACAACAGGAGTTCCACCGAGTTCTGTGCCTCTTTCTTAGTAGCAAGGGTTGCAAAATATAACAACTTATCCATTATTTTAGAGGAAATGTGCCCTGACTTAATAACTGGTTGGCCCAGTTTGTCATTCTTTCTTAAAATAGAAATATGTCAAGGAAATAAAAAGTCACCCAACTCCACAGCTCATAATTATTATCTCTTTCCATTCAAGGGCTAAAGCCATTGCATAGACAATGCTTTCTCTTCAACTTTACCTCCTCCCAGTTTATCATACGTGAAAGTCTGAGTAGATGCACTGCTTTTCAATACTAGGAGTTATCACCATCTGTCTTATTTCCTGCACTGGATCTTTGCTGCCATCTTTCTAGGTTCTCATACTGAGGGTTTGATTTCTAGGGCCTCTTAAATTACCAGTTGTATTTATATGGGCTCTCTTGAAAGCAGAGCCTAAATCAAGGACTTGGATGTACATGTTACATATGAGAGGTGATCTTAGAAAGAGCAGGGAAAGTAAGTGGAGGAGGAGGAAAAGCCACTGTAAGAGGCTGGATTCTGGGGCTTCTGAAGTACATAGGGAATGTGTCCCCAAAAATGAATGTTTGATGCATTCATTCTGAGTTCTGAGTTACCCTGTAACACTTCAAGGCTGCACTTATACACATAGGCTGTGGGGGCCCTGATGGCTTCTAAGAATATCTGAGGTAGAAATTTGAAAGACATGTGGTACTTCTGGGGCAGTAGGAGTTAAAATCCACATGGAACTGTTCAATACAGTTGTAGCTGAAAATAGCAGTTCCCTAAAAGCACCTGCTACAGTAACCCTCCTGGTCTCATTATCGTTTACTAGTTGTGTGACATTAGGGGAACTGCTGAACCTCACTAAAACTGCTAGTTTTCCAATTTAACATGGCATCAATAATAACCTGCTCCAGAGGGTTGTTGTAAGTAATAAATGAAGTAGCTGTCCTTAAAACATATTCTGTGGAATAATAGTCCCATGTAGTGATTTGGTGGAAAAGAAAGTTATCCTGTCAAAATTGGATAAAGCTCCATCCTCCTGTGTCTATTTTGAAGACTCATACTGCTTATGATGTTCTTGAAGACTTCATGAATTACCTTAATTTGGTGTAATCCATTACTTGCCCTTTTTAAATAAGGGACTTTTTTTTAAATTGAGAAGACTTTTCCCCCCTCTCCTATTAACTTCACATGGATTATTCCTAGAAAAACACGTTGAAAAATTTGGAAATAGTTTATATGTGATTTATCTCAGTGATTAACAGCAGATAAATGCTCAAATAGTAGTGTATATTATTGAAATAAATGAGTTTGCAAGGCTATCTGTATGTGAGGAGGTAAGAATTTATTATATGGTTAGAAAAGAACGTAACTGATAGTGGTTAAGGGAAGTGTGAGGACAATAATGAAGACAAGAAGTCATTATTGAGTAGGATAGGCTTTTGTTGGTATTCTTATAAATCATCTCAAAATAAATTTTAAAAATTTGAAGTTCACATTTTGTTATCACTATTTTGTTAGTTTATAAAGCTGAATTAATCAAAAGTTACTAAATAAGATGTATTTTACTCCACTAAGTGAAAGCAACCTGAAATATGGGGTGAAAATCTTCCTGGGACATGGAAAGTCTTAGATATAAAGAGTCTAGTTAATTATTACCTCAAACTTGGTTACAAGTATAGAAACCACACACCTTTAGAAACAGTCACAGCATATTTTATTAATTACCACACATTTTGATTTCTTTTCCTAGTCTGCTAAGAAAGATAGATGTCTATGGAATGAATAAACCATAAACATCTACAGGGAAATTGTAATTAAAATAATCAGGAAAACATCAGTATCTTACACTTTCATTAAAGATATTTTGAGTGAAGTTCTTAACGAAGATTTTTTGCTAATGACAATAATTTGTCCAGGCAGTTGTTTAGCCATTCAATTCACTTTGCTTTTGTGACATACAACACAGAACACTTCTCTTTTGTTATGGAACTTCCAGAAATCCTGCCTCTTAAATCCTTGGTTCTTTCCTTAAAGAAGTCAGATTACAGTTGCATTTCATTTTGTGGAACAGATGACTTTCTGAAAGTTGTAAATGTAGCTCTGTAAATTGCATTTTATTTCCCTATTGCCTTTACTTAGATTTTAAAGAGTCATCCTCAAAAGAATAGAAAGCCAATGGTTAAAATGAAATGCACAATCAAAACAGCAATTGTGATTTTAATTTATATATTTTAAACATATCTTTTAAAGAAGAGAAGAGCTTTAGAGACATTTCGGATAATACTTAAATATGTTACAGGGCACAAATTCTGACAATACGGTCCTAAAGCCCATCAGTTGACACTAGATGTGCAGCAGAGGGAATGAGTCCTAACTAATGCCTGGCCCTTTACATATGGCCTCTATTTTTAACCATATTTGAGATAAACAATAGCCCCTAAATTCCTAATTTTTATTTTGAATGCTCTCTGACCAGCTATGGCTGTTAGTTTGTTTCTTTAAGATATTATGAGTAAAAACGTATCAGTCTTTGGAGGTAGAGTGATAAGATCATGCCTGTAAAGTTGGATTTATACAGAAATCCTTTCTCTTAGTCAGTAACTACCAGTGGAGGAGAATTTGTTTACAGTGTTAGAACAAGTTTACGACCTAAATTATATCCATATATATTACTTTAATTATGAAACACAAAACAGATTTATACTTTTGAGAAACTCAGTTTCATATTATATATTTCAATTTCTTAAGACAATTTTATTTCCTAAGTAAGATGAACTCATCATATAGTGAGTGATATTTAAGATAATAATGGGCTTTATTATAATAGTTCCAAACCAAAATTACTGAATTCTCTTATATCTTACTAAGATAGGTTGTGATGGGATTTAGTTCACTATGACTTCAGATTTATGTTTTATGCACAGGTATTTCAGTCCCAAAGACTTTGTTGAGGGCTGCCTTCATCTCCTTGTTCCTGAGGCTGTAAATTAGGGGGTTGCAGAGGGGTGTTATTACAGAATAAAATATGGTCACAATTTTTTGCATTTCTACTGGGTGTCCTGATCTCGGACTAACATATATCACCATAACAGAGCCAAAAAACAGGATCACCACAGCCAGATGAGAAGCACAAGTGGAGAAAGCCTTGCGTTTGCCCACTGCTGAGGACATCCGTAGTACAGCCAGAATCACCAGAGTGTAGGAGCAAAGGATAAAGAGAAGGGGGCCGATCATGAAAACAGAATTGAAGGTCGAGTAAATGAACTGTGAAGCGGTGTCATCAGAACACGACAGCATCATCAGTGGGACAGGATCACACACGAAATGGTTGATGGTGTTTGGGCCACAGTAGGGCAGCTGAGAAATGAGGACAACCGGTGTTAGGAAGAGGGTGAACCCACACGACCATTCAAAGACGACAAGAGCTGTGCACAGCTGTCTGGTCGTGATGCGCGGGTAATGCAGAGGGCGGCACACGGCTAGGTACCTGTCAAAGGCCATGATGCAAAGGAAGAAGCCCTCGTCACACCCGAAAGAGAAGTAGAACTGCACAAAACAGCTCACAAAGGAGATGGACTTGCTTGTGGACGGGAAGTTGGCCAACATGTTGGGGACGGTGGTGGTGACATATTTCCAGGAGAGAGAAATTCCCCAAGAGGATGTACATTGGGGTGTGAAGGCATCGGTCCCACCGCACAGCACAGGCAATGGCCACGTTCCCCATCAGGGTCAGGATGTAGGCCACAGAGAAGAGCCCGAAGTAGAGGAGCTGCGCTTCGGGGCCGGAGGGAAAGCCCATGAGGAAAAAGTGGCTGACGGTGTGGGTGGTTTCTCTGCTGGACACATTCATGAGTTTGGAGGGCGTGGCGATGACATCAGCTGTTGCACTCTAGTGGGGTTTGCTGGCTCTTCCACCAAATGTCCTTACCATGTTTTTGCATAAAGAAATACAGAATGAGGTTTCTGTTTAAACAACAAAACTGATCCTCACAACCTGTTCCCAAAGTGTATGATTTCATTTTGATAAGATGCAAAAAATTAAAAAGAAGCATGGTTTGGTGTAATCTCTAAACTAGGTCAGGAGCAGGATTTACGTATAAGGAATGGAAAAGTTGTAATTTTGAATATGTCACTTCACCTCTATTTGCTAACCTCATCTACATACCATGTATAGAGTATTGTACATGCAAATCAATGTATGTGAAATTTGTTTTAAAGCATTCTGTAAAACTAATTTATTATAATTAATAACATTGATAGTCATACCAAATGAAGCACTACTTAAGTCTCACATTGGAAAAGGTGGTGTCTCACTGAGGAACAGTGAAGGGGCAGGGCAAATATTCCTCTTTGTGCTTGTTTATGGTATTGCAAAGCGATGACTCAAAGGGCCTCTCTCGTTCCTGCACAATGCATATGATATGACCACACGTTTGGTGTGTAGGAAATGCTTTCTCTCTCTCTCCAGCTGGTGGTTTCAGCTCCAGAGCATGGGAAGAGCCCTGCACTTTGGCACCCAGATTTTCCTGGTTAAAAATTTTAATGCCCTCTCTTGTGAATGTGAGAAGTAGATATGCCATTTGGGGCACCTGACCTTAGGGAGAGCCACTGCTCTGAGTGGCTGGACTGTTGATGGAATGAGAGTTGGCCAATTTTTCCAAAAATGTCGTAAAGTTGATTTGCGTGTTTAGATTTCTGTGTGTGGTGTTCTAGATTGCTTCGATTGCTGCTTTCTATGTTTGAAGTGTTTTCATTTTTACACTTACCTCTGATACATTTGTCTCCATTCAAGGCATTTTCTATTGACATGGAATATCTTGCTTCCCTCCCTCTTGCTCCTGCCCTTTTTCCAGTTTATTGTTACTGAATCAAAGCTTAACTTTTCTGTCTTGTTTCCTTAGAAGCCTACTCTTGGGTATGACATTTGACATTAAGTGGAAAGACTATTTATATAATCTTATTGCCCATGAGGCTATGTACATTTTTTGAATGGAACCTGGTAGTTCATCTGTTTGTTTCCTGTAACAATCATATCTTACCAGGTGGCAATGTAGGGCAGGTCCAGCATTTCTCCAGCTATAAGAGAATGTGTTTTTTTGTTTATGTTTGTATTTTTTTTCTTTTTGCCCTGTAAGATAAAGATTCTCCCTTGATCTGTTTTGATTGTGTAGTAAGATTTTTAAAAAGAGATTTCTTAGGAATTTCCCTGAATAATTGTATAATTTTCTTAGCTGTGGTTGTTACACACTATGTGAGAAAGCATGAATGTCATCTTCTCTGGAGACAGCCAACTATGGAGCTAGTGAGCCTTGGATTTTCACTAGAAATGGAAAACAGAGTGCCTTTAACATAAGAGTATTTAATTTGTACTTAGGCACAAATAGTACATAATAGACATTGGCAAAGAGAAAAAAGTATAATATTATTATTAATGTAAGAGGCAGATAGTATGACTACATTTCAAAAATATCATACTGATGAATGCCCACAAGTTATTCTGCTGTTTCTTTTATTGATGAAAAAGCTCATATAGTTGCCACACAGGTCTTAGTGGTTGTCTTCATAACTGAATTTGACTGAGTTTTTTTTTTTTTGGTAGATATTTTTTATTGAAGGGTAGTTGATGCACAGTATTACATTACATTAGTTTCAGGTGTACAACACAGTGATAAAACATTTATATACATAATTCTAGGTTCCAGCTATCACCCTACCAAGCTGTTACAATATCTTGACTATATTCCTTATGCTATACATTACATCCCAGTTACTTATTTATTTTACCATTGGAAGTCTGTCTTTTTTTTTTTTTTGTGAGGGCATCTCTCATATTTATTGATCAAATGCTTGCTAACAACAATAAAATTCTGTATAGGGGAGTCAATGCTCAATGCACAATCATTAATCCACCCCAAGCCTAATTTTCATCAGTTTCCAATCTTCTGAGGCATAACAAACAAGTTCTTACATGGAGAACAAATTCTTACATAATGAATAAGTTACATAGTGAACAGTACAAGGGCAGTCATCACAGAAACTTTCGGTTTTGCTCATGCATTATGAACTATAAACAGTCAGTTCAAATATGAATACTCATTTGGTTTTTATACTTGATTTATATGTGGATACCACATTTCTCTCTTTATTATTATTATTTTTAATAAAATGCTGAAGTGGTAGGTAGATACAAGATAAAGGTAGAAAACATAGTTTAGTGTTGTAAGAGAGCAAATGTACATGATCAGGTCTGTGCCTGTAGACTATGTGTTAATCCAAGCTAGACAAGGGCAATAAAACATCCACGTATGCAGAAGATTTCTCTCAGAACAGGGGGGTGAGGTTCTAAGCCTCACCTCTGTTGATCCCCAATTTCTCACCTGATGGCCCCCCTGCAACTGTGCCTGTCTTAGGTTGTTCCTCCCTTGAGGAATCTTACCCGTCTCTGGCTAACCAGTCATTTTCCGGGGCCATACAGGGAAATGTGAAGCTGGTAAGTGAGAGGGAAGCCTTATTGTTTGAAAAGGTTAGCTTTTTACTTCTTTGCATATTTATGCCCTGTGGCTTCTATGCCCAGCATTTGTCTTGAGGTATCTTTACCACTTGGAAAAATTATGATACTTGGTAAATTTGATATGAGGCACGAATTCTATTTAAGGGTTATAATTAGGAAGGAAGAAGAAAAGCTATAGAAGTAGCAGGCGGAAGAAAACATGGGAAGATTGATTATTTCTTTGACATATCTTCTTGTAGAGTAACTTCAGCATATATAGGTTTTAAGCTACTACTTAAATTGTGCACACACATTAACATAATAGGAGTATAGTTACATAACCAAAGCATATCTGTAATTACCAGCCATCTCCAGTGAAACCAAGAAAACCAGTTAGGCACCTTAGGCATTTGTTAAAACTTATCTATGATATGGTGGATATTGTCCAACTGAACTTGAACAGTCTGAGAGAAATCAGACAAATTAAAACAACCCATTCCTGGGGACTGTTCACATGCCATATGTTCTTTTAACAGTAAATAGTCTGTAGTTGTAAGACTTTGGAGCGCTACAATTTGCACTTCTCCTAATTCTTGATTGAGTTCCAACAGTATAGATCCAGTCAAATTTGTTGTTTTACTGTATGCACAGGCCAGCTTAGATATCTCCTTCCTCATTCCCATTGCAAGTCCAGGAACTGGTGGGATGAGTGCATCTACAGCTGTAGCAGTGCGTGGATCTTTGTTGGGGTTTTTTGATAATCATCTTCTGGCATGAGTCTTCCAGAGAGTGCAGATGTTGGAAGTTCTTTTTCATATCGTATCTTAGTTCATTTTCGGAGTAGCCCAATTAGGCTTTGATCCTCTGTATAAACACAAACAGACCCTTTGCCTACACTTTTATATGCCCTTTATACCCTTGTGTAGAACTCGTTGGAGGTTACCACACAGGAACTGCCTTTTTTTTTTTTGCTTTGTTTTTGGTATCACTAATCTACACTTACATGACGAATATTATGTTTACTAGGCTCTCCCCTATACCAGGTCTCCCCTATAAACCCCTTTACAGTCACTGTCCATCAGCATAGCAAAATGTTGTAGAATCACTACTTGCCTTCTCTGTGTTGTACAGCCCTCCCTTTTCTCCTACCCCCCCATGCCTGTTAATCTTAATACCCCCCTACTTCTCCCCCCCTTATCCCTCCCTACCCACCCATCCTCCCCAGTCCCTTTCCCTTTGGTACCTGTTAGTCCATTCTTGAGTTCTGTGATTCTGCTGCTGTTTTGTTCCTTCAGTTTTTCCTTTGTTCTTATATTCCACAGATAAGTGAAATCATTTGGTATTTCTCTTTCTCCGCTTGGCTTGTTTCACTGAGCATAATACCCTCCAGCTCCATCCATGTTGCTGCAAATGATTGGATTTGCCCTTTTCTTATGGCTGAGCAGTATTCCATTGTGTATATGTACCACATCTTCTTTATCCATTCATCTATCGATGGACATTTAGGTTGCTTCCAATTCTTGGCTATTGTAAATAGTGCTGCAATAAACATAGGGGTGCATCTGTCTTTCTCAAAGTTGATTGCTGCGTTCTTAGGGTAAATTCCTAGGAGTGCAATTCCTGGGTCAAATGATGAGTCTGTTTTCAGCATTTTGATGTACCTCCATACTGCTTTCCACAATGGTTGAACAAGTTTACATTCCCACCAGCAGTGTAGGAGGGTTCCCCTTTCTCCACAGCCTCGCCAACATTTGTTGTTGTTTGTCTTTTGGATGGCAGCCATCCTTACTGGTGTGAGGTGATACCTCATTGTAGTTTTAATTTGCATTTCTCTGATAATTAGCGATGTGGAGCATCTTTTCATGTGTCTGTTGGCCATCTGTATTTCTTTTTTGGAGAACTGTCTTTTCAGTTCCTCTGCCCATTTTTTATTTGGGTTATTTGTTTTTTGTTTGTTGAGGCGTGTGAGCTCCTTATATATTCTGGACGTCAAGCCTTTATCGGATGTGTCATTTTCAAATATATTCTCCCATACTGTAGGGATGCTTCTTGTTCTATTGATGGTGTCTTTTGCTGTACAGAAGCTTTTCAGCTTAATATAGTCCCACTTACTCATTTTTGCTGTTGTTTTCCTTGCCCGGGGAGATATGTTCAAGAAGAGGTCACTCATGTTTATGTCTAAGAGGTTTTTGCCTATGTTTTCTTCCAAGAGTTTAATGGTTTCATGGCTTACATTCAGGTCTTTGATCCATTTTGAGTTTACTTTTGTATATGGGGTTAGACAATGGTCCAGTTTCATTCTCCTACATGTAGCTGTCCAGTTTTGCCAGCACCACCTGTTGAAGAGACTGTCATTTCGCCATTGTATGTCCATGGCTCCTTTATCAAATATTAATTGACCATATATGTCTGGGTTAATGTCTGGATTGTCTAGTCTGTTCCATTGGTCTGTGGCTCTGCCCTTGTGGCAATACCAAATTGTCTTGATTACTATGGCTTTATAGTAGAGCTTGAAGTTGGGGAGTGAGATCCCCCTACTTTATTCTTCTTTCTCAGGATTGCTTTGTCTATTCGGGGTCTTTTGTGTTTCCATATGAATTTTTGAATTATTTGTTCCAGTTCATTGAAGAATTTTGCTGGTAGTTTCATAGGGATTGCATCAAATCTGTATATTGCTTTGGGCAGGATGGCCATTTTGACGATATTAATTCTTCCTAGCCACGAGCATGGGATGAGTTTCCATCTGTTAGTGTCCCCTTTAATTTCTCTTAAGAGTGACTTGTAGTTTTCAGAGTATAAGTCTTTCACTTCTTTGGTTAGGTTTATTCCTAGGTATTTTATTTTTTTGGATGCAATTGTGAATGGAGTTGTTTTCCTGATTTCTCTTTCTGTTGGTTCATTGTTAGTATATAGGAAAGCCACAGATTTCTGTGTGTTGATTTTGTATCCTGCAACTTTTCTGTATTCCGATATCAGTTCTAGTAGTTTTGGGGTGGAGTCTTTAGGGTTTTTTATGTACAGTATCATGTCATCTGCAAATAGTGACAGTTTAACTTCTTTACCAATCTGGATTCCTTGTATTTCTTTGTTTTGTCTGATTGCCGTGGCTAGGACTTCCAGTACTATGTTAAATAACAGTGGAGAGAGTGGGCATCCCTGTCTAGTTCCCGATCTCAGCGGAAATGCTTTCAGCTTCTCGCTGTTCAATATAATGTTGGCTGTGGGTTTATCATAGATGGCCTTTATTATGTTGAGGTACTTGGCCTCTATTCCCATTTTGCTGAGAGTTTTTAACATGAATGGATGTTGAACTTTGTCAAATGGTTTTTCAGCATCTATGGAGATGATCATGTGGTTTTTGTCTTTCTTTTTGTTGATGTGGTGGATGGTGTTGATGGACTTTCGAATGTTGTACCATCCTTGCATCCCTGGGATGAATCCCACTTGGTCATGGTGTATAATCCTTTTGATGTATTTTTTTTTTTTTAGGTAATTATTTTTTATTGAAGGGTAGTTGACACACAGTATTACATTACATTAGTTTCAGGTGTACAACACAGTGATTCAACATTTATATACATGATAATTCTAGGTACCAGCTATCACCATACCAAGTTGTTACAATATTTTGACTATATTCCTTATGCTATACATTACATCCCGGTTACTTATTTATTTTACAATTGGAAGTGTGTACTTTTTTTTGGTTGTTGTTGTTTGGGCATCTCTCATATTTATTGATCAAATTGTTGTTAACAACCATAAAATTCTGTATAGGGGAGTCAATGCTCAATGCACAATCATTAATCCACCCCAAGCCTAATTTTCGTCAGTCTCCAATCTTCTGAAGCATAACGAACAAGTTCTTACATGGAGAACAAATTCTTACATAGTGAATAAGTTACATGGTGAACAGTACAAGGGCAGTCATCACAGAAACTTTTGGTTTTGCTCATGCATTATGAACTATAAACAGTCAGTTCAAATATGAACACACATTTGATTTTTATACTTGATTTATATGTGGATACCACATTTCTCTCTTTATTATTTTTAATAAAATGCTGAAGTGGTAGGTAGATACAACATAAAGGTAGAAAACATAGTTTAGTGTTGTAAGAGAGCAAATGTAGATGATCAGGTGTGTGCCTGTAGACTATGTGTTAATCCAAGCTAGACAAGGGCAATAAAACATCCACATATGCAGAAGATTTCTCTCAGAACAGGGAGAGTGAGGTTCTAAGCCTCACCTCTGTTGATCCCCAATTTCTCACCTGATGACCCCCCTGCGACTGTGCCTGTCTTAGGTTGTTCCTCCCTTGAGGAATCCTACCCGTCTCTGGCTAACCAGTCATCTTCCGGGGCCATACAGGGAAATGTTAAGTTGGTAAGTGAGAGAGAAGCCTTATTGTTTGAAATGGTTAGCTTTTTATTTCTTTGCATATTTATGCCCTGTGGCTTCTATGCCCAGCATTTGTCTTGAGGTATCTTTACCACTTGGAGGAGTTATGATACTCGGTTAATTTGATATGAGGCACGAATTCTATTTAAGAATTCGTTGTAATTAGGAAGGAAGAAGAAAAGCTATAGAAGTAGCAGGCGGGAGAAAACATGGGAAGATTGATTATTTCTTTGACTTATCTTCTTGTAGAGTAACTTCAGCATGTATAGATTTTAAGCTACTACCTAAATTGCGCACGCACATTAACATAATAGGAGTATAGTTACATAACCAAAGCATACCTGTAATTACCAGCCATCTCCAGTGAAACCAAGAAAACCAGTTAGGCACCCTAGGCATTTGTGAAAACTTATCAATGATATGATGGTTATTATCTAACTGAATTTGAATAGTTTGAGAAAAATCAGACAAATTAAAACAACCCATTCCTGGGGACTGTTCACATCCCATATGTTCTTTTAACAGTAAATAGTCTGTAGTTGTAAGATTTTGGAGCGCTACAATTTGCACTTCTCCAAATTCTTGGTTGAGTTCCAACAGTATAGATCCAGTCAAATTTGTTGTTTTACTGTATGCACAGGCCAGCTTAGATATCTCCTTCATTCCCATGGCAAGTCCAGGAGCTGGTGGGATGAGTGCATCTACAGCTGTAGCAGTGCGTGGATCTTTATTGGGGTTTTTTGATGATCATCTTCTGGCATGAGTCTTCCCGAGAGTGCTGATGTTGGAAGTTCTCTTTCATATCGTATCTTAGTTCATTTTCGGGGTAGCCAAATTAGGCTTTGATCCTCTGTATAAACACAAACAGACCCTTTGCCTACACTTTTATATGTCCTTTATATCATTGTGTAGAACTCATTAGAGGTCACCACATAGGAACTGCATTTTTTTTTTAATCATTAATCTACAATTACATGACGAATACTTTGTTTACTAGGCTCTCCCCTATACCAGCTCCCCCCTATATACTCCTTTACAGTCTCTGTCCATCAGCGTAGCAACCTGTTGTAGAATCACTACTTGTCTTCTCTGTGTTGTACAGCCCTCCCCTTTCTCCCACCCCGCTATGGATGCTAATCTTAATACCCCCTACTTCTCCCCCCCTTATCCCTCCCTACCCACCCATCCTCCCCAGTCCCTTTCCCTTTGGTACCTGTTAGTCCATTCTTGAGTTCTGTGATTCTGCTGCTGTTTTGTTCCTTCAGTTTTTCCTTTGTTCTTATATTCCACCGATGAGTGAAATCATTTGGTATTTCTCTTTCTCTGCTTGGCTTGTTTCACTGAGCAAAATACCCTCCAGCTCCATCCATGTTGCTGCAAATGGTTGGATTTGCCCTTTTCTTATGGCTGAGTAGTATTCCATTGTGTATATGTACCACATCTTCTTTATCCATTCATCTACCGATGGACATTTGGTTGCTTCCAATTCTTGGCTATTGTAAATAGTGCTGCGATAAACATAGGGGTGCACTGATCTTTCTCATACTTGATTGCTGCATTCTTAGGGTAAATTCCTAGGAGTGCAATTCCTGGGTCAAATGGTAAGTCTGTTTTGAGCATTTTGATGTACCTCCATACTGCTTTCCACAATGGTTGAACAAGTTTACATTCCCACCAGCAGTGTAGGAGGGTTCCCCTTTCTCCAAAGCCTCGCCAACATTTGTTGTTGTTTGTCTTTTGGATGGCAGCCATCCTTACTGGTGTGAGGTGATACCTCATTGTAGTTTTAATTTGCATTTCTCTGATAATTAGCGATGTGGAGCATCTTTTCATGTGTCTGTTGGCCATCTGTATTTCTTTTTTGGAGAACCGTCTGTTCAGTTCCTTTGCCCATTTTTTAATTGGGTTATTTGCTTTTTGTTTGTTGAGGCGTGTGAGCTCTTTATATATTCTGGACGTCAAGCCTTTATCGGATGTGTCATTTTCAAAGATATTCTCCCATACTGTAGGGTTCCTTTTTGTTCTATTGATGGTGTCTTTTGCTGTACAGAAGCTTTTCAGCTTAATATAGTCCCACTTGTTCATTTTTGCTGTTGTTTTCCTTGCCCGGGGAGATATGTTCAAGAAGAGGTCACTCATGTTTATGTCTAATAGGTTTGTGCCTATGTTTTCTTCCAAGAGTTTAATGGTTTCATGACTTACATTCAGGTCTTTGATCCATTTTGAGTTTACTTTTGTATATGGGGTTAGACGATGGTCCAGTTTCATTCTCCTACATGTAGCTGTCCAGTTTTGCCAGCACCATCTGTTGAAGAGACTGTCATTTCGCCATTGTATGTCCATGGCTCCTTTATCAAATATTAATTGACCATATATGTCTGAGTTAATGTCTGGATTGTCTAGTCTGTTCCATTGGTCTGTGGCTCTGTTCTTGTGCCAGTTCCAAATTGTCTTGATTACTATGGCTTTATAATAGAGCTTGAAGTTGGGGAGTGAGATCCCCCCTACTTTATTCTTCTTTCTCAGGATTGCTTTGGCTATTCGGGATCTTTGGTGGTTCCATATGAATTTTTGAATTATTTGTTCCAGTTCATTGAAGAATGTTGCTGGTAGTTTCATAGGGATTGCATCAAATCTGTATATTGCTTTGGGCAGGATGGCCATTTTGACGATATTAATTCTTCCTAGCCTTGAGCATGGGATGCGTTTCCATCTGTTAGTGTCCCCTTTAATTTCTTTTAAGAGTGACATGTAGTTTTCAGAATATAAGTCTTTCACTTCTTTGGTTAGGTTTATTCCTAGGTATTTTATTTTTTTTGATGCAATTGTGAATGTAGTTGTTTTCCTGATTTCTCTTTCTGTTGGTTCATTTTTGGTATATAGGAAAGCCACAGATTTCTGTGTGTTGATTTTGTATTCTGCAACTTTGCTGTATTCCGATATCAGTTCTAGTAGTTCTGGGGTGGAGTCTTTAGGGTTTTTTATGTACAGTATCATGTCATCTGCAAATAGTGACAGTTTGACTTCTTCTTTGCCAATCTGGATTCCTTGTATTTTTTTGTTTTGTCTGATTGCCGTTTCTAGGACCTCTAGTACAATGTTAAATAACAGTGGGGAGAGTGGGCATCCCTGTCTAGTTCCCGATCTCAGCGGAAATGCTTTCAGCTTCTCGCTATTCAATATAATGTTGGCTGTGGGTTTTTCATAGATGGCCTTTATTATGTTGAGGTACTTGCCCTCTATTCCCATTTTGCTGAGAGTTTTTATCATGAATGGATGTTGAACTTTGTCAAATGCTTTTTCAGCATCTATGGAGATGATCATGTGGTTTTTGTCTTTCTTTTTGTTGATGTGGTGGATGATATTGATGGACTTTCGAATGTTGTGCCATCCTTGCATCCCTGGGATGAATCCCACTTGGTCATGGTGTACGATGGTTTTGATGTATTTTTGAATTCGGTTTGCTAAAATTTTGTTGAGTATTTTTCGTCTACGTTCATCAGGGATATTGGTCTGTAGTTTTCTTTTTTGGTGGTATCTTTGCCTGGTTTTGGTATTAGGGTGATGTTAGCTTCATAGAATGAGTTTGGGAGTATCCCCTCCTCTTCTATTTCTTGGAAAACTTTAAGGAGAATGGGTATTATGTCTTCCTGTATGTCTGATAAAATTCCGAGGTAAATCCATCTGGCCCGGGGGTTTTGTTCTTTGGTAGTTTTTTGATTACCGCTTCAATTTTATTGCTGGTAATTGGTTTGTTTAGATTTTCTGTTTCTTTTTGGGTCAGTCTTGGAAGGTTGTATTTTTCTAGGAAGTTGTCCAAGTCTCCTAGGTTTCCCAGCTTGTTAGCATATAGGTTTTCATAGTAGTCTCTAATAATTCTTTGTATTTCTGCGGGATCTGTTGTGATTTTTCCTTTCTCATTTCTGATACTGTTGATTTGTGTTGACTCTCTTTTCTTCTTAATAAGTCTGGCTAGAGGCTTATCTATTTTGTTTATTTTCTCGAAGAACCAGCTCTTGGTTTCATTGATTTTTGCTATTGTTTTATTCTTCTCAATTTTATTTATTTCTTCTCTGATCTTTATTATGTCCCTCCTTCTGCTGACCTTAGGCCTCATTTGTTCTTCTTTTTCCAATTTTGATAGTTGTGACATTAGACCGTTCATTTGGGATTGCTCTTCCTTTTTTAAATATGCTTGGAGTGCTATATACTTTCCTCTTAAGACTGCTTTTGCTGCGTCCCACAGAAGTTGGGGCTTAGTGTTGTTGTTGTCATTTGTTTCCATATATTGCTGGATCTCCATTTTGATTTGGTCATTGATCCATTGATTATTTAGGAGCGTGTTGTTTAGCCTCCATGTGTTTGTGAGCCTTTTTGCTTTCTTTGAACTGTTTATTTCTAGTTTAATGCCTTTGTGGTCTGAAAAGTTGGTTGGTAGGATTTCAATCTTTTGGAATTTACTGAGGCTCTTTTTGTGTCCTAGTATGTGGTCTATTCTGGAGAATGTTCCATGTGCACTTGAGAAGAACGTGTATCCTGTTGCTTTTGGATGTAGAGTTCTGTAGATGTCTATTAGGTCCATCTGTTCTAGTGTGTTGTTCAGTGCCTCTGTGTCCTTACTTATTTTCTGTCTGGTGGATCTGTCCTTTGGAGTGAGTGGTGTGTTGAAGTCTCCTAGAATGAATGCATTGCATTCTGTTTCCTCCTTTAGTTCTGTTAATATTTGTTTCAGGTACGTTGGTGCTCCTGTATTGGGTGCATATATATTTATAATGGTTATATCCTCTTGATGGACTGAGCCCTTTATCATTATGTAATGTCCTTCTTTGTCTTTTGTTACTTTCTTTATTTTGAAGTCTGTTTTTTCTGATACCAGAATTGCAACACCTGCTTTCTTCTCTCTGTTGTTTGCTTGAAATATCTTTTTCCTTCCCTTGACTTTAAGTCTGTGCGCGTCTTTGGGTTTGAGGTGAGTCTCTTGTAAGCAGCATTTGGATGGGTCTTGCTTTTTTATCCATTCTATTACTCTGTGTCTTTTGATTGGTGCATTCAGTCCATTTACATTTAGGGTGATTATTGAAAGGTATGAATTTATTGCCATTGCAGGTTTTAAGTTTGTGGTTACCAAAGGTTTAGGGTTAGCTTCTTTACTGTCTTACTGTCTAACTTAACTCGCTTGTTGAGCTATTATAAACACAATCTGATGATTCTTTATTTCTCTCCCTTCTTATTCCTCCTCCTCCCTTCTTCATATGTTGGGTGTTTTGTTGTGTGCTCTTTTTAGGAGTGCTCCCATCTAGAGCAATCCCTGTAGGATGCCCTGTAGAGGTGGTTTGTGGGAGGCAAATTCCCTCAACTTTTGTTTGTCTGGGAATTGTTTAATCCCTCCTTCATATTTAAATGATATTCATGCTGGATACAGTAGTCTAGGTTCTAGGCCCTTCTGTTTCATTGCATTAAGTATATCATGCCATTCTCTTCTGGCCTGTAGGGTTTCTGTTGAGAAGTCTGATGATAGCCTGATGGGTTTTCCTTTGTAGGTAACCTTTTTTTTCTCTCTGGCTGCTTGTAATACTTTGTCCTTGTCTTTGATCTTTGCCATTTTAATTATTATGTGTCTTGGTGTTGCCCTCCTTGGATCCCTTGTCATGGGAGTTCTGTGTACCTCTGTGGTCTGAGAGGCCATTTCTTCCCCTAGTTTGGGGAAATTTTCAGCAATTATTTCTTCAAAGACATTTTCTATCCCCTTTTCTCTCTCTACTTCTTCTGGAATGCCTATGATTCTTATATTATTCCTTTTATATTGATCACTCAGCTCTCTTAAAATTCTTTCATTCCTGGAGATCCTTTTATCTCTCTCTGCATCAGCTTCTCTGCGTTCCTGTTCTCTGTTTTCTAGTCCATTAATGGTCTCTTGCATCTCGTCCATTCTGTTTTGAAGTCCTTCCAGAGCTTGTTTTATTTCTGAATTCTCCTTCCTTAGTTCTTGCATATTTCTCTGCAAGTCCATCAGCATGGTTATGACTTTTGTATTGAATTCTTTTTCAGGTAGACTGGCTAAATCTATCTCCCCAGATTCCTTATCAGGGGAAGATGTAGCTGATGCTGAAGCTGTCTGGGTTAGTCTTGTCTGGATCATATTTTTTTGCCTTTTCATGTTGACAGGTGCTATTGACTGTCAGCTGGGAGGGCCAAAATTTTCACTTACTACTGGCCTTTCTTTACTGGGGCAACTGCGACCCCTAGTGGCTTGTGTTGGGTAATTGCGTGTAGAGTGGGTCTTTGTGTCTTGCCTGGCCGGAAGGGAGAAATTTCCCTTTCTGTGGGCGGAATTTGTCTCAGGCTGCTTCTCTGCTTTCGCAGCGCCCGGTGGGGTGATGGATGGGGGGGCTGCTTGACTGTTTGCCTCCGTGAGGGGTCTCAGAGCTGTTGCCCAGGGGGTTAGTGCACCCGGTTTTCCCTGTAATTTCCAGCTGCTGTACTGTGACCTGGGTTGTTTCCGTCAAGCTGTTAAGTCCCTGTCCTTTTAAGACTTTCAAAAAGCCCCCGCTTTTCTTTGTCACAGGGGCATCAGCTTCGGCACCCGCTCAGAGGTCTTACTCCCTGTTCCCCCAGTATCCAGGGCCCCCTGCGCATGTACTGTGTCTGCGCTCTGGCCCGGATGGCTGGGGCTGGGTGTTCGGCAGTCCTGGGCTCCGTCTCCCTCCCGTTCTGCCTGCTCTTCTCCCGCCGGGAGCTGGGGGGAGGGGCGCTCGGGTCCCGCCGGGCCGGGGCTTGTATCTTACCCCTTTCACCAGTTGCTGGGTTCTCGCTGGTGTAGCTGCAGTCTGGCCACTGTCCTGCGTCTTCTGGTCTCTCTTTTAGGGCTAGTTGTGTTTGTTGTATTTTCAAAAGTATATATGTTTTTGGGAGGAGATTCCCACTGTCCTACTCACGCCGCCATGTTGGCTCCGCCTCCCTTGATGTATTTTTGAATTCGGTTTGCTAATATTTTGTTGAGTATTTTTGCATCTACGTTCATCAGGGTTATTGGTCTGTAGTTTTCTTTTTTGGTGGGGTCTGTGCCTGGTTTTGGTATTAGGGTGATGTTAGCTTCATAGAATGAGTTTGGGAGTATCCCCTCCTCCTCTATTTTTTGGAAAACTTTAAGGAGAATGGGTATTATGTCTTCCCTGTATGTCTGATAAAATTCCGAGGTAAATCCATCTGGCCCGGGGGTTTTGTTCTTTGGTAGTTTTTTGATTACTGCTTCAATTTCGTTGCTGGTAATTGGTCTGTTTAGATTTTCTGTTTCTTCGTGGGTCAATCTTGGAAGGTTGTATTTTTCTAGGAAGTTGTCCATTTCTCCTAGGTTTCCCAGCTTGTTAGCATATAGGTTTTCATAGTATTCTCCAATAATTCTTTGCATTTCCGTGGGGTCCGTCGTGATTTTTCCTTTCTCGTTTCTGATAGTGTTGATTTGTGTTGACTCTCTTTTCTTCTTAATAAGTCTGGCTAGAGGCTTATCTATTTTGTTTATTTTCTCGAAGAACCAGCTCTTGGTTTCATTGATTTTTGCTATTTTTTTATTCTTCTCAATTTTATTTATTTCTTCTCTGATCTTTATTATGTCCCTCCTTCTGCTGACCTTAGGCCTCATCTGTTCTTCTTTTTCCAATTTCGATAATTGTGACATTAGACCATTCATTTGGGATTGTTCTTCCTTTTTAAAATATGCTTGGATTGCTATATACTTTCCTCTTAAGACTGCTTTTGCTGCGTCCCACAGAAGTTGGGTCTTAGTGTTGTTGTTGTCATTTGTTTCCATATATTGCTGGATCTCCATTTTGATTTGGTCATTGATCCATTGATTATTTAGGAGCGTGTTGTTAAGCCTCCATGTGTTTGTGAGCCTCTTTGCTTTCTTTGTACAGTTTATTTCTAGTTTTATGCCTTTGTGGTCTGAAAAGTTGGTTGGTAGGATTTCAATCTTTTGGAATTTTCTGAGGCTCTTTTTGTGGCCTAGTATGTGGTCTATTCTGGAGAATGTTCCATGTGCACTTGAGAAGAATGTATATCCCGCTGCTTTTGGATGTAGAGTTCTATAGATGTCTATTAGGTCCATCTGCTCTACTGTGTTGTTCAGTGCTTCCGTGTCCTTAGTTATTTTCTGCCCAGTGGATCGACCCTTTGAGGTGAGTGGTGTGTTGAAGTCTCCTCGAATGAATGCATTGCAGTCTCTTTCCCCCTTTAGTTCTGTTAGTATTTGTTTCACATATGCTGGTGCTCCTGTGTTGGGTGCATATATATTTAGAATGGTTATATCCTCTTGTTTGACTGAGCCCTTTATCACTATGTAGTGTCCTTCTCTATCTCTTGGTACTTTCTTTGTATTGAAGTCTATTTTGTCTGATATTAGTACTGCAACCCCTGCTTTCTTCTCACTGTTGTTTGCTTGAAATATGTTTTTCCATCCCTTGACTTTTAGTCTGTACATGTCTTTGGGTTTGAGGTGAGTTTCTTGTAAGCAGCATATAGATGGGTCTTGCTTTTTTATCCATTCTGTTACTCTGTGTCTTTTGATTGGTGCATTCAACCCATTAACATTTAGAGTGACTATTGAAAGATATATACTAATTGCCATTGCAGGCTTTAACTTCGTGGTTACCAAAGGTTCAAGGTTAGCCTCTTTAGTATCTTACTGCCTAACTTAGCTCACTTTTATTGAGCTGTTATATACACTGTGTGGAGATTCTTTTCTTCTCTCCCTTCTTGTTCCTCCTCCTCGATTCTTCATATGTTGGGTGTTTTGTGCTGTGCTCTTTCTAGGAGTGCTCCCATCTAGAGCAGTCCCTGTAAGATGTTCTGTAGAGGTGGTTTGTGGAAAGCAAATTCCCTCAGCTTTTGTTTGTCTGGGAATTGTTTAATCCCACCATCATATTTGAATGGTAGTCCTGCTGGATACAGTATCCTTGGTTCAAGGCCCTTCTGTTTCATTGTATTAAATATATCATGCCATTCTCTTCTGGCCTGTAGGGTTTCTGTTGAGAAATCTGACGTTAGCCTGATGGGTTTCCCTTTATAGGTGACCTTTTTCTCTCTAGCTGCCTTTAACACTCTTTCCTTGTCCTTGATCTTTGCCATTTTAATTATTATGTGTCTTGGTGTTGCCCTTCTTGGATCCTTTCTGTTGGGGGTTCTGTGTATTTCCGTGGTCTGTTCGATTACTTCCTCCCCCAGTGTGGGGAAGTTTCCAGCAATTATTTCTTCTAAGATACTTTCCATCTCTTTTCCTCTCTCTTCTTCTTCTGGGACCCCTATAATACGGATATTGTTCCTTTTCGATTGGTCACACAGTTCTCTTAAGATTGTTTCATTCCTGGAGATCCTTTTGTCTCTCTCTATGTCAGCTTCTATGCGTTCCTGTTCTCTGATTTCAATTCCATCAATGGCCTCTTGCATTCTATCCATTCTGCTTATAAACCCTTCCAGAGTTTGTTTCATTTCTGCAATCTACTTTCTGGCATCTGTGATCTCCTTCCGGACTTCATCCCATTTCTCTTGCGTATTTCTCTGCATCTCTGTCAGCATGTTTATGATTCTTATTTTGAATTCTTTTTCAGGGAGACTGGTTAGGTCTGTCTCCTTCTCTGGTGTTGTCTCTGTGATCTTTGTCTGCCTGTAGCTTTGCCTTTTCATGGTGATAGGAATAGTTTGCAGAGCTGGGACAAGTGACGGCTGGAAGGACTTCCTTTCTTGTTGGTTTGTGGCCCTCCTCTCCTGGGAGAACAGCGACCTCTAGTGGCTTGTGCTGCGCAGCTGTGCGCAGACAGGGTTTCTGCTTCCTGCCCGGCTGCTATGGAGTTTATCTCCGCTGTTGCTGTGGGCGTGGCCTAGCTCGGGCAGCTACTCCAAAATGGTGGAGTCGTGTTGGAGCAGGAGCTGCTGGGAGGGTATTTATCTCCGTAAGGGGCCTCCCTGCTCCCTGCAGCCCAGGGGTTAGGGTGCCCAGAGATCCCGGATTCCCTACCTCTGGATTAAGTAACCCGCCCTGCCCCTTTAAGACTTCCAAAAAGCACCCGCCAAAACAAAACAACGCCCACCAAAAAAAAAAGAGAAAAAAAATTTTAAAATTAAAAAAAAAAAAAGTTTTTAATTAAAAAAAAAAAAAAAAAGGTGATCGTTCGTTTTTCTTTATTCTTCGGTGCCAGCCTCAGGCCTCTGCTCACCGGTCTTGCTGCCCTGTTTCCCTAGTATTGGGGTCCCTATCCCTTTAAGACTTCCAAAATGTGCTCGCCAAAACAGAACAGCAAAAAAGGAAAAAAAAAAATGGTCGCGCGCTTTTCTTATGTCCTCTGTCGCCCAGCCTCCAGTGCCTGCTCACTGTTCTTGCTGCCCTGTTTTCCCAGTATCGAGGGCCCTGCACTCTGGCCCGGATGGCTGGGACTGGGTGTTCGGCAGCCCTGGGCTCTGTCTCCCTCCCGCTCTGCCTGCTCTTCTCCCGCCGGGAGCTGGGGGGAGGGGCGCTCGGCTCCCGCGGGGCCGGGGCTTGTATCTTACCCCCTTCGCGAGGCGCTGGGTTCTCTCAGGTGCGGATGTGGTCTGGATATTGTCCTGTGTCCTCTGGTCTTTATTCTAGGAAGGGTTGTCTTTGTTATATTTTCATAGATATATGTTGTTTTGGGAGGAGATTTCCGCTGCTCTACTCACGCCGCCATCTTCCGCCCCCCTCCCCAATATAATATTTTATATCAATTGAACTTCAATAAAAACTACACTTAAAAATGTAAATACAGAAAAGCACATCTGGAAGGGAGCCAAGATGGTGGCGTGAGTAGTTCAGTGGAAATCTCCTCCCAAAAACATATATATTTTTGAAAATACAACAAATACAACTATTTCTAAAAGAGACATCAGTGGATACAGTACAACAGCCAGGCTATATCTCTGGGAGAAATCAGCATCACACAAAGGGAGTAAGATAGAAGCCATGGCCCAGCAGGACCCAAACGCCCCCCTACCCCAGTCCCCAGCAGGAATAAAGGAGTCAAAGCGGGGAGGGAGTGAAAGCTGAGGACTGCTAAACAACCAGCTCTAGAAATCCACACCTGGAGTGCAGACACATGGTGCATGGGGTGCTGGATATTAGAGAAACGGAAAAGCAAAACCTGCGAGCAGGTCCCCACAACCAGCAACCCTGAGACAAAAGAAAAGCGAGTGCTTTCTGCAAGTCTTAAAGGGACAGGGACCCCACAGCTGGATGAAGTCATTCTGGCACACTCAGCCCAGCACCTGGGAATCCCGGGGAACTCTGTGCAACCTAACCCCCTGGGTGCAGAGCAGCCCTGAAGCCCCTCATGGTGATAGACTGCCAGTCATTCCCCCAACTGGCTTGGACCCCAACATACTGACCCAGTAGTGGGAGAGCAGCAGTGCGCGCCGGGGGCAGCGTCACCAAAGGGGCCCAGGGTCGGCCAGCGTTAGCAGGCGGTGGTGGCAACAGAGCAGCCCGCATGAGCCCATGGCAGCAGCACCAGAGGGGACCGGGAGTTGCCTGCGCAAGCCCATGGTGGTGGCGGCTGAGTGGCCTGGGAGAGGCCCATGCACGTCAG
Source organism: Manis pentadactyla (assembly GCF_030020395.1). Classification (NCBI taxonomy): domain Eukaryota; kingdom Metazoa; phylum Chordata; class Mammalia; order Pholidota; family Manidae; genus Manis; species Manis pentadactyla. Next base: position 80,470,688 of record NC_080029.1, read on the forward strand.
CGGCGGAGGTACAAGAGGAGCACGGGAGCAGCCCATGTGCACCTGCGGCAGCGCCAGAGGGGCCTGAGTCTGGCCTGCATGTGCCAGTGGTGGTGGCACCAGAGGGTCCTGGGAGAGCCCTGTGGGAGCTGGTGACAGTGGCAGAGGAGCAGCCACACCCCCAGCAGCTGCCCAGAATCTCAGCCCAGCGCACAACCGTCCAGGCCAGACCCAAAGGCCACTTCTGGTACACAGTTGCCCGGCAGGGGCACCACTTTTGCAGGAGAGCGCATATGGCACACCTGCCACTCCCCACAGGGCTCTGTGCTACTCTGACGGAGACCCTTCCCACACCAGTTTAGGGGATTAACCTGGAGGCTGCTCCAGGAGTGCAGGTAATCGACACAGGCAGCGGAGAAGGGCAAGTTGACCAGCAAGCAGGAAAGGACTTTGTTCTCCCAGATGACACATGCATTACCTGCCTACAGCTACCTCTATCAACATGAAAAGGCAGAAGAATTTAGTTCAGTCCTCTGAGAAAGGGCCTGGGGAGATATACCTAACCAATCTCCCCAAAAACGAATTCAAAATAAGGGTCATAACCATGCTGATGGATCTGCAGAGACATATGCAAGACTAAAGGAGCAAGTACAGAGGGAGAATACAGAAACAAAACAATCTCTGGAAGGACTTAAGAGCAGACTGGACGAGGTGCAAGAGGCTGTTAATGGAATAAAAATCAGAGAACAGGAATGCAGAGAAGCTGATGCAGAGAGAGATAAAAGGATCTCCAGGAATGAAAGAATATTAAGAGAACTGTGTGACCTATCCAAATGGAACAATATTCAGATTATAGGGTTACCAGAAGAAGAAGAGAGAGAAAAATGGGCAGAAAGTGTATTTGAAGAAATAATTACTGAAATTTTCCCTAATCTGGGGGGCGAGGGGGGGTAATAGTCACTTGACCGTGGAACCACACAGAACTCCCGACAGAAGTGACCCAAGGAGGACAACACCAAGACACATAACAATTAAAATGCAAAGATCAAGGACAAGGACAGAATATTAAAGGCAGCCAGAGAGAAATAAAAGGACACGTACAAAGGAAAACCCATAAGGGTATCATCAGACTTCTCAACAGAAACCTTACATGCCAGAAGAGAATGGCATGATATATTTAATGCAATGAAACAGAAGGGTCTTGAACCAAGAATACTGTATCCAGCACAATTATCATTTAAATACAAAGAAGGGATTAAACAATTCCCAGACAAACAAAAGTTGAGGAAATTTGCCTCCCACAAACCACCTCTATGGGGTATTTTAGAGGGACTGCTCTAGATGGGAGCACTCCTAAGGCTAAATAGATGTCACCAGAGAAAATAAAATCACAGCAGAGAAAGCAGATCAACCAAATACTAACTAAAGGCAAAAAATAAAATCAACTTCCCACAAAAACAGTCAAAGGAAACACAAAAGAGCACAGAATAAAACACCCAACATATAAAGAATGGAGGAGGAGGAATAAGAAGGGAGAGAAATAAAGAAACATCAGACAGTGTTTATAATAGCTCAATAACTGAGTTAAGTTAGACGGTAAGAGTAAAGAAACTAACCTTGAACTTTTGGTAACCACAAACCTAAAGCCTGCAATGGCAATAAGTACATATCTTTCAATAATCACCCTAAATGTAAATGGACTGAATGCACCAATCAAAAGACACAGAGTAATAGAATGGATAAAAAAGCAAGACCCATCTCTATGCTGCTTACAAGAGAATCACCTCAAACCCAAAGACTTGCACAGACTAAAAGTCAAGGGATGGAAAAAGATATTTCATGCAAACAACAGGGAGAAAAAAGCAGGTGTTGCAGTGCTAGTATCAGACAAAATAAACTTCAAAACAAAGAAAGTAACAAGAGATAAAGAAGGGCATTACATAATCATAAAGGGGTCAGTCCAACAAGAAGATATAACCATTATAAATATATATGCACCCAACAGAGGAGCACCAGCATATGTGAAACAAATACTAACAGAATTAAAGGAGGAAATAGAATGCAATGCATTCATTTTGGGAGACTTCAACAAACCACTCACTCCAATGGATAGATCCACCAAACAGAAAATAAGTAAGGACAGTATTATGGAAAACATTATGGAATTTCCTCAGGAAATTATAAATTGAACTATATAATCCAGCAACCCTACTTTTGGGTATGTATCTGAAAGAAACCAGATCCCTATGTGGATGAGATATCTGCATTCCTATGTTCATTGCAGCAGTATTCACATAGCCAAGGTATGGAAACAATCAAAATGATGGCTGAAGGATGAAGAAGATTAAACACACACACAAACACGTTGTAGGGGTAGTATTCAGATGTGAGAAAGACGGGAACGCCACCATTTACAACAACAAGGATGGACCTGAAGGAGATTATTCTGTGAAATGAACTAGACATAGAAAGACCAATACTGTATGATCTCACTTATTTGTGGAATCCAAAACTTAAAGAAATTGAACTCACAGAAGTAGAGGAAAGAATATTGGTTGTCAGCATCTGGAGGGTGGGGAGCCTGGGAGATGCTGGTCAATGGGTCCAAGCTTTCAGTTATGAGATCTGGGGATCTAATGTATGGTATGGTGACTACTTAATAATACTGTATGTTTGAAACTTTCTAAAAGAATAGGGCTTAAACATTTTCAACACATACACAAAAAAGCTGTGAAGTGATACATGTATTAATCTGAATCTGGTAACAAGCCACAATATGTACATAAATGAAATCATTGTACACTTTAGATATGTATAATTTTGTCAGTTATATTTCAATAAAACTGGGAAATGCTAAAGTAAAATTTGTCTTAAAAATTGAATTCACACTGTGTTGTACACCTGAAACTAATGTAATACTGTGTGTGTGTCAACTACCCTTCAATAAATATAATTATCTACAAAAAAAAAATGAATTCAGCACTGTGTTCACTCTTTGAAATACTATTTCTCATTGACATCAATGATAACTTATCTTGATTTTTCCTTTGATTTCCCAGAATGTTCCCATCTTCTGGCTATACTTCCTTTATCTAATTTTGAGTTCATTTCTCTCTATTTGGCCATTAAACATTGATGTTCTGAAACCTAACTTTCAAACTGCCATACCTTTTAATGCTAAACTGTGTCCTAGGTACTTTTATTCTCAAAAATTTTGGTTACCACTTATTTGCCAATGATTATATCAAATTACAGATTACATCTTCAGAGTTCCAAATGAGAACTGATCTGACTGGTAGATGATATTTTTACTTGAATGTTTCAATGGCACCTCAAACTCATCTCAAACACTGATCTCATGAATTTCTGAAATGTGATTCTCTGCTTTTGTTGCTAAGAAAATGCAATTCCCATTCATGAGAACTATATGGTTATCCTGAAAGCAGATCCATAATCAAGCACTTATGCACAGGTAGTTCATTTGGTAGGCGAAAGAACCTCTGGTCAGAGAGTGGGGGAAATGACAGATAAAGGAAGTATGGCTGAGTATTAATCCTAGAAAGATCTCTAGAAGCTAGAGTAGAAAATTCATCTCAGAAGCATCCTACCTGAGAGGTGAAGGATATTTGTATACCAATTTCTGATAGTCATCAGTTAGGGACTTTTCCCAGGGTGCTTTCATTCCTCAGTATACAGCTCAAAGTAGAAGCAGCAAAAGCAAGCTTTTGTGATGAAAAGAAGCCCACAGGCAAAGAAATGTGAGTTGACCGTTGACAGTCAGATTGGCATGTACTGAAGTAATAAGGGTGAGGGAACACTGTATGCCACTGAGAGCATCTGTGACAATCTTTACCCCCAACATCCATTACCAATCTCTAAATATATGCTGACTATTCTTCCTTTCAGGTATATCATGAGAATATACATTTCCGTCCATTCCCACTGTTCCTCACCTCTATACCACCAGTATCTCTTTTTAGAATAAATGTATTTGCCTAATAACTGGCTCTTCACTTGCCCTTGTTCTCCTCTAAACTATTCTATACAGTAGTCAGAGTTAGTGTTTCAAAAATAACACTAACTCATGTCATATTCTATTCCTTGTGCCCCAAGTGCTCTTTCCACCCTCAACTCCCTTTACCTAGATAATGTGTTCATTTTTCAAATTTCAACTCAAGCTGAATGAACTCAGGCTTTCTAATGAACATCTCCTGTGCTGTGATGGGGACAGAGCTCCCCACTCCCTCTCCACTGGATATGATAGAGCTTTATGTACCTCTTTATAGCAGTTACTGAAGTTATAATTTGATGTTTATTCATTTGGATATTTTAATTATGAGTTAGTGTTTGCAATACAGGGCTGTGAAGCCCTACAAGAGTATGCTGGATCCAGTGTAGTTCATCATTGTATCCCTAGTGCATAGCACAGATCCCTGCACAGTGCAGATGCTCAACAAATAGATATTTAACAAATGAGTGAATGAAAGTAGTAAAAGAGTCTCTTAATTTGCCTGTACAATATTTTCTGTTTTGTCTCAAATATCAAGTATTGATGAGAATTTTTAGAAATCAGGACTCATGCACTTAAGAAGTATATCAGTCCAATCACATTTCAGAAAAGTCTGGAAAAATCTAGCAGATTTGAAGATGGTGTTGCTCTTTGAAAAGCCCCATTTCTTGATATGTCAGAGGGAAAATCCTGCTGACACAGGAAAGCAATTCAAACTCACATCCAGAAAAAGAATATCAGCCACAGAAAGGATAAAATTTTGCACATTCTAGAATGAAGGAATTTGATGTAATCAGTTATTCACACATTGTTGGACGATGTGTAGGACATAGCGATTTGGAGAGCTTACCACTGGTTTATCATTGAGGCTGCCTCCTTACTAGCTCAGTAAGCTTACCAGCACTGGAAAATGAGTGCCTTTATTTTGTGGCTCATGTATAGCCTTCATCCCTGCCTTTCTCTGCACATGGACTTTGTGTAAGCACTGAGGTCAAGGAGGTCATAGCTGCTGACATCTCCTGGATGACACTTTCTTTCTACCTGCTGCTCAATGTCTCTACTCTAGAGGATCCTCTCTGATGTACCTTGATTTTCTTGTCTGATTCCTGTTGGACCCCTGACCAGTCAGTGAAACTTTTTCAACAGTCACTAGTCAGTGTATGTCCTTTTAGTGTGCAGTGGGCCATTTCTCCCACCATACAAAAGGAGACAAGTAAGTGAATTTCTCCCAGCTCTTCACTTTGTGAGGACTTATTCCACCATCACACTCTATGGCCACCCCTGAGGAGGGCTGTAGTGCAGAGGTAGTACATCTTTTTCCCCTTAAACTAGTATATATTAAGTCAATCTCTGTCGATTAAGGCTGAGGTTGTTTTCCTCCTTTGTCAGTGGGTTTATGAAATCTCACTTCCTAACATGAAGTGCAGGTATGAACTGAGATAGAGATGTTGGTGTAATAAAGATGGGCCTGTGTCTCAAGGAGATGCTTCTTAATGTGTCAAATGATTTGCAATTCTATAACTGCTTGCCAACTTAATGCAAAGTAGAATTTAAGATGGGTGAGAAAAATTTGGTCAATAATTAAAGGCCATTACAAATACAGACACTTACACCTTTATAACAATCAACATAACATTTTATTAAGAATCACTAATTTTTATTCCTTTTTTTCTGTAATTATGAAATTGTCACAAAAATTCCTTGAGTTCTGCAGATGTAAATCAGTATTAAAGTTATCACACTTTAAACCTACTGTTGGAGTTAATTTGGATGAAGTTCTAAATGTCCATATCTTCTTCCAATATAATGTAGCTTTCAGGTAATTGTCCAACTCTTTGTTTCTTATGTGAAGTACAATAAAGACAAGGACTTCTTTTCCATAACTCAAAAATCCTGCTTTTCAAGCTCAGAAAATATTCTCAACCCAGATTTTTCATGAAATAAAACCCAGTTGCTGTGGCAGCTGACTTTATGGAGGAATTGACTTCTTGAAGGCTACAAATTAAAATTCTGTAAAAATTGCACTTTATACTATGATACTTTTTAAGTATGTTTTAAAGACCATGTTTGAAAAAACGGCAACAGAACACTGTAGAAGTCCTAATTAAAGTAAAAATGTTAACTCACTATTTTATAGAATTAGTATTAAGGATGCTTATGGCAGTATAAACATAGTCACACAGTACTAACACTAAACCACAAGTAGTAACAGAAGCTGTTTTTCAAACGTGATTTACCCCAAAGTGGGTTATGCCCTGAGTAATGCCTGGTTCTTAGGTTTAGCTCTTATATTTGCTATATTCTAAGTTAGTAGTAGCTTCAAATTCCTAATTCTTGTATTGTACATCCTAAAAAATCACTACTGTCCAACCAAAACTACTATTGTTTTCTCAAAGTCAAGTCATGCTACACTCTGGCAAGGTGACCTCCAGATTCGAAACTTCTTTATCAATCAATGTGTGTCAGTGGAGAACTACTGGTTTAGAGTGTTAATCCCCAAAGGAATTTATGATCTCTATTACATGTGTATTAGTCAACTCAACTCTTCAGTGCACAGCAAGCTTTTGCCTTCTCTTTAGAAATTAAATTACATGTAGAGAGACTGGTTGGCTTACATACATAAAATGTTATTTACTTGATAATAATTTCAACACAGTTGAATTCACTTGTTATAACATTCTTAAATAACATTACAGCATCTTGTTTAGGATGATAATGGGCCCTTAAAAAAAGGTAATGGATTTCTACACCAATAGATCAGTCATGACTTATTAAGATAAGTTGTGTTTGAGAGATGGATTTTGGCTCTTTGTATTTTATGAATACCTTGGGCAGGGCCAAAGATTTTCCTCAGAGCAGCCTTCATCTGCTTGTTCCTGAAACTATATATTAGCGGAATGCACAGAGGTGTTTTCACAGAATAAAACAAAGTAACGATTTTTTCCATGTCCACTGGGTGTCCCGATCCGGGACTAATGCACATCACCGTAACAGAGCCAAAGAAACAGGATCACCACAGCCAGATGAGAAGCACAAGTGGAGAAAGCCTTGCGTTTGCCCGCTGCTGAGGGCATCCGTAGCACAGCCAGAGTCACCAGAGCGTAGGAGCAAAGGATAAAGAGAAGGGGGCCGATCATGAAAACAGAATTGAAGGTCGAGTAAATGAACTGTGTGGTGGTGTCATCAGAACACGACAGCACCATCAGTGGGACAGGATCACACACGAAATGGCTGATGGTGTTTGGGCCACGGTAGGGCAGCTGAGAAATGAGGACAACTGGCGGTAGGTAGGAGGGTGAACCCACACGACCATCCAAGGACGACGAGGCCCGTGCACAGCTGTCTGGTCATGATGCGCGGGTAACGCGGAGGGCGGCACACGGCAAGGTGCCTGTCAAAGGCCATGATGCAAAGGAAGAAGCCCTCTTCGCACCCGGAAGAGAAGAAGGAGAACTGCACAAGACAGCTCACAAAGGAGATGGACTTGCTTGTGGACGGGTAGCTGGCCAACATGTTGGGGACGGTGGTGGTGGTGACATAACATAGTTCCAGGAGAGAGAAATTCCCCAAGAGGATGTACATCGATCGGGCTGTGAAGGCGTCGGTCCCACCGCACAGCGCAGGCAACGGCCGCGTTCCCCCATCAGGGTCAGGGTGTAGGCCGCAGAGAAGTGCCCGAAGTAGAGGAGCTGCGCTTCGGGCCTGGAGGGAAAGCCCATGAGGATAAAGTGGCTGACGGCGTGGGTGGTTTCTCTGCCGGACACGTTCATGAGTTCGGAGGGCGCGGCGATGACATCGGCTATTGCACTCTAGTGGGGTTTGCTGGCTCTTCCACCAAATGTCCTTACCTTGTTTTTGCATAAAGAAATACAGAATGAGGTTTCTGTTAAAACAACAAAGCTGATCCTCACAACCTATACCCCAAGAGTATGATTTCATTCTAATTAGATGCAAAAAATAAAATAAAAAACAGGGTTTGTTGTAATCTCTCAATTATAATCTCTCAGTTACGTCAGGAACAGGATTTACACATAAGGAGTGCAGAAGTTGTAACTTTGAATATGTCACTTAACCTCTATTTGTTAACCTCATCTACGTACCATGTACAGAGTATTGTACAAGCAAATCAGTGTATATGAAATCTCTTCTAAAGCATTCTGTAAAACTAATTTATCATAATCAGTAATAGTGATAGTAACGCCAAATGAAGCACTACTCAAGTCTCACATTGGAAAAGGTGGTGTCTCACTGAGGAACAGTGACGGGGCAGGGCAAATATTCCTCTCTCTGTGCTTGTTTATGGTATTGCAAAGCGATGGCTCGAAGGGCCTCTCTCGTTCCGGCACAGATGTGTATGACATGACCACACAAGTTTGGTGTGTAGGAAATGCTTTCCCTCTCTCTCCAGCTGGTGGCTTCAGCTCCAGAGCATGGGGAAGAGCCCTGCACTTTGGCATTCAAATTTCCCTGGTTGAAAATTTTAATGCCCTCTCTTGTGAATGTGAGAACTAGATATGCCGTTTGGGGCACCTGACCTTAGGGAGAGCCACTGCTCTGAGTGGCTGGACTGTTGATGGGATGAGACTTGGCCAATTTTTCCAAAAGTGTGGTGGTAAAGTTCACTTGCATGTTCAGATTTGTGTGTGTGGTGTTCTAAATCGCTTCGATTGCTCCTTTCTGTGTTTGAAGTGTTTTTGTTTTTATACTTGCCTCTGGTACATTTGTGGCCATTCAAGGCATTTTCTGTTGACATGGAATGTCTTGCTTCCCTCCCTCCTGCTCCTGAACTTTCTCCAGTTTGTTGTTACTGAATCAAAGCTTAACTTTTTCTATGTCTTGTCTCCTTAGAAACCTACTCATGGCCGTCACCACATTTGGCATTAAGTGGAAAGACTGCTGTTTATAATCTCATTGCCCATGAGGCTATGTGGACTGCACCTTTTCTGAATGGAGTCTGGTAGTTCAGTCTGTTTCCCATAACAATCACATCATCTCAGGTGGCAATTAGGGCAGGTCCCAGATTTCTCAAATTATATGAGGGGACTTTTTTTGGTTCGTGTTTGCGTTTGTGTGTGTGTGTGTGTGTGTGTCTGTGTGTGTGTGTTTTGTTCGGCCTGTAAGACAAAAAATTCCTCTCTTGATTTGTTATGATTGTATAGTGAATACTTTTCAAAAAAGGATTACTTAGTATTTTTATTCTGAATAGTTGTGTAACTTTCTCAGCTGAGATTGTTGTACAGTATGTGGGCAATAATAAATGTCATCTTTTCTGGAGACAGCAAATTGTAGAGTTAGTGAATCTTGGAAATTCATTAGGAATGAAAAACAGAGTGCGTTTCACTTACGAGCATTTAAATTGTACTTCAGCACAAGTAGCACACAGAATACACAGAGGCAAAGAGAAAAAAAAAAAAGCATGATATTACTATTAATGTGAGAGGCTGCTGATATGAGTACATTTCAAAAATAACATACTTATAGGATGCCCACAAACTATTCTGCTGTTTCTTTTGTTGATGAAAAAGCTCGTTTAGTTGCCACACAGGTCTTAGTGGTTATCTTCATAACTGAATTTGACTGAGTTTTTAAAACTCACTTCATTTTTGTCTGTCATGCTCTGGCCTGTGTCCTGATATGTTGGTGCCCTACTCCAAGCTATCTTAGTCATTTTCACTGACCTTGGGACCCCATGGTAAATCAGATCAGTATTAATACCCACACATCTGGGTTTTCCGAACAGTATCGCTTGGGTCCACACACTTTAAAAGTCACAATGCAAAGATCCCGCAAATGCAAGAAACAGGAAGCACACAGACGCTGAACGGTTTGTCCTTTAAGGACAGGTCATTTGCCATGAAACCAAGTCATATTAAATTAGTGAAACAGATTGCACTATGTGGGTGGGAGAGATATGATATTAGAGTGGAATCAGAAATTTTGTCATTTTTTTGGTCTATTGAACAAGCAACAAAATTCACCAGGATACTGATAATAAATCTGTCCCCCGTAATTTATCAGTTAAACATTTTCATACACTCTCTCCAGGCCTCTTGTGCATAATACTCATTAATATTTCCAAGATTTGAGGATATAAGAGAAAGACTAATATTTTGAAACCTTGTCTCTGAATTTTATTCTGATACTTACATTTTCAGAACAAGAAGAAAGCATTTGCCAGTAAATCCACTTATGTGGTAAACTAAGCATTTGCAATAGAGCATGCAGAGTTTCAGTTATGTGGATACATGTGGAGAAGAAAGGTCAGAGGGCGGGTGGGGGGTGGGGGTGGGGAGAAAATATTACCCCGGAGCAAAAAGCATGCGAGGGACTTGTGAAAAATTGGGTGATCCGGTAATGCCACCTGCCGTGAGTTGCAAAGAGTGAATTTTGAGAGATGTTTCTTGCTGCCTTCAAAGCTCATATTTGTAGTCAAAATAAAAATCCTAGATGCACATAACTGTTTATATTATTTCCTTGCATCATGGCCTTTTGACATTTGGGACCCTCTCCCCTGATATAACTATTTCTTCAGCAGATGAGATTGTTTTTGAATTTCATTCCTTTGTACTCAAATCCCAATGTCTGCTATTCCCTGAGGAATGGTGCATGCACAGAACTAGGTCCTTATCTTTTCTCATGCCTCCACTAACCAGTCATTGCCGAAGGTTCCTGGGCATTAAAGTAAATGGTAAGAAGCTTGTCGTCATAGCTGCACTAGCAAGACGTATCATTAAAACTCCCTGTCTCTATTTTTGAAGAAAGAGAAAGAGTTCTTTCCTCACCCATATTTTCAGATTTGTCATTTTAGAGACATTTCAGTTGTAATTTTATGATAGCTCTTTAAACATGACATTTAAGTGTTAAGACTGGTACAGGGTTACTCAACAAATGTTTATTGAGGGCTTCACCCGCACTGGGGGTATAGCAGGGTAAACGAAATAGAAACAAATTCCTGCTTGCATAGCACATTTCAACTGAAGACTGTGTGTGGGCAGCAACAGAAAATAAAGTCAATCAGTGAATAAGTCATTTTAATATTTTTCATTTGAGGAAAACGAAGTGTTGTGAGAGGGGTAGATTGGAAATGAAGAGGAGTTACCATTTTAAATAGGGTTTTAAAGAGAGCCTAACAGGCAGCTTTTTAAAAACATTTTTTTATTAAGGTATGATTGATATACACTCTTATGATGGTTTCACGTGAAAAAACAATGTGGGTACTACATTTTCCCCTATTATCAAGTCCCCACCCATGCCCCAGTGCAGTCACTGTCCATCAGTGCAGAAAGATGCCAAGGATACACTATGTCCTTGTCTGTGCTACACTGTTCTCCCCGTGATCCCTCACACCATGTGTACTAAACGTAATACACTTCCATCCCCTTCTCCCTCCCTCCCCACCTGCCCTCCCACACCCCTCCCCTTTGGTAACCTCTAGTTCATTCTTGGAGTCTCTGAGTCTGCTGCCATTTTGTTCCTTCAGTTTTGCTTCATTGTTATACTCCACAAAAGAGGGAAATCATTTGGCACTTGTCTTTCTCTGCCTGGCTTATTTCACTGAGCATAATGTCCTCCAGCCCCATCCATGTTGTTGCAAATGATAGGATTTGTTTCTTTCTTATGGCTGGATAGTATTGCATTGTGTATGTGTACCACATCTTCCTTATCCGTTCATCTACAGATGGACACTTAGGTTGCTTCCGTATCTTGGCCATTGTAAAAAGTGATGTAATAAACAAAAGGGTGCATATGTCTTTCTGAATCTGAGAAGTTGTATTCTTTGGGTAAATTACAAGGAGTGGGATTCCAGAGTCAAATGGTATTTCTATTTTTAGTGTTTTGAGGAACCTCCGTATTGCTTGCCACAACGTCTTGAACTACGTTACATTCCCACCAGCAGTGTAGGGGGGGAGGGGTTCCCCTTTCTCTGCATCCTCGCCAGCATTTGTTGTTCTCAGTCTTTTCGATGCTGGCCATCCTTACTGGTGTGAGGTGATATCTCATTGTGGTTTTAATTTGCATTTCCCTGATGATTAGTGATGTGGAGCATCTTTTCATGTGCTTGTTGGCCATCGGAATTTCTCTTTGGAGAACTGTCTCTTCATAGCCTCTGCCATTTGTTCTCTGGGTTATTTGCCTTTTTGGGTGTTGAGGCATGTAAGTTCTTTATATGTTTTGGATGTTAACCCCTTGTCAGATATGTCACTTACAAATATATTCTCCCATACTGGTCTATGGGACTGTTCTTGTGCCAGTACCGAATTGTCTTGATTACTGTGGCTTTGTACTAGAGCTTGAAGTGGGGGAGCGTAATCCCCCCTGCTTTATTCTTCCTTCTCACGATTGCTTTGGCTAGTCGGGGTCTTTTGTGGTTCCATATGAATTTTAGGCCTATTTTCTCTAGTTGGTTGAAGGATGCTGTTGGGATTTTGATAGGAATTGCATTGAATCTATAGACTGCTTTAGGCAGGATGGCCATTTTGGCAATATTAATTCTTCCTATCCATGAGCATGGATGTGTCTCCATTTATTGATATCTTCTTTAATTTCTCTCATGAGCGTCTTGTAGTTTTCAGAGGATAGGTCTTTCGGTTCCTTGGTTAGGTTTATTCCTAGGTGTTTTATTCTTTTTGATGCAATTGTGAATGGAATTGGTTTTCCTGATTTCTCTCTCTGCTAGTTCATTGTTAGCGTATAGGAATGCCACAGAAATCTGCGTATTACTTTTGCGTCCTGCAACTTTGCTGAATTCAGATATTAGATCTAGTAGTTTTGGAGTGGATTCCTGAGGGTTTTTTTATTTACAATGTCGTGGCATTTGCAAACAGGGACAGTTAAACTACTTCCTTGCCGATCTGGATGCCTTTTATTTCTTTGTGTTGCCTGATGGCCGTGGCTACGACCTCCAGTACTATGTTAAATAGAAGTGGGGACACTGGGCATCCTTGTCTTGTTCCTGGTCTTAAGGGGAAAGCTTTCAGCTTCTCGCTGTTATGTATAATGTTGGCTGTGGGTTTGTCATATATGGCCTTTATTATGTCGAGGTACTTGCCTTCCATACCCATTTTGTTGAGAGTTTTTTATCGTGAATGGTGTTGGTTTTTGTCCTACTTTTTGTTGATGTGGTTGAGGATGTTGATGGATTTTCCAATGTACCATCCTAGCCTCCCCGGAAGAAATCCTACTTGATCATGATGGATGATCTTTTTGATGTATTTTTGAATTTGGTTTGCTAATATTTTGTTGAGTGATTTTGCGTCTATGTCCATCAGGGATATTGGTCTGTAATTTTCCTTTTTCTGTGGTGTCTTTGCCTGGTTTTGGTATTAGAGTGATGGGGGCTGGCCTCATACAATGATTTTGGAAGTATTCCCACCTCTTCTGTTCTGTGGGAAACTTTAAGGGGGATGAGTATTAGGTCTTCCCTAAATGTTTGATTAAATTCAATGGTGAAGCCATCTGGTCCAGGAGTTTTGTTCTTGGGTAGTTTTTCTGATTACCAGTTCAATTTCGTTGCTGGCAATTGGTCTGTTCAGATTTTCTGTTTCCTCTTTGGTCAGCGTTGGAAGGTTGTGTTTTTCTAGAAAGTTGTCCATTTCTTCTAGGTTATCCAGTTTGTTACCACATAATTTTTCATGGTATTCTCTAATAATTCTCTGCATTTCTCTGGTGTCCATAGGGATTCTTTTCCTTTCTCATTTCTGATTCTGTTTATGTGGGCAGACTCTCTTTCCTTCCTTGTTAAGTTTGGCTAGGGGTTTATCTATTTTGTTTATCTTCTCGAAGAACTAGCTCTTGCTTTCATTGATTCTTTCTATTGTTTTAGTCTTCTCAATTTTATTTATTTCTGCTCCAATCTTTATTGTGTCACTCCTTGTACTGACTTTGGGCCTCATTTGTTCTTCTTTTTCTGGTTTCATTAATTGTGAGTTTAGACTGCTCATATGGGATTGTCCTTCTTTCCTGAGGTGGGCCTGTATTGCAATATACTTTCCTCTCAGCATGCCCTTGGCCGCATCCCACAGAGTTTGTGCTCTTGAATTATTGTCATTTGTCTCCATATATTGCAGGATCTATGTTTTTATTTGGTCATTGATCCATTGGTTATTTAGGAGCATACTGTGAAACCTCCATGTATTTGTGGGATATTTCATTTTCTTTGCAGCATTTATTTCTAGTTTCATACCTTTCTGGTCTGAGAAACTGGTTGGTACAATTTCAATCTTTTTGAATTTGCCAAGGCTGTTGCTGTGGTCTAGTCTATGATCTATTCTTGAAAACGTTCCAGGTGCACTTGAGAAGAATGTGTATTCTGCTGCTTTTGGGTGTTGAGTTCTGTAGATGTATGTTAGGTCCATCTGTTCTAATGTGTTGTTCAATGCCTGTATGTCCTTACTTATTTTCTGTCTTGTTGATCTGTCCCTCAGAGTTACTGGAGTGTTGAAGTCTCCTAGAATGAATGCATTGTATTCTATTTCCCCTTTTAATTCTGTTTGTAATGGGTTCACATTTGTAGGTGCTCCTGTGTTGGGAGCATAGGTATTTATAATGTTTATTTCCTCTTATTGGATTGACCCCTTTATCATTATGTAATGTCCTTCTTTATCGGTTGTGACTTTCTTTGTTTTGAAGTCTATTTTGCCTGATACAAGTACCGCAACTCCTGATTTTTTTTCTCCTTGTTAGTTGCATGAAATATATTTTTCCATCCCTTCACTTTTAGTCTGTGTATGTCTTTGGGTTTCAAGTGAGTCTCTCGCAGGTAGCATATAGATGGGTCTTGTTTTTTTATCCATTCAATGACTCTATGTCTTCCGGTTGGTACATTCAGTCCATTTACATTTAGGGTGATTATCGATAGTTATGCACTTATTGCCATTGCGGACTTTAGATTCTTGGTTACCAAAGGTTCAAGGTTAACTTCCTTACTATCTAAGAGTCTAACGTAACTTAAACTTAATATGCTATCGTAAACACAATCCAAAGGTTCTTTTCTTTTTCTCCTTTTTCTTCTTCCTCCATTCCTCATGTATTAGGTGTTATATTCTGTACTCTTTGTCTATTCTTCGGTTGGCTTTGGGGACAGTAAATTTAATTTTGCATTTTCTTAGTAATTAGCTGTTCTACTTTCTTTACTGTGCTTTTCTTACCTCTAGTGACAGCTATTAGACCTTAGGAACACTTCCATCTACAGCAGTCCCTCCAAAATACAATGTAGAGATGGTTTGTGGAAGGTAAATTCTCTCAGCTTTTGCTTATCTGGAAGTTGTTTAATCCCTCCTTCAAATTTAAATGGTAATCTTGCTGGATAAGGTATTCTTGGTTTTAGGCCATTGTGCTTTATTGCATTAAATACATCATGCCACTCCCTTCTGGCCTGTAATGTTTCTGCTGAGAAGAAGTTAGCCTGATGGCATGTCTTTTGTATGTGATCTTATTTCTCTCTGTGGCTGTTTTCAATAGTCTGTCCTTATCCTTGATCTTTGCCATTTTAATTACTCAGGGATGAATTTAGGATGGAGGTTCAATCATTAAGAAATTCCATGTCTGAAACGAAACATACAAAGGAGGGATTTAAAGGCAGATTAGATGTAGTAGAAGAGTTGGTGAAGAGAATAGAAACTAGAGACGAGGAATACAAAGAAACAGGCACAGAGAGAAAAAAGGATCTCTAGGAATGAAAGAATAGTGAGTGAACTGTGTGATGAATCCAAACGGAACCGTATTCATATTTGAAGACTACCAGAAGAAGAAGACAGAGAAAAAGGGATAGAAAGTGTCATGAGGAGGTAATTGCTGAAAACTTCCCCAGTCTGGGGAAGGAGATAATAGTCTCTCAGGCCATGGAGATTCACAGATCTCCCAACACAAGGGACCGAAGGAAGACAACACCAAGACATATAGTACTTAAAATGGCAAAGATCGAGGGCGAGGATAGAGTTTTGAAAGCAGCTAGAGAGGAAAAAGATCACATACAAAGGAAAACCCATCAGGCTATCATCAGACTTCTCAATAGAAACCTTACAGGCCAGCAGGGAGTGACTTGATGTATGTAACGCAATGAAGCAGAAGGGCCTTGAACCAAGAATAGCCTACCCGGAAAGGTTATCATTTAAATTTGAAGGTGGGATTAAAACAATTTTCAGAGAAGCAGAAACTGAGAGAATTTATGTCCCGAAAACCACCTTTACAGTTCATTTTGGATGGCCTGCCGTAGATAGAAGTATTCCTAGGGCTAAATAGCTGTCACCAGTGGAAATAAAAGCACAGCAAAGTAGAACAACAACTAAGCAGATGGGAAATGAAATCAGCTACCCCCAAATTGAATCAAGGGGTAGGGAATGAGTACAGAATATGCTAGCTAATATTTGAAGAATGGACGAGGAAGAAAAACGAGGAAAAAGAAAAGAACCTTTAGTTTCTGTTTGTAATAGAGCACTAAGCAAGTTAAATTAGACTGTTAGATAGTAAAGAAATAACCCTTGAACCTTTGGTAGCTACAAACCTAAAGCCTGCAATGGCAATAAATACATTCCTATCGATAATCACCCTAAATGTAAATGCACTGAATGCACTATCAAAAGACATAGAGTCACTGAATGGATCAAATAACAAGGCCCATCTATATGCTGCGTACAAGAGACTCACTTCACACCCAAAGACATACACAGACTGATACTGAAGGGATGGAAAAAAGAGATTTCATGCAATTCGTGGGGAGAGAAAAGCAGGAGTTGCAGAACTTGTATCAGACAAAATAGACTTCAAAACAAGGAAAATAACCGGAGATGAAGAAGGACATTATATAACGATAAAGCAGTCAGTCCAACAAGAGGATATAACCGTTATAAATATCTATGCACCCAACACAGGATCACCAACGTATGTGTAACAAATACTTAACAGAATCAAAGGGGGAAATACAATGCAATGCATTCATTTTAGGAGACGTCAACACACCACTCACTCCAAAGGACAGGTCAGCCAGACAGAAAATAAGTAAGGAGACAGAGGCACTGAATAACACATTCGAACAGATGGATCTAGCAGTCATCTACAGGACTCCACACCCAAAAGCAGCAGAATACACATTCTTCTCAAGTTCACATGGAACATTTTCATGTATAGATCATACACTAGGCCATAAAAAGAGACTCAGTAAATTCAAAAAGATTGAAATTGTACCAACCACCTTCTCAGAAGACGAGAGTATGAACCTAGAAATAAATTATGCAAAGAACATGAAAAGAGCCTTAGAAACACATGGAGGCTTAACAGCACGCACCTTAATAACCAATGGATCGATGACCAAATAAAAACAGAGGTCAAGCAATGTATGGAGACAAGTGACAACGATAATTCAACCCTGCAAAATCTGTGGGACGCAGCGAAGAGAGTGCTAAGAGGGAAGCATATTGCAATACAGGCCTATCTCAGAAAAGAAGAACAAGCCCAAATGAACAATCTAAACTCACAATTAATGAAACTAGGAAAAGAGGAACAAATGAGGCCCAAAGTCAGTAGAAGGATGGGCATGATAAGGGTTAGAGCGGAAATAAATAAAATCGAGAAGAATCAAACAATAGGAAGAATGAATGAAAGCAGGAGCTGGTTCTATGAGAAAATAAGCAAAATAGATAAACCCCAAGCCAGACTTATCAAGAGAAAAAGAGAGTCGACACACATACACAGAATCAGAAATGAGAGAAGGAAAGTCACTACGGACACCACAGAAATACAAGTATTATGAGAGAATACTATGAAAAATTAATTATATTCTAGCAAACTGGAAAACCTAGAGGAAATGGGCAACTTTCTAGAAAAATACGACTTCCTAGACTGACCTAGTAAGAAACAGAAAATCTAAACAGACCAATTACCAGTAATGAAGTTGAATCGGTAATCAGAAAACTACCCAAGAACCAAATCCCTGGACCAGAAGGTTTCACTGCTGAATTTTATCAAACATTTAGTGAAGACCTAATACCCATCCTCCTTAAAGTCTTTCTAAAAGTAGAAGAGGTGGAAATACTCCCAAACTCATTCTATGTGGCCAACATCACTCTAATATCCAAACCATGCAAACACACGGAAAAAATAAATAAAAGAAAATTATCGACCAATATTCATGATGAACATAGATGCAAAAATATTCAAGAAAATATTAGCAAACCGAATTCAAAGATCGATCAGAAGTATCATCCACCACGATCAAGTGGGATTCCTCCCAGGCATGCAAGGATGGTGCTACATTTGAAAATTCATCAACATCAACTACCACATCAATGAAAAGAAGGGCAAAAACCACACGGTCATCTCCATAGATGCTGAAAGAGCATTCGACAAAATTCGACATCCGTTCATGAGGAAAACTCTCAGCAAAATGGGTATAGAGGGCAAGTCCCTCAACATAATAAAGGCCATATATGACAAACCCACAGCCAACATTATGCATAAAAGCGAGAAGCTGAAAGCTTTCCCCTTAAGACCAGGAACAAGAAAAGGATGCCCACTCTCCCCACTTTTATACGACCTAGTTCTTGAGGTCCTAGCCACGGCAATCAGACGACACAAAGGAACAAAAGGCATTCATATTGGTAAGGAAGAAGTTAAACTGTCCCTGTTTGCAGATGACATGATACTGTATATAAAAAAACCCTAAAGAATCCACTCCAAAACTACTAGATCTAGTATGTGAACTCAGCAAAGCTGTGGGATACAACATTAATACACAGAAATCTGTTGCATTCGTGTACACTAATGATGAATGAGCAGAAAGAGAAATCAGGAAAACAATTCCATTTACAATTGCATCAAAAAGAATAAAATACCTAGGAGTAAACCTAACGAAGGAAGTGAAAGACCTATACCTGGAAACCTAACGAAGGAAGTGAAAGACCTATACCTGGAAATCTACAAGACACTCTTAAGGGAAATTAAAGAGGACACTAACAAATGGAAATTCATTCCATGCTCTTGGCTAGGAAGAATTAATATTGTCAAAATGGCCATCCTGCCTAAAGAAATCTACAGATTCAATGCAGTATCCCTACCAAAGTACCAACAGCATTCTTCAACAAACTGGAACAAATATGTCTAAAATTCACGTGGAACCACCAAAGACCCCCGAATAGCCAAAGCAATCCTGAGAAGGAAGAATAAAGCAGGGGGATCTCACTTCCCAACTTCAAGCTCTACTACAAAGCCACCGTAATCAAGACACTTTGGTACTGGCACAGACCAGTGGAACACAATAGAGAGTCCAGATGTTCACCCAAACATATATGGTTAATTATTATATGATAAAGGAGCCATGCATATACAATGGGGAATTGACAGCCTCTCCAACAGCTGGTGTGGGGCAAAACTGTACAGCTACATGTAAGAGAATGAAACTGGATTACTGTCTAACCTCATACAGGAAAGTAAACTCAAAATGGATCAAGGACCTGAATGTAAGTCATGAAACCATAAAGCTCTTAGAAGAAAACATAGGCAAAAATCTCTTGAATATAAACATGAGCAACTTTTTCCTGGACGCGTGTCCTCGGGCAAGGGAAGCAAACTAAAAAAGGAACAAAGGCGACTACATCATGCTAAAATCTCCTTTACAGCAGGGGACGCCATCAGCGGAACAAAAAGGTGTCCATCAGCATGGGAGAATATATTTGTAAATGACATATCCAACAAGGGGTTAACATCCAAAATACATCAACAACTCACATGCCTCAACACCCGAAAAGCAAATAACCCTATTAAAAAATGGGTGGAGGATCCGAACAGGCACTTCTCCAAAGAAGGAATTCAGATGGCCAACAGGCACATGAAAAGATGCTCCACATCACTGATCATCAGGGAATGCAAATTAAAACCACAGTGAGATACCACCTCACACCAGTTAGTACGGCCAACATGGAAAAGAATGGGAACAACAAGTGTTGGTTAGGATGCAGAGAAAGGGGAACCCTCCTACACTGCTGGTGGGAATGTAAAGTAGTTCAACCATTGCGGAAAGCGGTGTGGAGATTCCTCAAAAGACCAGAAATAAAAAAAAAAATACCATTTGACCCAGGAATTCCACTCCTAGGAATTTACCCTAAGAACGCAGGAGCCCAGTTTCAAAAAGACATATGCACCCCTATGTTTATCGCAGCACTATTTACAGTAGCCAAGAAATGGAAGCCACCTAAGTGTCCATCAGTAGGTGTATGGATAAAGAAGAAGTGGTCTATATACACAATGGAATATTCTTCAGCCGTAAGAAGAGAACGAATCCTACACATTTGCAACAACATGGATGGAGCGGGAGGCTATTATTTATGCTCAGTGAAATAAAATAAGCCAAGCAGAGAAAGAGAAGTGCCAAATGATTTTTCACTCATCTGTGGAGCATAAGAACAAAGGGAAAACTGAAAGAACAAAATAGCAAACTCACAGAACCCAAGAATGGACTAACAGTTGCCAAAGAGAAAAGGACTGGGTGTGGTGGTGGGTGGGAAGTATGGGAGAAGGGAATAAAGGGCGTTGTGATTAGCACAGGTAATGTGGGGGTGGGGAGGGGAAGACCGCATGGCACAGAGAATACAAGTAGTGACTCTGCTCTGTAGCATCTTACTATGCTGATGGAGAGTGACTGTAATGGCGTATGTGGTGGGGACTTGATAATGGGAGGAATCTAGTAACCACAATGCTGCTCATGTAATCGTATATTGATGATACAAAAAAGAAACAATATGAGGTGGAATTTAAGATCGGTGAGAAAACGTTGGTCAAGAATAAAGGCAATAACAAATAACGGGCACTTCCACCTTTATCACAATCAACACACTGTTTTATTAAGAATCTCTTCTTTTTCCTTTTTCTTCTGTGATTATGAAAGACGAATGGAATTGTCACAAACATTCCTTAACCTTCGTGAATGAAAATCGGTGTTAAAGCCATCGGCACTGTAAATCTACTGTTGTAGTTCATGTGCACGAAGTCCTAAATTGTTCATATTTTCTTCCAATATGACGTACCTTTCAGGCAATTGTCCAGCTCTTTGTTTCTTTTGTGAAGTAGAAGAAAGATAACCACTTCTTTCCCCGAACTCAAAAATCCTGCCTTTTAATCTTCAGAAAGTATTCTCAACCCAGATTGTTCATGAAACAAAACCCAATTGATGCGGCACCTCACTTTGTAGAGGAATTGACTTCTTGAAGACTACAAATTACAATTTGGTAAAAATTGCATTTCATACTATGATTCTTTTAAAGTATGTGTTGAAGAGCCATGTTTGAAAAAAAAAAAATGGCAACAGAAACGCAGTAGAAGTCGTATTAGTATTAAGGATGCTTATGGCAGTTTAAAAACAGTCACACAGTACTAACACTAAACTACAAGTAGTACCGGAAGCTGTTACTCAAATGGGATTTACCCGAAAGTGGGTTATGCCCTGAGTAGTGCCCCGGTTCTTATGTTTAGCTCTTTTATTTGCTATATTCTAAGTTAGTAATACCTTTAAATTCCTAATTCTTGTCTTGTACACCCTAAACAATCACTACCGTCCAGCCACGGCTATTATTCTGTTTCCTTAAAGTCAAGTCACATGCTACACTCTGGCACGGCGACTTCCTTCAAATTCGAGACTTCTTTATCAATCAGTGCGTGTTAGTGGAGAACTACTGGTTTGGAGTGTTAATCCCCAAAGCAATCTATGATCTCTACTACATGTATATTAGTTAATTCAACTCAGCAATGCACAGCATGCTTCTACCTTCTCTTTAGAAATTGAATTACATATAGAGACTGATTGACTTACATACATATCATTTCATTTACTTGATACTAACTTCAACACAGTTGCATTCACTTGTTAGTTAAAACATTCTTAAATAACATTACTGCATCTTGCTTAGGATGATAATGGGCCCTCATTATAGTAGTTTCTTAATAAAAGTTAATGAATTTGTCGACAAATATATCACTCATGTCTTGAGATCAGTTGCGTTTGAGAGAAGAATTTGGCTCTTTGTATTTTATGAATACCTTGGGCAGTCCTCAGGATCTTCCTCAGAGCAGCCTTCATCTCCTTGTTCCTGAGCCTATATATTAGCGGAATGCACAGAGGTGTTTTCACAGAATAAAACAAAGTAACGATTTTTTCCATGTCCACTGGGTGTCCCGATCCGGGACTAACGCACATCACCGTAACAGAGCCAAAGAAACAGGATCACCACAGCCAGATGAGAAGCACAAGTGGAGAAAGCCTTGCGTTTGCCCGCTGCTGAGGGCATCCGTAGCACAGCCAGAGTCACCAGAGCGTAGGAGCAAAGGATAAAGAGAAGGGGGCCGATCATGAAAACAGAATTGAAGGTCGAGTAAATGAACTGTGTGGTGGTGTCATCAGAACACGACAGCACCATCAGTGGGACAGGATCACACACGAAATGGCTGATGGTGTTTGGGCCACGGTAGGGCAGCTGAGAAATGAGGACAACTGGCGGTAGGTAGGAGGGTGAACCCACACGACCATCCAAGGACGACGAGGCCCGTGCACAGCTGTCTGGTCATGATGCGCGGGTAACGCGGAGGGCGGCACACGGCAAGGTGCCTGTCAAAGGCCATGATGCAAAGGAAGAAGCCCTCTTCGCACCCGGAAGAGAAGAAGGAGAACTGCACAAGACAGCTCACAAAGGAGATGGACTTGCTTGTGGACGGGTAGCTGGCCAACATGTTGGGGACGGTGGTGGTGGTGACATAACATAGTTCCAGGAGAGAGAAATTCCCCAAGAGGATGTACATCGATCGGGCTGTGAAGGCGTCGGTCCCACCGCACAGCGCAGGCAACGGCCGCGTTCCCCCATCAGGGTCAGGGTGTAGGCCGCAGAGAAGTGCCCGAAGTAGAGGAGCTGCGCTTCGGGCCTGGAGGGAAAGCCCATGAGGATAAAGTGGCTGACGGCGTGGGTGGTTTCTCTGCCGGACACGTTCATGAGTTCGGAGGGCGCGGCGATGACATCGGCTATTGCACTCTAGTGGGGTTTGCTGGCTCTTCCACCAAATGTCCTTACCTTGTTTTTGCATAAAGAAATACAGAATGAGGTTTCTGTTAAAACAACAAAGCTGATCCTCACAACCTATACCCCAAGAGTATGATTTCATTCTAATTAGATGCAAAAAATAAAATAAAAAACAGGGTTTGTTGTAATCTCTCAATTATAATCTCTCAGTTACGTCAGGAACAGGATTTACACATAAGGAGTGCAGAAGTTGTAACTTTGAATATGTCACTTAACCTCTATTTGTTAACCTCATCTACGTACCATGTACAGAGTATTGTACAAGCAAATCAGTGTATATGAAATCTCTTCTAAAGCATTCTGTAAAACTAATTTATCATAATCAGTAATAGTGATAGTAACGCCAAATGAAGCACTACTCAAGTCTCACATTGGAAAAGGTGGTGTCTCACTGAGGAACAGTGACGGGGCAGGGCAAATATTCCTCTCTCTGTGCTTGTTTATGGTATTGCAAAGCGATGGCTCGAAGGGCCTCTCTCGTTCCGGCACAGATGTGTATGACATGACCACACAAGTTTGGTGTGTAGGAAATGCTTTCCCTCTCTCTCCAGCTGGTGGCTTCAGCTCCAGAGCATGGGGAAGAGCCCTGCACTTTGGCATTCAAATTTCCCTGGTTGAAAATTTTAATGCCCTCTCTTGTGAATGTGAGAACTAGATATGCCGTTTGGGGCACCTGACCTTAGGGAGAGCCACTGCTCTGAGTGGCTGGACTGTTGATGGGATGAGACTTGGCCAATTTTTCCAAAAGTGTGGTGGTAAAGTTCACTTGCATGTTCAGATTTGTGTGTGTGGTGTTCTAAATCGCTTCGATTGCTCCTTTCTGTGTTTGAAGTGTTTTTGTTTTTATACTTGCCTCTGGTACATTTGTGGCCATTCAAGGCATTTTCTGTTGACATGGAATGTCTTGCTTCCCTCCCTCCTGCTCCTGAACTTTCTCCAGTTTGTTGTTACTGAATCAAAGCTTAACTTTTTCTATGTCTTGTCTCCTTAGAAACCTACTCATGGCCGTCACCACATTTGGCATTAAGTGGAAAGACTGCTGTTTATAATCTCATTGCCCATGAGGCTATGTGGACTGCACCTTTTCTGAATGGAGTCTGGTAGTTCAGTCTGTTTCCCATAACAATCACATCATCTCAGGTGGCAATTAGGGCAGGTCCCAGATTTCTCAAATTATATGAGGGGACTTTTTTTGGTTCGTGTTTGCGTTTGCGTGTGTGTGTGTGTGTGTGTCTGTGTGTGTGTGTGTGTGTGTGTGTGTTTTGTTCGGCCTGTAAGACAAAAAATTCCTCTCTTGATTTGTTATGATTGTATAGTGAATACTTTTCAAAAAAGGATTACTTAGTATTTTTATTCTGAATAGTTGTGTAACTTTCTCAGCTGAGATTGTTGTACAGTATGTGGGCAATAATAAATGTCATCTTTTCTGGAGACAGCAAATTGTAGAGTTAGTGAATCTTGGAAATTCATTAGGAATGAAAAACAGAGTGCGTTTCACTTACGAGCATTTAAATTGTACTTCAGCACAAGTAGCACACAGAATACACAGAGGCAAAGAGAAAAAAAAAAAAAGCATGATATTACTATTAATGTGAGAGGCTGCTGATATGAGTACATTTCAAAAATAACATACTTATAGGATGCCCACAAACTATTCTGCTGTTTCTTTTGTTGATGAAAAAGCTCGTTTAGTTGCCACACAGGTCTTAGTGGTTATCTTCATAACTGAATTTGACTGAGTTTTTAAAACTCACTTCATTTTTGTCTGTCATGCTCTGGCCTGTGTCCTGATATGTTGGTGCCCTACTCCAAGCTATCTTAGTCATTTTCACTGACCTTGGGACCCCATGGTAAATCAGATCAGTATTAATACCCACACATCTGGGTTTTCCGAACAGTATCGCTTGGGTCCACACACTTTAAAAGTCACAATGCAAAGATCCCGCAAATGCAAGAAACAGGAAGCACACAGACGCTGAACGGTTTGTCCTTTAAGGACAGGTCATTTGCCATGAAACCAAGTCATATTAAATTAGTGAAACAGATTGCACTATGTGGGTGGGAGAGATATGATATTAGAGTGGAATCAGAAATTTTGTCATTTTTTTGGTCTATTGAACAAGCAACAAAATTCACCAGGATACTGATAATAAATCTGTCCCCCGTAATTTATCAGTTAAACATTTTCATACACTCTCTCCAGGCCTCTTGTGCATAATACTCATTAATATTTCCAAGATTTGAGGATATAAGAGAAAGACTAATATTTTGAAACCTTGTCTCTGAATTTTATTCTGATACTTACATTTTCAGAACAAGAAGAAAGCATTTGCCAGTAAATCCACTTATGTGGTAAACTAAGCATTTGCAATAGAGCATGCAGAGTTTCAGTTATGTGGATACATGTGGAGAAGAAAGGTCAGAGGGCGGGTGGGGGGTGGGGGTGGGGAGAAAATATTACCCCGGAGCAAAAAGCATGCGAGGGACTTGTGAAAAATTGGGTGATCCGGTAATGCCACCTGCCGTGAGTTGCAAAGAGTGAATTTTGAGAGATGTTTCTTGCTGCCTTCAAAGCTCATATTTGTAGTCAAAATAAAAATCCTAGATGCACATAACTGTTTATATTATTTCCTTGCATCATGGCCTTTTGACATTTGGGACCCTCTCCCCTGATATAACTATTTCTTCAGCAGATGAGATTGTTTTTGAATTTCATTCCTTTGTACTCAAATCCCAATGTCTGCTATTCCCTGAGGAATGGTGCATGCACAGAACTAGGTCCTTATCTTTTCTCATGCCTCCACTAACCAGTCATTGCCGAAGGTTCCTGGGCATTAAAGTAAATGGTAAGAAGCTTGTCGTCATAGCTGCACTAGCAAGACGTATCATTAAAACTCCCTGTCTCTATTTTTGAAGAAAGAGAAAGAGTTCTTTCCTCACCCATATTTTCAGATTTGTCATTTTAGAGACATTTCAGTTGTAATTTTATGATAGCTCTTTAAACATGACATTTAAGTGTTAAGACTGGTACAGGGTTACTCAACAAATGTTTATTGAGGGCTTCACCCGCACTGGGGGTATAGCAGGGTAAACGAAATAGAAACAAATTCCTGCTTGCATAGCACATTTCAACTGAAGACTGTGTGTGGGCAGCAACAGAAAAAAAAGTCAATCAGTGAATAAGTCATTTTAATATTTTTCATTTGAGGAAAACGAAGTGTTGTGAGAGGGGTAGATTGGAAATGAAGAGGAGTTACCATTTTAAATAGGGTTTTAAAGAGAGCCTAACAGGCAGCTTTTTAAAAACATTTTTTTATTAAGGTATGATTGATATACACTCTTATGATGGTTTCACGTGAAAAAACA
The DNA here is from genome assembly GCF_030020395.1 of Manis pentadactyla. Lineage (NCBI taxonomy): Eukaryota > Metazoa > Chordata > Mammalia > Pholidota > Manidae > Manis > Manis pentadactyla. The sequence continues at coordinate 80,497,097 of NC_080029.1, forward strand.
ATGTGGGTACTACATTTTCCCCTATTATCAAGTCCCCACCCATGCCCCAGTGCAGTCACTGTCCATCAGTGCAGCAAGATGCCAAGGATACACTATGTCCTTGTCTGTGCTACACTGTTCTCCCCGTGATCCCTCACACCATGTGTACTAAACGTAATACACTTCCATCCCCTTCTCCCTCCCTCCCCACCTGCCCTCCCACACCCCTCCCCTTTGGTAACCTCTAGTTCATTCTTGGAGTCTCTGAGTCTGCTGCCATTTTGTTCCTTCAGTTTTGCTTCATTGTTATACTCCACAAAAGAGGGAAATCATTTGGCACTTGTCTTTCTCTGCCTGGCTTATTTCACTGAGCATAATGTCCTCCAGCCCCATCCATGTTGTTGCAAATGATAGGATTTGTTTCTTTCTTATGGCTGGATAGTATTGCATTGTGTATGTGTACCACATCTTCCTTATCCGTTCATCTACAGATGGACACTTAGGTTGCTTCCGTATCTTGGCCATTGTAAAAAGTGATGTAATAAACAAAAGGGTGCATATGTCTTTCTGAATCTGAGAAGTTGTATTCTTTGGGTAAATTACAAGGAGTGGGATTCCAGAGTCAAATGGTATTTCTATTTTTAGTGTTTTGAGGAACCTCCGTATTGCTTGCCACAACGTCTTGAACTACGTTACATTCCCACCAGCAGTGTAGGGGGGGAGGGGTTCCCCTTTCTCTGCATCCTCGCCAGCATTTGTTGTTCTCAGTCTTTTCGATGCTGGCCATCCTTACTGGTGTGAGGTGATATCTCATTGTGGTTTTAATTTGCATTTCCCTGATGATTAGTGATGTGGAGCATCTTTTCATGTGCTTGTTGGCCATCGGAATTTCTCTTTGGAGAACTGTCTCTTCATAGCCTCTGCCATTTGTTCTCTGGGTTATTTGCCTTTTTGGGTGTTGAGGCATGTAAGTTATTTATATGTTTTGGATGTTAACCCCTTGTCAGATATGTCACTTACAAATATATTCTCCCATACTGGTCTATGGGACTGTTCTTGTGCCAGTACCGAATTGTCTTGATTACTGTGGCTTTGTACTAGAGCTTGAAGTGGGGGAGCGTAATCCCCCCTGCTTTATTCTTCCTTCTCACGATTGCTTTGGCTAGTCGGGGTCTTTTGTGGTTCCATATGAATTTTAGGCCTATTTTCTCTAGTTGGTTGAAGGATGCTGTTGGGATTTTGATAGGAATTGCATTGAATCTATAGACTGCTTTAGGCAGGATGGCCATTTTGGCAATATTAATTCTTCCTATCCATGAGCATGGATGTGTCTCCATTTATTGATATCTTCTTTAATTTCTCTCATGAGCGTCTTGTAGTTTTCAGAGGATAGGTCTTTCGGTTCCTTGGTTAGGTTTATTCCTAGGTGTTTTATTCTTTTTGATGCAATTGTGAATGGAATTGGTTTTCCTGATTTCTCTCTCTGCTAGTTCATTGTTAGCGTATAGGAATGCCACAGAAATCTGCGTATTACTTTTGCGTCCTGCAACTTTGCTGAATTCAGATATTAGATCTAGTAGTTTTGGAGTGGATTCCTGAGGGTTTTTTTATTTACAATGTCGTGGCATTTGCAAACAGGGACAGTTAAACTACTTCCTTGCCGATCTGGATGCCTTTTATTTCTTTGTGTTGCCTGATGGCCGTGGCTACGACCTCCAGTACTATGTTAAATAGAAGTGGGGACACTGGGCATCCTTGTCTTGTTCCTGGTCTTAAGGGGAAAGCTTTCAGCTTCTCGCTGTTATGTATAATGTTGGCTGTGGGTTTGTCATATATGGCCTTTATTATGTCGAGGTACTTGCCTTCCATACCCATTTTGTTGAGAGTTTTTTATCGTGAATGGTGTTGGTTTTTGTCCTACTTTTTGTTGATGTGGTTGAGGATGTTGATGGATTTTCCAATGTACCATCCTAGCCTCCCCGGAAGAAATCCTACTTGATCATGATGGATGATCTTTTTGATGTATTTTTGAATTTGGTTTGCTAATATTTTGTTGAGTGATTTTGCGTCTATGTCCATCAGGGATATTGGTCTGTAATTTTCCTTTTTCTGTGGTGTCTTTGCCTGGTTTTGGTATTAGAGTGATGGGGGCTGGCCTCATACAATGATTTTGGAAGTATTCCCACCTCTTCTGTTCTGTGGGAAACTTTAAGGGGGATGAGTATTAGGTCTTCCCTAAATGTTTGATTAAATTCAATGGTGAAGCCATCTGGTCCAGGAGTTTTGTTCTTGGGTAGTTTTTCTGATTACCAGTTCAATTTCGTTGCTGGCAATTGGTCTGTTCAGATTTTCTGTTTCCTCTTTGGTCAGCGTTGGAAGGTTGTGTTTTTCTAGAAAGTTGTCCATTTCTTCTAGGTTATCCAGTTTGTTACCACATAATTTTTCATGGTATTCTCTAATAATTCTCTGCATTTCTCTGGTGTCCATAGGGATTCTTTTCCTTTCTCATTTCTGATTCTGTTTATGTGGGCAGACTCTCTTTCCTTCCTTGTTAAGTTTGGCTAGGGGTTTATCTATTTTGTTTATCTTCTCGAAGAACTAGCTCTTGCTTTCATTGATTCTTTCTATTGTTTTAGTCTTCTCAATTTTATTTATTTCTGCTCCAATCTTTATTGTGTCACTCCTTGTACTGACTTTGGGCCTCATTTGTTCTTCTTTTTCTGGTTTCATTAATTGTGAGTTTAGACTGCTCATATGGGATTGTCCTTCTTTCCTGAGGTGGGCCTGTGTTGCAATATACTTTCCTCTCAGCATGCCCTTGGCCGCATCCCACAGAGTTTGTGCTCTTGAATTATTGTCATTTGTCTCCATATATTGCAGGATCTATGTTTTTATTTGGTCATTGATCCATTGGTTATTTAGGAGCATACTGTGAAACCTCCATGTATTTGTGGGATATTTCATTTTCTTTGCAGCATTTATTTCTAGTTTCATACCTTTCTGGTCTGAGAAACTGGTTGGTACAATTTCAATCTTTTTGAATTTGCCAAGGCTGTTGCTGTGGTCTAGTCTATGATCTATTCTTGAAAACGTTCCAGGTGCACTTGAGAAGAATGTGTATTCTGCTGCTTTTGGGTGTTGAGTTCTGTAGATGTATGTTAGGTCCATCTGTTCTAATGTGTTGTTCAATGCCTGTATGTCCTTACTTATTTTCTGTCTTGTTGATCTGTCCCTCAGAGTTACTGGAGTGTTGAAGTCTCCTAGAATGAATGCATTGTATTCTATTTCCCCTTTTAATTCTGTTTGTAATGGGTTCACATTTGTAGGTGCTCCTGTGTTGGGAGCATAGGTATTTATAATGTTTATTTCCTCTTATTGGATTGACCCCTTTATCATTATGTAATGTCCTTCTTTATCGGTTGTGACTTTCTTTGTTTTGAAGTCTATTTTGCCTGATACAAGTACCGCAACTCCTGATTTTTTTTCTCCTTGTTAGTTGCATGAAATATATTTTTCCATCCCTTCACTTTTAGTCTGTGTATGTCTTTGGGTTTCAAGTGAGTCTCTCGCAGGTAGCATATAGATGGGTCTTGTTTTTTTATCCATTCAATGACTCTATGTCTTCCGGTTGGTACATTCAGTCCATTTACATTTAGGGTGATTATCGATAGTTATGCACTTATTGCCATTGCGGACTTTAGATTCTTGGTTACCAAAGGTTCAAGGTTAACTTCCTTACTATCTAAGAGTCTAACGTAACTTAAACTTAATATGCTATCGTAAACACAATCCAAAGGTTCTTTTCTTTTTCTCCTTTTTCTTCTTCCTCCATTCCTCATGTATTAGGTGTTATATTCTGTACTCTTTGTCTATTCTTCGGTTGGCTTTGGGGACAGTAAATTTAATTTTGCATTTTCTTAGTAATTAGCTGTTCTACTTTCTTTACTGTGCTTTTCTTACCTCTAGTGACAGCTATTAGACCTTAGGAACACTTCCATCTACAGCAGTCCCTCCAAAATACAATGTAGAGATGGTTTGTGGAAGGTAAATTCTCTCAGCTTTTGCTTATCTGGAAGTTGTTTAATCCCTCCTTCAAATTTAAATGGTAATCTTGCTGGATAAGGTATTCTTGGTTTTAGGCCATTGTGCTTTATTGCATTAAATACATCATGCCACTCCCTTCTGGCCTGTAATGTTTCTGCTGAGAAGAAGTTAGCCTGATGGCATGTCTTTTGTATGTGATCTTATTTCTCTCTGTGGCTGTTTTCAATAGTCTGTCCTTATCCTTGATCTTTGCCATTTTAATTACTCAGGGATGAATTTAGGATGGAGGTTCAATCATTAAGAAATTCCATGTCTGAAACGAAACATACAAAGGAGGGATTTAAAGGCAGATTAGATGTAGTAGAAGAGTTGGTGAAGAGAATAGAAACTAGAGACGAGGAATACAAAGAAACAGGCACAGAGAGAAAAAAGGATCTCTAGGAATGAAAGAATAGTGAGTGAACTGTGTGATGAATCCAAACGGAACCGTATTCATATTTGAAGACTACCAGAAGAAGAAGACAGAGAAAAAGGGATAGAAAGTGTCATGAGGAGGTAATTGCTGAAAACTTCCCCAGTCTGGGGAAGGAGATAATAGTCTCTCAGGCCATGGAGATTCACAGATCTCCCAACACAAGGGACCGAAGGAAGACAACACCAAGACATATAGTACTTAAAATGGCAAAGATCGAGGGCGAGGATAGAGTTTTGAAAGCAGCTAGAGAGGAAAAAGATCACATACAAAGGAAAACCCATCAGGCTATCATCAGACTTCTCAATAGAAACCTTACAGGCCAGCAGGGAGTGACTTGATGTATGTAACGCAATGAAGCAGAAGGGCCTTGAACCAAGAATAGCCTACCCGGAAAGGTTATCATTTAAATTTGAAGGTGGGATTAAAACAATTTTCAGAGAAGCAGAAACTGAGAGAATTTATGTCCCGAAAACCACCTTTACAGTTCATTTTGGATGGCCTGCCGTAGATAGAAGTATTCCTAGGGCTAAATAGCTGTCACCAGTGGAAATAAAAGCACAGCAAAGTAGAACAACAACTAAGCAGATGGGAAATGAAATCAGCTACCCCCAAATTGAATCAAGGGGTAGGGAATGAGTACAGAATATGCTAGCTAATATTTGAAGAATGGACGAGGAAGAAAAACGAGGAAAAAGAAAAGAACCTTTAGTTTCTGTTTGTAATAGAGCACTAAGCAAGTTAAATTAGACTGTTAGATAGTAAAGAAATAACCCTTGAACCTTTGGTAGCTACAAACCTAAAGCCTGCAATGGCAATAAATACATTCCTATCGATAATCACCCTAAATGTAAATGCACTGAATGCACTATCAAAAGACATAGAGTCACTGAATGGATCAAATAACAAGGCCCATCTATATGCTGCGTACAAGAGACTCACTTCACACCCAAAGACATACACAGACTGATACTGAAGGGATGGAAAAAAGAGATTTCATGCAATTCGTGGGGAGAGAAAAGCAGGAGTTGCAGAACTTGTATCAGACAAAATAGACTTCAAAACAAGGAAAATAACCGGAGATGAAGAAGGACATTATATAACGATAAAGCAGTCAGTCCAACAAGAGGATATAACCGTTATAAATATCTATGCACCCAACACAGGATCACCAACGTATGTGTAACAAATACTTAACAGAATCAAAGGGGGAAATACAATGCAATGCATTCATTTTAGGAGACGTCAACACACCACTCACTCCAAAGGACAGGTCAGCCAGACAGAAAATAAGTAAGGAGACAGAGGCACTGAATAACACATTCGAACAGATGGATCTAGCAGTCATCTACAGGACTCCACACCCAAAAGCAGCAGAATACACATTCTTCTCAAGTTCACATGGAACATTTTCATGTATAGATCATACACTAGGCCATAAAAAGAGACTCAGTAAATTCAAAAAGATTGAAATTGTACCAACCACCTTCTCAGAAGACGAGAGTATGAACCTAGAAATAAATTATGCAAAGAACATGAAAAGAGCCTTAGAAACACATGGAGGCTTAACAGCACGCACCTTAATAACCAATGGATCGATGACCAAATAAAAACAGAGGTCAAGCAATGTATGGAGACAAGTGACAACGATAATTCAACCCTGCAAAATCTGTGGGACGCAGCGAAGAGAGTGCTAAGAGGGAAGCATATTGCAATACAGGCCTATCTCAGAAAAGAAGAACAAGCCCAAATGAACAATCTAAACTCACAATTAATGAAACTAGGAAAAGAGGAACAAATGAGGCCCAAAGTCAGTAGAAGGATGGGCATGATAAGGGTTAGAGCGGAAATAAATAAAATCGAGAAGAATCAAACAATAGGAAGAATGAATGAAAGCAGGAGCTGGTTCTATGAGAAAATAAGCAAAATAGATAAACCCCAAGCCAGACTTATCAAGAGAAAAAGAGAGTCGACACACATACACAGAATCAGAAATGAGAGAAGGAAAGTCACTACGGACACCACAGAAATACAAGTATTATGAGAGAATACTATGAAAAATTAATTATATTCTAGCAAACTGGAAAACCTAGAGGAAATGGGCAACTTTCTAGAAAAATACGACTTCCTAGACTGACCTAGTAAGAAACAGAAAATCTAAACAGACCAATTACCAGTAATGAAGTTGAATCGGTAATCAGAAAACTACCCAAGAACCAAATCCCTGGACCAGAAGGTTTCACTGCTGAATTTTATCAAACATTTAGTGAAGACCTAATACCCATCCTCCTTAAAGTCTTTCTAAAAGTAGAAGAGGTGGAAATACTCCCAAACTCATTCTATGTGGCCAACATCACTCTAATATCCAAACCATGCAAACACACGGAAAAAATAAATAAAAGAAAATTATCGACCAATATTCATGATGAACATAGATGCAAAAATATTCAAGAAAATATTAGCAAACCGAATTCAAAGATCGATCAGAAGTATCATCCACCACGATCAAGTGGGATTCCTCCCAGGCATGCAAGGATGGTGCTACATTTGAAAATTCATCAACATCGACTACCACATCAATGAAAAGAAGGGCAAAAACCACACGGTCATCTCCATAGATGCTGAAAGAGCATTCGACAAAATTCGACATCCGTTCATGAGGAAAACTCTCAGCAAAATGGGTATAGAGGGCAAGTCCCTCAACATAATAAAGGCCATATATGACAAACCCACAGCCAACATTATGCATAAAAGCGAGAAGCTGAAAGCTTTCCCCTTAAGACCAGGAACAAGAAAAGGATGCCCACTCTCCCCACTTTTATACGACCTAGTTCTTGAGGTCCTAGCCACGGCAATCAGACGACACAAAGGAACAAAAGGCATTCATATTGGTAAGGAAGAAGTTAAACTGTCCCTGTTTGCAGATGACATGATACTGTATATAAAAAAACCCTAAAGAATCCACTCCAAAACTACTAGATCTAGTATGTGAACTCAGCAAAGCTGTGGGATACAACATTAATACACAGAAATCTGTTGCATTCGTGTACACTAATGATGAATGAGCAGAAAGAGAAATCAGGAAAACAATTCCATTTACAATTGCATCAAAAAGAATAAAATACCTAGGAGTAAACCTAACGAAGGAAGTGAAAGACCTATACCTGGAAACCTAACGAAGGAAGTGAAAGACCTATACCTGGAAACCTAACGAAGGAAGTGAAAGACCTATACCTGGAAGTCTACAAGACACTCTTAAGGGAAATTAAAGAGGACACTAACAAATGGAAATTCATTCCATGCTCTTGGCTAGGAAGAATTAATATTGTCAAAATGGCCATCCTGCCTAAAGAAATCTACAGATTCAATGCAGTATCCCTACCAAAGTACCAACAGCATTCTTCAACAAACTGGAACAAATATGTCTAAAATTCACGTGGAACCACCAAAGACCCCCGAATAGCCAAAGCAATCCTGAGAAGGAAGAATAAAGCAGGGGGATCTCACTTCCCAACTTCAAGCTCTACTACAAAGCCACCGTAATCAAGACACTTTGGTACTGGCACAGACCAGTGGAACACAATAGAGAGTCCAGATGTTCACCCAAACATATATGGTTAATTATTATATGATAAAGGAGCCATGCATATACAATGGGGAATTGACAGCCTCTCCAACAGCTGGTGTGGGGCAAAACTGTACAGCTACATGTAAGAGAATGAAACTGGATTACTGTCTAACCTCATACAGGAAAGTAAACTCAAAATGGATCAAGGACCTGAATGTAAGTCATGAAACCATAAAGCTCTTAGAAGAAAACATAGGCAAAAATCTCTTGAATATAAACATGAGCAACTTTTTCCTGGACGCGTGTCCTCGGGCAAGGGAAGCAAACTAAAAAAGGAACAAAGGCGACTACATCATGCTAAAATCTCCTTTACAGCAGGGGACGCCATCAGCGGAACAAAAAGGTGTCCATCAGCATGGGAGAATATATTTGTAAATGACATATCCAACAAGGGGTTAACATCCAAAATACATCAACAACTCACATGCCTCAACACCCGAAAAGCAAATAACCCTATTAAAAAATGGGTGGAGGATCCGAACAGGCACTTCTCCAAAGAAGGAATTCAGATGGCCAACAGGCACATGAAAAGATGCTCCACATCACTGATCATCAGGGAATGCAAATTAAAACCACAGTGAGATACCACCTCACACCAGTTAGTACGGCCAACATGGAAAAGAATGGGAACAACAAGTGTTGGTTAGGATGCAGAGAAAGGGGAACCCTCCTACACTGCTGGTGGGAATGTAAAGTAGTTCAACCATTGCGGAAAGCGGTGTGGAGATTCCTCAAAAGACCAGAAATAAAAAAAAAAAAAATACCATTTGACCCAGGAATTCCACTCCTAGGAATTTACCCTAAGAACGCAGGAGCCCAGTTTCAAAAAGACATATGCACCCCTATGTTTATCGCAGCACTATTTACAGTAGCCAAGAAATGGAAGCCACCTAAGTGTCCATCAGTAGGTGTATGGATAAAGAAGAAGTGGTCTATATACACAATGGAATATTCTTCAGCCGTAAGAAGAGAACGAATCCTACACATTTGCAACAACATGAATGGAGCGGGAGGCTATTATTTATGCTCAGTGAAATAAAATAAGCCAAGCAGAGAAAGAGAAGTGCCAAATGATTTTTCACTCATCTGTGGAGCATAAGAACAAAGGGAAAACTGAAAGAACAAAATAGCAAACTCACAGAACCCAAGAATGGACTAACAGTTGCCAAAGAGAAAAGGACTGGGTGTGGTGGTGGGTGGGAAGTATGGGAGAAGGGAATAAAGGGCGTTGTGATTAGCACAGGTAATGTGGGGGTGGGGAGGGGAAGACCGCATGGCACAGAGAATACAAGTAGTGACTCTGCTCTGTAGCATCTTACTATGCTGATGGAGAGTGACTGTAATGGCGTATGTGGTGGGGACTTGATAATGGGAGGAATCTAGTAACCACAATGCTGCTCATGTAATCGTATATTGATGATACAAAAAAGAAACAATATGAGGTGGAATTTAAGATCGGTGAGAAAACGTTGGTCAAGAATAAAGGCAATAACAAATAACGGGCACTTCCACCTTTATCACAATCAACACACTGTTTTATTAAGAATCTCTTCTTTTTCCTTTTTCTTCTGTGATTATGAAAGACGAATGGAATTGTCACAAACATTCCTTAACCTTCGTGAATGAAAATCGGTGTTAAAGCCATCGGCACTGTAAATCTACTGTTGTAGTTCATGTGCACGAAGTCCTAAATTGTTCATATTTTCTTCCAATATGACGTACCTTTCAGGCAATTGTCCAGCTCTTTGTTTCTTTTGTGAAGTAGAAGAAAGATAACCACTTCTTTCCCCGAACTCAAAAATCCTGCCTTTTAATCTTCAGAAAGTATTCTCAACCCAGATTGTTCATGAAACAAAACCCAATTGATGCGGCACCTCACTTTGTAGAGGAATTGACTTCTTGAAGACTACAAATTACAATTTGGTAAAAATTGCATTTCATACTATGATTCTTTTAAAGTATGTGTTGAAGAGCCATGTTTGAAAAAAAAAAATGGCAACAGAAACGCAGTAGAAGTCGTATTAGTATTAAGGATGCTTATGGCAGTTTAAAAACAGTCACACAGTACTAACACTAAACTACAAGTAGTACCGGAAGCTGTTACTCAAATGGGATTTACCCGAAAGTGGGTTATGCCCTGAGTAGTGCCCCGGTTCTTATGTTTAGCTCTTTTATTTGCTATATTCTAAGTTAGTAATACCTTTAAATTCCTAATTCTTGTCTTGTACACCCTAAACAATCACTACCGTCCAGCCACGGCTATTATTCTGTTTCCTTAAAGTCAAGTCACATGCTACACTCTGGCACGGCGACTTCCTTCAAATTCGAGACTTCTTTATCAATCAGTGCGTGTTAGTGGAGAACTACTGGTTTGGAGTGTTAATCCCCAAAGCAATCTATGATCTCTACTACATGTATATTAGTTAATTCAACTCAGCAATGCACAGCATGCTTCTACCTTCTCTTTAGAAATTGAATTACATATAGAGACTGATTGACTTACATACATATCATTTCATTTACTTGATACTAACTTCAACACAGTTGCATTCACTTGTTAGTTAAAACATTCTTAAATAACATTACTGCATCTTGCTTAGGATGATAATGGGCCCTCATTATAGTAGTTTCTTAATAAAAGTTAATGAATTTGTCGACAAATATATCACTCATGTCTTGAGATCAGTTGCGTTTGAGAGAAGAATTTGGCTCTTTGTATTTTATGAATACCTTGGGCAGTCCTCAGGATCTTCCTCAGAGCAGCCTTCATCTCCTTGTTCCTGAGCCTATATATTAGCGGAATGCACAGAGGTGTTTTCACAGAATAAAACAAAGTAACGATTTTTTCCATGTCCACTGGGTGTCCCGATCCGGGACTAACGCACATCACCGTAACAGAGCCAAAGAAACAGGATCACCACAGCCAGATGAGAAGCACAAGTGGAGAAAGCCTTGCGTTTGCCCGCTGCTGAGGGCATCCGTAGCACAGCCAGAGTCACCAGAGCGTAGGAGCAAAGGATAAAGAGAAGGGGGCCGATCATGAAAACAGAATTGAAGGTCGAGTAAATGAACTGTGTGGTGGTGTCATCAGAACACGACAGCACCATCAGTGGGACAGGATCACACACGAAATGGCTGATGGTGTTTGGGCCACGGTAGGGCAGCTGAGAAATGAGGACAACTGGCGGTAGGTAGGAGGGTGAACCCACACGACCATCCAAGGACGACGAGGCCCGTGCACAGCTGTCTGGTCATGATGCGCGGGTAACGCGGAGGGCGGCACACGGCAAGGTGCCTGTCAAAGGCCATGATGCAAAGGAAGAAGCCCTCTTCGCACCCGGAAGAGAAGAAGGAGAACTGCACAAGACAGCTCACAAAGGAGATGGACTTGCTTGTGGACGGGTAGCTGGCCAACATGTTGGGGACGGTGGTGGTGGTGACATAACATAGTTCCAGGAGAGAGAAATTCCCCAAGAGGATGTACATCGATCGGGCTGTGAAGGCGTCGGTCCCACCGCACAGCGCAGGCAACGGCCGCGTTCCCCCATCAGGGTCAGGGTGTAGGCCGCAGAGAAGTGCCCGAAGTAGAGGAGCTGCGCTTCGGGCCTGGAGGGAAAGCCCATGAGGATAAAGTGGCTGACGGCGTGGGTGGTTTCTCTGCCGGACACGTTCATGAGTTCGGAGGGCGCGGCGATGACATCGGCTATTGCACTCTAGTGGGGTTTGCTGGCTCTTCCACCAAATGTCCTTACCTTGTTTTTGCATAAAGAAATACAGAATGAGGTTTCTGTTAAAACAACAAAGCTGATCCTCACAACCTATACCCCAAGAGTATGATTTCATTCTAATTAGATGCAAAAAATAAAATAAAAAACAGGGTTTGTTGTAATCTCTCAATTATAATCTCTCAGTTACGTCAGGAACAGGATTTACACATAAGGAGTGCAGAAGTTGTAACTTTGAATATGTCACTTAACCTCTATTTGTTAACCTCATCTACGTACCATGTACAGAGTATTGTACAAGCAAATCAGTGTATATGAAATCTCTTCTAAAGCATTCTGTAAAACTAATTTATCATAATCAGTAATAGTGATAGTAACGCCAAATGAAGCACTACTCAAGTCTCACATTGGAAAAGGTGGTGTCTCACTGAGGAACAGTGACGGGGCAGGGCAAATATTCCTCTCTCTGTGCTTGTTTATGGTATTGCAAAGCGATGGCTCGAAGGGCCTCTCTCGTTCCGGCACAGATGTGTATGACATGACCACACAAGTTTGGTGTGTAGGAAATGCTTTCCCTCTCTCTCCAGCTGGTGGCTTCAGCTCCAGAGCATGGGGAAGAGCCCTGCACTTTGGCATTCAAATTTCCCTGGTTGAAAATTTTAATGCCCTCTCTTGTGAATGTGAGAACTAGATATGCCGTTTGGGGCACCTGACCTTAGGGAGAGCCACTGCTCTGAGTGGCTGGACTGTTGATGGGATGAGACTTGGCCAATTTTTCCAAAAGTGTGGTGGTAAAGTTCACTTGCATGTTCAGATTTGTGTGTGTGGTGTTCTAAATCGCTTCGATTGCTCCTTTCTGTGTTTGAAGTGTTTTTGTTTTTATACTTGCCTCTGGTACATTTGTGGCCATTCAAGGCATTTTCTGTTGACATGGAATGTCTTGCTTCCCTCCCTCCTGCTCCTGAACTTTCTCCAGTTTGTTGTTACTGAATCAAAGCTTAACTTTTTCTATGTCTTGTCTCCTTAGAAACCTACTCATGGCCGTCACCACATTTGGCATTAAGTGGAAAGACTGCTGTTTATAATCTCATTGCCCATGAGGCTATGTGGACTGCACCTTTTCTGAATGGAGTCTGGTAGTTCAGTCTGTTTCCCATAACAATCACATCATCTCAGGTGGCAATTAGGGCAGGTCCCAGATTTCTCAAATTATATGAGGGGACTTTTTTTGGTTCGTGTTTGCGTTTGTGTGTGTGTGTGTGTGTGTGTCTGTGTGTGTGTGTTTTGTTCGGCCTGTAAGACAAAAAATTCCTCTCTTGATTTGTTATGATTGTATAGTGAATACTTTTCAAAAAAGGATTACTTAGTATTTTTATTCTGAATAGTTGTGTAACTTTCTCAGCTGAGATTGTTGTACAGTATGTGGGCAATAATAAATGTCATCTTTTCTGGAGACAGCAAATTGTAGAGTTAGTGAATCTTGGAAATTCATTAGGAATGAAAAACAGAGTGCGTTTCACTTACGAGCATTTAAATTGTACTTCAGCACAAGTAGCACACAGAATACACAGAGGCAAAGAGAAAAAAAAAAAAAGCATGATATCACTATTAATGTGAGAGGCTGCTGATATGAGTACATTTCAAAAATAACATACTTATAGGATGCCCACAAACTATTCTGCTGTTTCTTTTGTTGATGAAAAAGCTCGTTTAGTTGCCACACAGGTCTTAGTGGTTATCTTCATAACTGAATTTGACTGAGTTTTTAAAACTCACTTCATTTTTGTCTGTCATGCTCTGGCCTGTGTCCTGATATGTTGGTGCCCTACTCCAAGCTATCTTAGTCATTTTCACTGACCTTGGGACCCCATGGTAAATCAGATCAGTATTAATACCCACACATCTGGGTTTTCCGAACAGTATCGCTTGGGTCCACACACTTTAAAAGTCACAATGCAAAGATCCCGCAAATGCAAGAAACAGGAAGCACACAGACGCTGAACGGTTTGTCCTTTAAGGACAGGTCATTTGCCATGAAACCAAGTCATATTAAATTAGTGAAACAGATTGCACTATGTGGGTGGGAGAGATATGATATTAGAGTGGAATCAGAAATTTTGTCATTTTTTTGGTCTATTGAACAAGCAACAAAATTCACCAGGATACTGATAATAAATCTGTCCCCCGTAATTTATCAGTTAAACATTTTCATACACTCTCTCCAGGCCTCTTGTGCATAATACTCATTAATATTTCCAAGATTTGAGGATATAAGAGAAAGACTAATATTTTGAAACCTTGTCTCTGAATTTTATTCTGATACTTACATTTTCAGAACAAGAAGAAAGCATTTGCCAGTAAATCCACTTATGTGGTAAACTAAGCATTTGCAATAGAGCATGCAGAGTTTCAGTTATGTGGATACATGTGGAGAAGAAAGGTCAGAGGGCGGGTGGGGGGTGGGGGTGGGGAGAAAATATTACCCCGGAGCAAAAAGCATGCGAGGGACTTGTGAAAAATTGGGTGATCCGGTAATGCCACCTGCCGTGAGTTGCAAAGAGTGAATTTTGAGAGATGTTTCTTGCTGCCTTCAAAGCTCATATTTGTAGTCAAAATAAAAATCCTAGATGCACATAACTGTTTATATTATTTCCTTGCATCATGGCCTTTTGACATTTGGGACCCTCTCCCCTGATATAACTATTTCTTCAGCAGATGAGATTGTTTTTGAATTTCATTCCTTTGTACTCAAATCCCAATGTCTGCTATTCCCTGAGGAATGGTGCATGCACAGAACTAGGTCCTTATCTTTTCTCATGCCTCCACTAACCAGTCATTGCCGAAGGTTCCTGGGCATTAAAGTAAATGGTAAGAAGCTTGTCGTCATAGCTGCACTAGCAAGACGTATCATTAAAACTCCCTGTCTCTATTTTTGAAGAAAGAGAAAGAGTTCTTTCCTCACCCATATTTTCAGATTTGTCATTTTAGAGACATTTCAGTTGTAATTTTATGATAGCTCTTTAAACATGACATTTAAGTGTTAAGACTGGTACAGGGTTACTCAACAAATGTTTATTGAGGGCTTCACCCGCACTGGGGGTATAGCAGGGTAAACGAAATAGAAACAAATTCCTGCTTGCATAGCACATTTCAACTGAAGACTGTGTGTGGGCAGCAACAGAAAAAAAAGTCAATCAGTGAATAAGTCATTTTAATATTTTTCATTTGAGGAAAACGAAGTGTTGTGAGAGGGGTAGATTGGAAATGAAGAGGAGTTACCATTTTAAATAGGGTTTTAAAGAGAGCCTAACAGGCAGCTTTTTAAAAACATTTTTTTATTAAGGTATGATTGATATACACTCTTATGATGGTTTCACGTGAAAAAACAATGTGGGTACTACATTTTCCCCTATTATCAAGTCCCCACCCATGCCCCAGTGCAGTCACTGTCCATCAGTGCAGCAAGATGCCAAGGATACACTATGTCCTTGTCTGTGCTACACTGTTCTCCCCGTGATCCCTCACACCATGTGTACTAAACGTAATACACTTCCATCCCCTTCTCCCTCCCTCCCCACCTGCCCTCCCACACCCCTCCCCTTTGGTAACCTCTAGTTCATTCTTGGAGTCTCTGAGTCTGCTGCCATTTTGTTCCTTCAGTTTTGCTTCATTGTTATACTCCACAAAAGAGGGAAATCATTTGGCACTTGTCTTTCTCTGCCTGGCTTATTTCACTGAGCATAATGTCCTCCAGCCCCATCCATGTTGTTGCAAATGATAGGATTTGTTTCTTTCTTATGGCTGGATAGTATTGCATTGTGTATGTGTACCACATCTTCCTTATCCGTTCATCTACAGATGGACACTTAGGTTGCTTCCGTATCTTGGCCATTGTAAAAAGTGATGTAATAAACAAAAGGGTGCATATGTCTTTCTGAATCTGAGAAGTTGTATTCTTTGGGTAAATTACAAGGAGTGGGATTCCAGAGTCAAATGGTATTTCTATTTTTAGTGTTTTGAGGAACCTCCGTATTGCTTGCCACAACGTCTTGAACTACGTTACATTCCCACCAGCAGTGTAGGGGGGGAGGGGTTCCCCTTTCTCTGCATCCTCGCCAGCATTTGTTGTTCTCAGTCTTTTCGATGCTGGCCATCCTTACTGGTGTGAGGTGATATCTCATTGTGGTTTTAATTTGCATTTCCCTGATGATTAGTGATGTGGAGCATCTTTTCATGTGCTTGTTGGCCATCGGAATTTCTCTTTGGAGAACTGTCTCTTCATAGCCTCTGCCATTTGTTCTCTGGGTTATTTGCCTTTTTGGGTGTTGAGGCATGTAAGTTCTTTATATGTTTTGGATGTTAACCCCTTGTCAGATATGTCACTTACAAATATATTCTCCCATACTGGTCTATGGGACTGTTCTTGTGCCAGTACCGAATTGTCTTGATTACTGTGGCTTTGTACTAGAGCTTGAAGTGGGGGAGCGTAATCCCCCCTGCTTTATTCTTCCTTCTCACGATTGCTTTGGCTAGTCGGGGTCTTTTGTGGTTCCATATGAATTTTAGGCCTATTTTCTCTAGTTGGTTGAAGGATGCTGTTGGGATTTTGATAGGAATTGCATTGAATCTATAGACTGCTTTAGGCAGGATGGCCATTTTGGCAATATTAATTCTTCCTATCCATGAGCATGGATGTGTCTCCATTTATTGATATCTTCTTTAATTTCTCTCATGAGCGTCTTGTAGTTTTCAGAGGATAGGTCTTTCGGTTCCTTGGTTAGGTTTATTCCTAGGTGTTTTATTCTTTTTGATGCAATTGTGAATGGAATTGGTTTTCCTGATTTCTCTCTCTGCTAGTTCATTGTTAGCGTATAGGAATGCCACAGAAATCTGCGTATTACTTTTGCGTCCTGCAACTTTGCTGAATTCAGATATTAGATCTAGTAGTTTTGGAGTGGATTCCTGAGGGTTTTTTTATTTACAATGTCGTGGCATTTGCAAACAGGGACAGTTAAACTACTTCCTTGCCGATCTGGATGCCTTTTATTTCTTTGTGTTGCCTGATGGCCGTGGCTACGACCTCCAGTACTATGTTAAATAGAAGTGGGGACACTGGGCATCCTTGTCTTGTTCCTGGTCTTAAGGGGAAAGCTTTCAGCTTCTCGCTGTTATGTATAATGTTGGCTGTGGGTTTGTCATATATGGCCTTTATTATGTCGAGGTACTTGCCTTCCATACCCATTTTGTTGAGAGTTTTTTATCGTGAATGGTGTTGGTTTTTGTCCTACTTTTTGTTGATGTGGTTGAGGATGTTGATGGATTTTCCAATGTACCATCCTAGCCTCCCCGGAAGAAATCCTACTTGATCATGATGGATGATCTTTTTGATGTATTTTTGAATTTGGTTTGCTAATATTTTGTTGAGTGATTTTGCGTCTATGTCCATCAGGGATATT
This sequence comes from Manis pentadactyla, assembly GCF_030020395.1. Classification (NCBI taxonomy): domain Eukaryota; kingdom Metazoa; phylum Chordata; class Mammalia; order Pholidota; family Manidae; genus Manis; species Manis pentadactyla. The sequence continues at coordinate 80,514,401 of NC_080029.1, forward strand.
GGTCTGTAATTTTCCTTTTTCTGTGGTGTCTTTGCCTGGTTTTGGTATTAGAGTGATGGGGGCTGGCCTCATACAATGATTTTGGAAGTATTCCCACCTCTTCTGTTCTGTGGGAAACTTTAAGGGGGATGAGTATTAGGTCTTCCCTAAATGTTTGATTAAATTCAATGGTGAAGCCATCTGGTCCAGGAGTTTTGTTCTTGGGTAGTTTTTCTGATTACCAGTTCAATTTCGTTGCTGGCAATTGGTCTGTTCAGATTTTCTGTTTCCTCTTTGGTCAGCGTTGGAAGGTTGTGTTTTTCTAGAAAGTTGTCCATTTCTTCTAGGTTATCCAGTTTGTTACCACATAATTTTTCATGGTATTCTCTAATAATTCTCTGCATTTCTCTGGTGTCCATAGGGATTCTTTTCCTTTCTCATTTCTGATTCTGTTTATGTGGGCAGACTCTCTTTCCTTCCTTGTTAAGTTTGGCTAGGGGTTTATCTATTTTGTTTATCTTCTCGAAGAACTAGCTCTTGCTTTCATTGATTCTTTCTATTGTTTTAGTCTTCTCAATTTTATTTATTTCTGCTCCAATCTTTATTGTGTCACTCCTTGTACTGACTTTGGGCCTCATTTGTTCTTCTTTTTCTGGTTTCATTAATTGTGAGTTTAGACTGCTCATATGGGATTGTCCTTCTTTCCTGAGGTGGGCCTGTGTTGCAATATACTTTCCTCTCAGCATGCCCTTGGCCGCATCCCACAGAGTTTGTGCTCTTGAATTATTGTCATTTGTCTCCATATATTGCAGGATCTATGTTTTTATTTGGTCATTGATCCATTGGTTATTTAGGAGCATACTGTGAAACCTCCATGTATTTGTGGGATATTTCATTTTCTTTGCAGCATTTATTTCTAGTTTCATACCTTTCTGGTCTGAGAAACTGGTTGGTACAATTTCAATCTTTTTGAATTTGCCAAGGCTGTTGCTGTGGTCTAGTCTATGATCTATTCTTGAAAACGTTCCAGGTGCACTTGAGAAGAATGTGTATTCTGCTGCTTTTGGGTGTTGAGTTCTGTAGATGTATGTTAGGTCCATCTGTTCTAATGTGTTGTTCAATGCCTGTATGTCCTTACTTATTTTCTGTCTTGTTGATCTGTCCCTCAGAGTTACTGGAGTGTTGAAGTCTCCTAGAATGAATGCATTGTATTCTATTTCCCCTTTTAATTCTGTTTGTAATGGGTTCACATTTGTAGGTGCTCCTGTGTTGGGAGCATAGGTATTTATAATGTTTATTTCCTCTTATTGGATTGACCCCTTTATCATTATGTAATGTCCTTCTTTATCGGTTGTGACTTTCTTTGTTTTGAAGTCTATTTTGCCTGATACAAGTACCGCAACTCCTGATTTTTTTTCTCCTTGTTAGTTGCATGAAATATATTTTTCCATCCCTTCACTTTTAGTCTGTGTATGTCTTTGGGTTTCAAGTGAGTCTCTCGCAGGTAGCATATAGATGGGTCTTGTTTTTTTATCCATTCAATGACTCTATGTCTTCCGGTTGGTACATTCAGTCCATTTACATTTAGGGTGATTATCGATAGTTATGCACTTATTGCCATTGCGGACTTTAGATTCTTGGTTACCAAAGGTTCAAGGTTAACTTCCTTACTATCTAAGAGTCTAACGTAACTTAAACTTAATATGCTATCGTAAACACAATCCAAAGGTTCTTTTCTTTTTCTCCTTTTTCTTCTTCCTCCATTCCTCATGTATTAGGTGTTATATTCTGTACTCTTTGTCTATTCTTCGGTTGGCTTTGGGGACAGTAAATTTAATTTTGCATTTTCTTAGTAATTAGCTGTTCTACTTTCTTTACTGTGCTTTTCTTACCTCTAGTGACAGCTATTAGACCTTAGGAACACTTCCATCTACAGCAGTCCCTCCAAAATACAATGTAGAGATGGTTTGTGGAAGGTAAATTCTCTCAGCTTTTGCTTATCTGGAAGTTGTTTAATCCCTCCTTCAAATTTAAATGGTAATCTTGCTGGATAAGGTATTCTTGGTTTTAGGCCATTGTGCTTTATTGCATTAAATACATCATGCCACTCCCTTCTGGCCTGTAATGTTTCTGCTGAGAAGAAGTTAGCCTGATGGCATGTCTTTTGTATGTGATCTTATTTCTCTCTGTGGCTGTTTTCAATAGTCTGTCCTTATCCTTGATCTTTGCCATTTTAATTACTCAGGGATGAATTTAGGATGGAGGTTCAATCATTAAGAAATTCCATGTCTGAAACGAAACATACAAAGGAGGGATTTAAAGGCAGATTAGATGTAGTAGAAGAGTTGGTGAAGAGAATAGAAACTAGAGACGAGGAATACAAAGAAACAGGCACAGAGAGAAAAAAGGATCTCTAGGAATGAAAGAATAGTGAGTGAACTGTGTGATGAATCCAAACGGAACCGTATTCATATTTGAAGACTACCAGAAGAAGAAGACAGAGAAAAAGGGATAGAAAGTGTCATGAGGAGGTAATTGCTGAAAACTTCCCCAGTCTGGGGAAGGAGATAATAGTCTCTCAGGCCATGGAGATTCACAGATCTCCCAACACAAGGGACCGAAGGAAGACAACACCAAGACATATAGTACTTAAAATGGCAAAGATCGAGGGCGAGGATAGAGTTTTGAAAGCAGCTAGAGAGGAAAAAGATCACATACAAAGGAAAACCCATCAGGCTATCATCAGACTTCTCAATAGAAACCTTACAGGCCAGCAGGGAGTGACTTGATGTATGTAACGCAATGAAGCAGAAGGGCCTTGAACCAAGAATAGCCTACCCGGAAAGGTTATCATTTAAATTTGAAGGTGGGATTAAAACAATTTTCAGAGAAGCAGAAACTGAGAGAATTTATGTCCCGAAAACCACCTTTACAGTTCATTTTGGATGGCCTGCCGCAGATAGAAGTATTCCTAGGGCTAAATAGCTGTCACCAGTGGAAATAAAAGCACAGCAAAGTAGAACAACAACTAAGCAGATGGGAAATGAAATCAGCTACCCCCAAATTGAATCAAGGGGTAGGGAATGAGTACAGAATATGCTAGCTAATATTTGAAGAATGGACGAGGAAGAAAAACGAGGAAAAAGAAAAGAACCTTTAGTTTCTGTTTGTAATAGAGCACTAAGCAAGTTAAATTAGACTGTTAGATAGTAAAGAAATAACCCTTGAACCTTTGGTAGCTACAAACCTAAAGCCTGCAATGGCAATAAATACATTCCTATCGATAATCACCCTAAATGTAAATGCACTGAATGCACTATCAAAAGACATAGAGTCACTGAATGGATCAAATAACAAGGCCCATCTATATGCTGCGTACAAGAGACTCACTTCACACCCAAAGACATACACAGACTGATACTGAAGGGATGGAAAAAAGAGATTTCATGCAATTCGTGGGGAGAGAAAAGCAGGAGTTGCAGAACTTGTATCAGACAAAATAGACTTCAAAACAAGGAAAATAACCGGAGATGAAGAAGGACATCATATAACGATAAAGCAGTCAGTCCAACAAGAGGATATAACCGTTATAAATATCTATGCACCCAACACAGGATCACCAACGTATGTGTAACAAATACTTAACAGAATCAAAGGGGGAAATACAATGCAATGCATTCATTTTAGGAGACGTCAACACACCACTCACTCCAAAGGACAGGTCAGCCAGACAGAAAATAAGTAAGGAGACAGAGGCACTGAATAACACATTCGAACAGATGGATCTAGCAGTCATCTACAGGACTCCACACCCAAAAGCAGCAGAATACACATTCTTCTCAAGTTCACATGGAACATTTTCATGTATAGATCATACACTAGGCCATAAAAAGAGACTCAGTAAATTCAAAAAGATTGAAATTGTACCAACCACCTTCTCAGAAGACGAGAGTATGAACCTAGAAATAAATTATGCAAAGAACATGAAAAGAGCCTTAGAAACACATGGAGGCTTAACAGCACGCACCTTAATAACCAATGGATCGATGACCAAATAAAAACAGAGGTCAAGCAATGTATGGAGACAAGTGACAACGATAATTCAACCCTGCAAAATCTGTGGGACGCAGCGAAGAGAGTGCTAAGAGGGAAGCATATTGCAATACAGGCCTATCTCAGAAAAGAAGAACAAGCCCAAATGAACAATCTAAACTCACAATTAATGAAACTAGGAAAAGAGGAACAAATGAGGCCCAAAGTCAGTAGAAGGATGGGCATGATAAGGGTTAGAGCGGAAATAAATAAAATCGAGAAGAATCAAACAATAGGAAGAATGAATGAAAGCAGGAGCTGGTTCTATGAGAAAATAAGCAAAATAGATAAACCCCAAGCCAGACTTATCAAGAGAAAAAGAGAGTCGACACACATACACAGAATCAGAAATGAGAGAAGGAAAGTCACTACGGACACCACAGAAATACAAGTATTATGAGAGAATACTATGAAAAATTAATTATATTCTAGCAAACTGGAAAACCTAGAGGAAATGGGCAACTTTCTAGAAAAATACGACTTCCTAGACTGACCTAGTAAGAAACAGAAAATCTAAACAGACCAATTACCAGTAATGAAGTTGAATCGGTAATCAGAAAACTACCCAAGAACCAAATCCCTGGACCAGAAGGTTTCACTGCTGAATTTTATCAAACATTTAGTGAAGACCTAATACCCATCCTCCTTAAAGTCTTTCTAAAAGTAGAAGAGGTGGAAATACTCCCAAACTCATTCTATGTGGCCAACATCACTCTAATATCCAAACCATGCAAACACACGGAAAAAATAAATAAAAGAAAATTATCGACCAATATTCATGATGAACATAGATGCAAAAATATTCAAGAAAATATTAGCAAACCGAATTCAAAGATCGATCAGAAGTATCATCCACCACGATCAAGTGGGATTCCTCCCAGGCATGCAAGGATGGTGCTACATTTGAAAATTCATCAACATCGACTACCACATCAATGAAAAGAAGGGCAAAAACCACACGGTCATCTCCATAGATGCTGAAAGAGCATTCGACAAAATTCGACATCCGTTCATGAGGAAAACTCTCAGCAAAATGGGTATAGAGGGCAAGTCCCTCAACATAATAAAGGCCATATATGACAAACCCACAGCCAACATTATGCATAAAAGCGAGAAGCTGAAAGCTTTCCCCTTAAGACCAGGAACAAGAAAAGGATGCCCACTCTCCCCACTTTTATACGACCTAGTTCTTGAGGTCCTAGCCACGGCAATCAGACGACACAAAGGAACAAAAGGCATTCATATTGGTAAGGAAGAAGTTAAACTGTCCCTGTTTGCAGATGACATGATACTGTATATAAAAAAACCCTAAAGAATCCACTCCAAAACTACTAGATCTAGTATGTGAACTCAGCAAAGCTGTGGGATACAACATTAATACACAGAAATCTGTTGCATTCGTGTACACTAATGATGAATGAGCAGAAAGAGAAATCAGGAAAACAATTCCATTTACAATTGCATCAAAAAGAATAAAATACCTAGGAGTAAACCTAACGAAGGAAGTGAAAGACCTATACCTGGAAACCTAACGAAGGAAGTGAAAGACCTATACCTGGAAACCTAACGAAGGAAGTGAAAGACCTATACCTGGAAATCTACAAGACACTCTTAAGGGAAATTAAAGAGGACACTAACAAATGGAAATTCATTCCATGCTCTTGGCTAGGAAGAATTAATATTGTCAAAATGGCCATCCTGCCTAAAGAAATCTACAGATTCAATGCAGTATCCCTACCAAAGTACCAACAGCATTCTTCAACAAACTGGAACAAATATGTCTAAAATTCACGTGGAACCACCAAAGACCCCCGAATAGCCAAAGCAATCCTGAGAAGGAAGAATAAAGCAGGGGGATCTCACTTCCCAACTTCAAGCTCTACTACAAAGCCACCGTAATCAAGACACTTTGGTACTGGCACAGACCAGTGGAACACAATAGAGAGTCCAGATGTTCACCCAAACATATATGGTTAATTATTATATGATAAAGGAGCCATGCATATACAATGGGGAATTGACAGCCTCTCCAACAGCTGGTGTGGGGCAAAACTGTACAGCTACATGTAAGAGAATGAAACTGGATTACTGTCTAACCTCATACAGGAAAGTAAACTCAAAATGGATCAAGGACCTGAATGTAAGTCATGAAACCATAAAGCTCTTAGAAGAAAACATAGGCAAAAATCTCTTGAATATAAACATGAGCAACTTTTTCCTGGACGCGTGTCCTCGGGCAAGGGAAGCAAACTAAAAAAGGAACAAAGGCGACTACATCATGCTAAAATCTCCTTTACAGCAGGGGACGCCATCAGCGGAACAAAAAGGTGTCCATCAGCATGGGAGAATATATTTGTAAATGACATATCCAACAAGGGGTTAACATCCAAAATACATCAACAACTCACATGCCTCAACACCCGAAAAGCAAATAACCCTATTAAAAAATGGGTGGAGGATCCGAACAGGCACTTCTCCAAAGAAGGAATTCAGATGGCCAACAGGCACATGAAAAGATGCTCCACATCACTGATCATCAGGGAATGCAAATTAAAACCACAGTGAGATACCACCTCACACCAGTTAGTACGGCCAACATGGAAAAGAATGGGAACAACAAGTGTTGGTTAGGATGCAGAGAAAGGGGAACCCTCCTACACTGCTGGTGGGAATGTAAAGTAGTTCAACCATTGCGGAAAGCGGTGTGGAGATTCCTCAAAAGACCAGAAATAAAAAAAAAAAAAATACCATTTGACCCAGGAATTCCACTCCTAGGAATTTACCCTAAGAACGCAGGAGCCCAGTTTCAAAAAGACATATGCACCCCTATGTTTATCGCAGCACTATTTACAGTAGCCAAGAAATGGAAGCCACCTAAGTGTCCATCAGTAGGTGTATGGATAAAGAAGAAGTGGTCTATATACACAATGGAATATTCTTCAGCCGTAAGAAGAGAACGAATCCTACACATTTGCAACAACATGAATGGAGCGGGAGGCTATTATTTATGCTCAGTGAAATAAAATAAGCCAAGCAGAGAAAGAGAAGTGCCAAATGATTTTTCACTCATCTGTGGAGCATAAGAACAAAGGGAAAACTGAAAGAACAAAATAGCAAACTCACAGAACCCAAGAATGGACTAACAGTTGTCAAAGAGAAAAGGACTGGGTGTGGTGGTGGGTGGGAAGTATGGGAGAAGGGAATAAAGGGCGTTGTGATTAGCACAGGTAATGTGGGGGTGGGGAGGGGAAGACCGCATGGCACAGAGAATACAAGTAGTGACTCTGCTCTGTAGCATCTTACTATGCTGATGGAGAGTGACTGTAATGGCGTATGTGGTGGGGACTTGATAATGGGAGGAATCTAGTAACCACAATGCTGCTCATGTAATCGTATATTGATGATACAAAAAAGAAACAATATGAGGTGGAATTTAAGATCGGTGAGAAAACGTTGGTCAAGAATAAAGGCAATAACAAATAACGGGCACTTCCACCTTTATCACAATCAACACACTGTTTTATTAAGAATCTCTTCTTTTTCCTTTTTCTTCTGTGATTATGAAAGACGAATGGAATTGTCACAAACATTCCTTAACCTTCGTGAATGAAAATCGGTGTTAAAGCCATCGGCACTGTAAATCTACTGTTGTAGTTCATGTGCACGAAGTCCTAAATTGTTCATATTTTCTTCCAATATGACGTACCTTTCAGGCAATTGTCCAGCTCTTTGTTTCTTTTGTGAAGTAGAAGAAAGATAACCACTTCTTTCCCCGAACTCAAAAATCCTGCCTTTTAATCTTCAGAAAGTATTCTCAACCCAGATTGTTCATGAAACAAAACCCAATTGATGCGGCACCTCACTTTGTAGAGGAATTGACTTCTTGAAGACTACAAATTACAATTTGGTAAAAATTGCATTTCATACTATGATTCTTTTAAAGTATGTGTTGAAGAGCCATGTTTGAAAAAAAAAAAAATGGCAACAGAAACGCAGTAGAAGTCGTATTAGTATTAAGGATGCTTATGGCAGTTTAAAAACAGTCACACAGTACTAACACTAAACTACAAGTAGTACCGGAAGCTGTTACTCAAATGGGATTTACCCGAAAGTGGGTTATGCCCTGAGTAGTGCCCCGGTTCTTATGTTTAGCTCTTTTATTTGCTATATTCTAAGTTAGTAATACCTTTAAATTCCTAATTCTTGTCTTGTACACCCTAAACAATCACTACCGTCCAGCCACGGCTATTATTCTGTTTCCTTAAAGTCAAGTCACATGCTACACTCTGGCACGGCGACTTCCTTCAAATTCGAGACTTCTTTATCAATCAGTGCGTGTTAGTGGAGAACTACTGGTTTGGAGTGTTAATCCCCAAAGCAATCTATGATCTCTACTACATGTATATTAGTTAATTCAACTCAGCAATGCACAGCATGCTTCTACCTTCTCTTTAGAAATTGAATTACATATAGAGACTGATTGACTTACATACATATCATTTCATTTACTTGATACTAACTTCAACACAGTTGCATTCACTTGTTAGTTAAAACATTCTTAAATAACATTACTGCATCTTGCTTAGGATGATAATGGGCCCTCATTATAGTAGTTTCTTAATAAAAGTTAATGAATTTGTCGACAAATATATCACTCATGTCTTGAGATCAGTTGCGTTTGAGAGAAGAATTTGGCTCTTTGTATTTTATGAATACCTTGGGCAGTCCTCAGGATCTTCCTCAGAGCAGCCTTCATCTCCTTGTTCCTGAGCCTATATATTAGCGGAATGCACAGAGGTGTTTTCACAGAATAAAACAAAGTAACGATTTTTTCCATGTCCACTGGGTGTCCCGATCCGGGACTAACGCACATCACCGTAACAGAGCCAAAGAAACAGGATCACCACAGCCAGATGAGAAGCACAAGTGGAGAAAGCCTTGCGTTTGCCCGCTGCTGAGGGCATCCGTAGCACAGCCAGAGTCACCAGAGCGTAGGAGCAAAGGATAAAGAGAAGGGGGCCGATCATGAAAACAGAATTGAAGGTCGAGTAAATGAACTGTGTGGTGGTGTCATCAGAACACGACAGCACCATCAGTGGGACAGGATCACACACGAAATGGCTGATGGTGTTTGGGCCACGGTAGGGCAGCTGAGAAATGAGGACAACTGGCGGTAGGTAGGAGGGTGAACCCACACGACCATCCAAGGACGACGAGGCCCGTGCACAGCTGTCTGGTCATGATGCGCGGGTAACGCGGAGGGCGGCACACGGCAAGGTGCCTGTCAAAGGCCATGATGCAAAGGAAGAAGCCCTCTTCGCACCCGGAAGAGAAGAAGGAGAACTGCACAAGACAGCTCACAAAGGAGATGGACTTGCTTGTGGACGGGTAGCTGGCCAACATGTTGGGGACGGTGGTGGTGGTGACATAACATAGTTCCAGGAGAGAGAAATTCCCCAAGAGGATGTACATCGATCGGGCTGTGAAGGCGTCGGTCCCACCGCACAGCGCAGGCAACGGCCGCGTTCCCCCATCAGGGTCAGGGTGTAGGCCGCAGAGAAGTGCCCGAAGTAGAGGAGCTGCGCTTCGGGCCTGGAGGGAAAGCCCATGAGGATAAAGTGGCTGACGGCGTGGGTGGTTTCTCTGCCGGACACGTTCATGAGTTCGGAGGGCGCGGCGATGACATCGGCTATTGCACTCTAGTGGGGTTTGCTGGCTCTTCCACCAAATGTCCTTACCTTGTTTTTGCATAAAGAAATACAGAATGAGGTTTCTGTTAAAACAACAAAGCTGATCCTCACAACCTATACCCCAAGAGTATGATTTCATTCTAATTAGATGCAAAAAATAAAATAAAAAACAGGGTTTGTTGTAATCTCTCAATTATAATCTCTCAGTTACGTCAGGAACAGGATTTACACATAAGGAGTGCAGAAGTTGTAACTTTGAATATGTCACTTAACCTCTATTTGTTAACCTCATCTACGTACCATGTACAGAGTATTGTACAAGCAAATCAGTGTATATGAAATCTCTTCTAAAGCATTCTGTAAAACTAATTTATCATAATCAGTAATAGTGATAGTAACGCCAAATGAAGCACTACTCAAGTCTCACATTGGAAAAGGTGGTGTCTCACTGAGGAACAGTGACGGGGCAGGGCAAATATTCCTCTCTCTGTGCTTGTTTATGGTATTGCAAAGCGATGGCTCGAAGGGCCTCTCTCGTTCCGGCACAGATGTGTATGACATGACCACACAAGTTTGGTGTGTAGGAAATGCTTTCCCTCTCTCTCCAGCTGGTGGCTTCAGCTCCAGAGCATGGGGAAGAGCCCTGCACTTTGGCATTCAAATTTCCCTGGTTGAAAATTTTAATGCCCTCTCTTGTGAATGTGAGAACTAGATATGCCGTTTGGGGCACCTGACCTTAGGGAGAGCCACTGCTCTGAGTGGCTGGACTGTTGATGGGATGAGACTTGGCCAATTTTTCCAAAAGTGTGGTGGTAAAGTTCACTTGCATGTTCAGATTTGTGTGTGTGGTGTTCTAAATCGCTTCGATTGCTCCTTTCTGTGTTTGAAGTGTTTTTGTTTTTATACTTGCCTCTGGTACATTTGTGGCCATTCAAGGCATTTTCTGTTGACATGGAATGTCTTGCTTCCCTCCCTCCTGCTCCTGAACTTTCTCCAGTTTGTTGTTACTGAATCAAAGCTTAACTTTTTCTATGTCTTGTCTCCTTAGAAACCTACTCATGGCCGTCACCACATTTGGCATTAAGTGGAAAGACTGCTGTTTATAATCTCATTGCCCATGAGGCTATGTGGACTGCACCTTTTCTGAATGGAGTCTGGTAGTTCAGTCTGTTTCCCATAACAATCACATCATCTCAGGTGGCAATTAGGGCAGGTCCCAGATTTCTCAAATTATATGAGGGGACTTTTTTTGGTTCGTGTTTGCGTTTGCGTGTGTGTGTGTGTGTGTGTCTGTGTGTGTGTGTGTGTGTGTGTGTGTTTTGTTCGGCCTGTAAGACAAAAAATTCCTCTCTTGATTTGTTATGATTGTATAGTGAATACTTTTCAAAAAAGGATTACTTAGTATTTTTATTCTGAATAGTTGTGTAACTTTCTCAGCTGAGATTGTTGTACAGTATGTGGGCAATAATAAATGTCATCTTTTCTGGAGACAGCAAATTGTAGAGTTAGTGAATCTTGGAAATTCATTAGGAATGAAAAACAGAGTGCGTTTCACTTACGAGCATTTAAATTGTACTTCAGCACAAGTAGCACACAGAATACACAGAGGCAAAGAGAAAAAAAAAAAAAGCATGATATTACTATTAATGTGAGAGGCTGCTGATATGAGTACATTTCAAAAATAACATACTTATAGGATGCCCACAAACTATTCTGCTGTTTCTTTTGTTGATGAAAAAGCTCGTTTAGTTGCCACACAGGTCTTAGTGGTTATCTTCATAACTGAATTTGACTGAGTTTTTAAAACTCACTTCATTTTTGTCTGTCATGCTCTGGCCTGTGTCCTGATATGTTGGTGCCCTACTCCAAGCTATCTTAGTCATTTTCACTGACCTTGGGACCCCATGGTAAATCAGATCAGTATTAATACCCACACATCTGGGTTTTCCGAACAGTATCGCTTGGGTCCACACACTTTAAAAGTCACAATGCAAAGATCCCGCAAATGCAAGAAACAGGAAGCACACAGACGCTGAACGGTTTGTCCTTTAAGGACAGGTCATTTGCCATGAAACCAAGTCATATTAAATTAGTGAAACAGATTGCACTATGTGGGTGGGAGAGATATGATATTAGAGTGGAATCAGAAATTTTGTCATTTTTTTGGTCTATTGAACAAGCAACAAAATTCACCAGGATACTGATAATAAATCTGTCCCCCGTAATTTATCAGTTAAACATTTTCATACACTCTCTCCAGGCCTCTTGTGCATAATACTCATTAATATTTCCAAGATTTGAGGATATAAGAGAAAGACTAATATTTTGAAACCTTGTCTCTGAATTTTATTCTGATACTTACATTTTCAGAACAAGAAGAAAGCATTTGCCAGTAAATCCACTTATGTGGTAAACTAAGCATTTGCAATAGAGCATGCAGAGTTTCAGTTATGTGGATACATGTGGAGAAGAAAGGTCAGAGGGCGGGTGGGGGGTGGGGGTGGGGAGAAAATATTACCCCGGAGCAAAAAGCATGCGAGGGACTTGTGAAAAATTGGGTGATCCGGTAATGCCACCTGCCGTGAGTTGCAAAGAGTGAATTTTGAGAGATGTTTCTTGCTGCCTTCAAAGCTCATATTTGTAGTCAAAATAAAAATCCTAGATGCACATAACTGTTTATATTATTTCCTTGCATCATGGCCTTTTGACATTTGGGACCCTCTCCCCTGATATAACTATTTCTTCAGCAGATGAGATTGTTTTTGAATTTCATTCCTTTGTACTCAAATCCCAATGTCTGCTATTCCCTGAGGAATGGTGCATGCACAGAACTAGGTCCTTATCTTTTCTCATGCCTCCACTAACCAGTCATTGCCGAAGGTTCCTGGGCATTAAAGTAAATGGTAAGAAGCTTGTCGTCATAGCTGCACTAGCAAGACGTATCATTAAAACTCCCTGTCTCTATTTTTGAAGAAAGAGAAAGAGTTCTTTCCTCACCCATATTTTCAGATTTGTCATTTTAGAGACATTTCAGTTGTAATTTTATGATAGCTCTTTAAACATGACATTTAAGTGTTAAGACTGGTACAGGGTTACTCAACAAATGTTTATTGAGGGCTTCACCCGCACTGGGGGTATAGCAGGGTAAACGAAATAGAAACAAATTCCTGCTTGCATAGCACATTTCAACTGAAGACTGTGTGTGGGCAGCAACAGAAAAAAAAGTCAATCAGTGAATAAGTCATTTTAATATTTTTCATTTGAGGAAAACGAAGTGTTGTGAGAGGGGTAGATTGGAAATGAAGAGGAGTTACCATTTTAAATAGGGTTTTAAAGAGAGCCTAACAGGCAGCTTTTTAAAAACATTTTTTTATTAAGGTATGATTGATATACACTCTTATGATGGTTTCACGTGAAAAAACAATGTGGGTACTACATTTTCCCCTATTATCAAGTCCCCACCCATGCCCCAGTGCAGTCACTGTCCATCAGTGCAGCAAGATGCCAAGGATACACTATGTCCTTGTCTGTGCTACACTGTTCTCCCCGTGATCCCTCACACCATGTGTACTAAACGTAATACACTTCCATCCCCTTCTCCCTCCCTCCCCACCTGCCCTCCCACACCCCTCCCCTTTGGTAACCTCTAGTTCATTCTTGGAGTCTCTGAGTCTGCTGCCATTTTGTTCCTTCAGTTTTGCTTCATTGTTATACTCCACAAAAGAGGGAAATCATTTGGCACTTGTCTTTCTCTGCCTGGCTTATTTCACTGAGCATAATGTCCTCCAGCCCCATCCATGTTGTTGCAAATGATAGGATTTGTTTCTTTCTTATGGCTGGATAGTATTGCATTGTGTATGTGTACCACATCTTCCTTATCCGTTCATCTACAGATGGACACTTAGGTTGCTTCCGTATCTTGGCCATTGTAAAAAGTGATGTAATAAACAAAAGGGTGCATATGTCTTTCTGAATCTGAGAAGTTGTATTCTTTGGGTAAATTACAAGGAGTGGGATTCCAGAGTCAAATGGTATTTCTATTTTTAGTGTTTTGAGGAACCTCCGTATTGCTTGCCACAACGTCTTGAACTACGTTACATTCCCACCAGCAGTGTAGGGGGGGAGGGGTTCCCCTTTCTCTGCATCCTCGCCAGCATTTGTTGTTCTCAGTCTTTTCGATGCTGGCCATCCTTACTGGTGTGAGGTGATATCTCATTGTGGTTTTAATTTGCATTTCCCTGATGATTAGTGATGTGGAGCATCTTTTCATGTGCTTGTTGGCCATCGGAATTTCTCTTTGGAGAACTGTCTCTTCATAGCCTCTGCCATTTGTTCTCTGGGTTATTTGCCTTTTTGGGTGTTGAGGCATGTAAGTTATTTATATGTTTTGGATGTTAACCCCTTGTCAGATATGTCACTTACAAATATATTCTCCCATACTGGTCTATGGGACTGTTCTTGTGCCAGTACCGAATTGTCTTGATTACTGTGGCTTTGTACTAGAGCTTGAAGTGGGGGAGCGTAATCCCCCCTGCTTTATTCTTCCTTCTCACGATTGCTTTGGCTAGTCGGGGTCTTTTGTGGTTCCATATGAATTTTAGGCCTATTTTCTCTAGTTGGTTGAAGGATGCTGTTGGGATTTTGATAGGAATTGCATTGAATCTATAGACTGCTTTAGGCAGGATGGCCATTTTGGCAATATTAATTCTTCCTATCCATGAGCATGGATGTGTCTCCATTTATTGATATCTTCTTTAATTTCTCTCATGAGCGTCTTGTAGTTTTCAGAGGATAGGTCTTTCGGTTCCTTGGTTAGGTTTATTCCTAGGTGTTTTATTCTTTTTGATGCAATTGTGAATGGAATTGGTTTTCCTGATTTCTCTCTCTGCTAGTTCATTGTTAGCGTATAGGAATGCCACAGAAATCTGCGTATTACTTTTGCGTCCTGCAACTTTGCTGAATTCAGATATTAGATCTAGTAGTTTTGGAGTGGATTCCTGAGGGTTTTTTTATTTACAATGTCGTGGCATTTGCAAACAGGGACAGTTAAACTACTTCCTTGCCGATCTGGATGCCTTTTATTTCTTTGTGTTGCCTGATGGCCGTGGCTACGACCTCCAGTACTATGTTAAATAGAAGTGGGGACACTGGGCATCCTTGTCTTGTTCCTGGTCTTAAGGGGAAAGCTTTCAGCTTCTCGCTGTTATGTATAATGTTGGCTGTGGGTTTGTCATATATGGCCTTTATTATGTCGAGGTACTTGCCTTCCATACCCATTTTGTTGAGAGTTTTTTATCGTGAATGGTGTTGGTTTTTGTCCTACTTTTTGTTGATGTGGTTGAGGATGTTGATGGATTTTCCAATGTACCATCCTAGCCTCCCCGGAAGAAATCCTACTTGATCATGATGGATGATCTTTTTGATGTATTTTTGAATTTGGTTTGCTAATATTTTGTTGAGTGATTTTGCGTCTATGTCCATCAGGGATATTGGTCTGTAATTTTCCTTTTTCTGTGGTGTCTTTGCCTGGTTTTGGTATTAGAGTGATGGGGGCTGGCCTCATACAATGATTTTGGAAGTATTCCCACCTCTTCTGTTCTGTGGGAAACTTTAAGGGGGATGAGTATTAGGTCTTCCCTAAATGTTTGATTAAATTCAATGGTGAAGCCATCTGGTCCAGGAGTTTTGTTCTTGGGTAGTTTTTCTGATTACCAGTTCAATTTCGTTGCTGGCAATTGGTCTGTTCAGATTTTCTGTTTCCTCTTTGGTCAGCGTTGGAAGGTTGTGTTTTTCTAGAAAGTTGTCCATTTCTTCTAGGTTATCCAGTTTGTTACCACATAATTTTTCATGGTATTCTCTAATAATTCTCTGCATTTCTCTGGTGTCCATAGGGATTCTTTTCCTTTCTCATTTCTGATTCTGTTTATGTGGGCAGACTCTCTTTCCTTCCTTGTTAAGTTTGGCTAGGGGTTTATCTATTTTGTTTATCTTCTCGAAGAACTAGCTCTTGCTTTCATTGATTCTTTCTATTGTTTTAGTCTTCTCAATTTTATTTATTTCTGCTCCAATCTTTATTGTGTCACTCCTTGTACTGACTTTGGGCCTCATTTGTTCTTCTTTTTCTGGTTTCATTAATTGTGAGTTTAGACTGCTCATATGGGATTGTCCTTCTTTCCTGAGGTGGGCCTGTGTTGCAATATACTTTCCTCTCAGCATGCCCTTGGCCGCATCCCACAGAGTTTGTGCTCTTGAATTATTGTCATTTGTCTCCATATATTGCAGGATCTATGTTTTTATTTGGTCATTGATCCATTGGTTATTTAGGAGCATACTGTGAAACCTCCATGTATTTGTGGGATATTTCATTTTCTTTGCAGCATTTATTTCTAGTTTCATACCTTTCTGGTCTGAGAAACTGGTTGGTACAATTTCAATCTTTTTGAATTTGCCAAGGCTGTTGCTGTGGTCTAGTCTATGATCTATTCTTGAAAACGTTCCAGGTGCACTTGAGAAGAATGTGTATTCTGCTGCTTTTGGGTGTTGAGTTCTGTAGATGTATGTTAGGTCCATCTGTTCTAATGTGTTGTTCAATGCCTGTATGTCCTTACTTATTTTCTGTCTTGTTGATCTGTCCCTCAGAGTTACTGGAGTGTTGAAGTCTCCTAGAATGAATGCATTGTATTCTATTTCCCCTTTTAATTCTGTTTGTAATGGGTTCACATTTGTAGGTGCTCCTGTGTTGGGAGCATAGGTATTTATAATGTTTATTTCCTCTTATTGGATTGACCCCTTTATCATTATGTAATGTCCTTCTTTATCGGTTGTGACTTTCTTTGTTTTGAAGTCTATTTTGCCTGATACAAGTACCGCAACTCCTGATTTTTTTTCTCCTTGTTAGTTGCATGAAATATATTTTTCCATCCCTTCACTTTTAGTCTGTGTATGTCTTTGGGTTTCAAGTGAGTCTCTCGCAGGTAGCATATAGATGGGTCTTGTTTTTTTATCCATTCAATGACTCTATGTCTTCCGGTTGGTACATTCAGTCCATTTACATTTAGGGTGATTATCGATAGTTATGCACTTATTGCCATTGCGGACTTTAGATTCTTGGTTACCAAAGGTTCAAGGTTAACTTCCTTACTATCTAAGAGTCTAACGTAACTTAAACTTAATATGCTATCGTAAACACAATCCAAAGGTTCTTTTCTTTTTCTCCTTTTTCTTCTTCCTCCATTCCTCATGTATTAGGTGTTATATTCTGTACTCTTTGTCTATTCTTCGGTTGGCTTTGGGGACAGTAAATTTAATTTTGCATTTTCTTAGTAATTAGCTGTTCTACTTTCTTTACTGTGCTTTTCTTACCTCTAGTGACAGCTATTAGACCTTAGGAACACTTCCATCTACAGCAGTCCCTCCAAAATACAATGTAGAGATGGTTTGTGGAAGGTAAATTCTCTCAGCTTTTGCTTATCTGGAAGTTGTTTAATCCCTCCTTCAAATTTAAATGGTAATCTTGCTGGATAAGGTATTCTTGGTTTTAGGCCATTGTGCTTTATTGCATTAAATACATCATGCCACTCCCTTCTGGCCTGTAATGTTTCTGCTGAGAAGAAGTTAGCCTGATGGCATGTCTTTTGTATGTGATCTTATTTCTCTCTGTGGCTGTTTTCAATAGTCTGTCCTTATCCTTGATCTTTGCCATTTTAATTACTCAGGGATGAATTTAGGATGGAGGTTCAATCATTAAGAAATTCCATGTCTGAAACGAAACATACAAAGGAGGGATTTAAAGGCAGATTAGATGTAGTAGAAGAGTTGGTGAAGAGAATAGAAACTAGAGACGAGGAATACAAAGAAACAGGCACAGAGAGAAAAAAGGATCTCTAGGAATGAAAGAATAGTGAGTGAACTGTGTGATGAATCCAAACGGAACCGTATTCATATTTGAAGACTACCAGAAGAAGAAGACAGAGAAAAAGGGATAGAAAGTGTCATGAGGAGGTAATTGCTGAAAACTTCCCCAGTCTGGGGAAGGAGATAATAGTCTCTCAGGCCATGGAGATTCACAGATCTCCCAACACAAGGGACCGAAGGAAGACAACACCAAGACATATAGTACTTAAAATGGCAAAGATCGAGGGCGAGGATAGAGTTTTGAAAGCAGCTAGAGAGGAAAAAGATCACATACAAAGGAAAACCCATCAGGCTATCATCAGACTTCTCAATAGAAACCTTACAGGCCAGCAGGGAGTGACTTGATGTATGTAACGCAATGAAGCAGAAGGGCCTTGAACCAAGAATAGCCTACCCGGAAAGGTTATCATTTAAATTTGAAGGTGGGATTAAAACAATTTTCAGAGAAGCAGAAACTGAGAGAATTTATGTCCCGAAAACCACCTTTACAGTTCATTTTGGATGGCCTGCCGTAGATAGAAGTATTCCTAGGGCTAAATAGCTGTCACCAGTGGAAATAAAAGCACAGCAAAGTAGAACAACAACTAAGCAGATGGGAAATGAAATCAGCTACCCCCAAATTGAATCAAGGGGTAGGGAATGAGTACAGAATATGCTAGCTAATATTTGAAGAATGGACGAGGAAGAAAAACGAGGAAAAAGAAAAGAACCTTTAGTTTCTGTTTGTAATAGAGCACTAAGCAAGTTAAATTAGACTGTTAGATAGTAAAGAAATAACCCTTGAACCTTTGGTAGCTACAAACCTAAAGCCTGCAATGGCAATAAATACATTCCTATCGATAATCACCCTAAATGTAAATGCACTGAATGCACTATCAAAAGACATAGAGTCACTGAATGGATCAAATAACAAGGCCCATCTATATGCTGCGTACAAGAGACTCACTTCACACCCAAAGACATACACAGACTGATACTGAAGGGATGGAAAAAAGAGATTTCATGCAATTCGTGGGGAGAGAAAAGCAGGAGTTGCAGAACTTGTATCAGACAAAATAGACTTCAAAACAAGGAAAATAACCGGAGATGAAGAAGGACATTATATAACGATAAAGCAGTCAGTCCAACAAGAGGATATAACCGTTATAAATATCTATGCACCCAACACAGGATCACCAACGTATGTGTAACAAATACTTAACAGAATCAAAGGGGGAAATACAATGCAATGCATTCATTTTAGGAGACGTCAACACACCACTCACTCCAAAGGACAGGTCAGCCAGACAGAAAATAAGTAAGGAGACAGAGGCACTGAATAACACATTCGAACAGATGGATCTAGCAGTCATCTACAGGACTCCACACCCAAAAGCAGCAGAATACACATTCTTCTCAAGTTCACATGGAACATTTTCATGTATAGATCATACACTAGGCCATAAAAAGAGACTCAGTAAATTCAAAAAGATTGAAATTGTACCAACCACCTTCTCAGAAGACGAGAGTATGAACCTAGAAATAAATTATGCAAAGAACATGAAAAGAGCCTTAGAAACACATGGAGGCTTAACAGCACGCACCTTAATAACCAATGGATCGATGACCAAATAAAAACAGAGGTCAAGCAATGTATGGAGACAAGTGACAACGATAATTCAACCCTGCAAAATCTGTGGGACGCAGCGAAGAGAGTGCTAAGAGGGAAGCATATTGCAATACAGGCCTATCTCAGAAAAGAAGAACAAGCCCAAATGAACAATCTAAACTCACAATTAATGAAACTAGGAAAAGAGGAACAAATGAGGCCCAAAGTCAGTAGAAGGATGGGCATGATAAGGGTTAGAGCGGAAATAAATAAAATCGAGAAGAATCAAACAATAGGAAGAATGAATGAAAGCAGGAGCTGGTTCTATGAGAAAATAAGCAAAATAGATAAACCCCAAGCCAGACTTATCAAGAGAAAAAGAGAGTCGACACACATACACAGAATCAGAAATGAGAGAAGGAAAGTCACTACGGACACCACAGAAATACAAGTATTATGAGAGAATACTATGAAAAATTAATTATATTCTAGCAAACTGGAAAACCTAGAGGAAATGGGCAACTTTCTAGAAAAATACGACTTCCTAGACTGACCTAGTAAGAAACAGAAAATCTAAACAGACCAATTACCAGTAATGAAGTTGAATCGGTAATCAGAAAACTACCCAAGAACCAAATCCCTGGACCAGAAGGTTTCACTGCTGAATTTTATCAAACATTTAGTGAAGACCTAATACCCATCCTCCTTAAAGTCTTTCTAAAAGTAGAAGAGGTGGAAATACTCCCGAACTCATTCTATGTGGCCAACATCACTCTAATATCCAAACCATGCAAACACACGGAAAAAATAAATAAAAGAAAATTATCGACCAATATTCATGATGAACATAGATGCAAAAATATTCAAGAAAATATTAGCAAACCGAATTCAAAGATCGATCAGAAGTATCATCCACCACGATCAAGTGGGATTCCTCCCAGGCATGCAAGGATGGTGCTACATTTGAAAATTCATCAACATCGACTACCACATCAATGAAAAGAAGGGCAAAAACCACACGGTCATCTCCATAGATGCTGAAAGAGCATTCGACAAAATTCGACATCCGTTCATGAGGAAAACTCTCAGCAAAATGGGTATAGAGGGCAAGTCCCTCAACATAATAAAGGCCATATATGACAAACCCACAGCCAACATTATGCATAAAAGCGAGAAGCTGAAAGCTTTCCCCTTAAGACCAGGAACAAGAAAAGGATGCCCACTCTCCCCACTTTTATACGACCTAGTTCTTGAGGTCCTAGCCACGGCAATCAGACGACACAAAGGAACAAAAGGCATTCATATTGGTAAGGAAGAAGTTAAACTGTCCCTGTTTGCAGATGACATGATACTGTATATAAAAAAACCCTAAAGAATCCACTCCAAAACTACTAGATCTAGTATGTGAACTCAGCAAAGCTGTGGGATACAACATTAATACACAGAAATCTGTTGCATTCGTGTACACTAATGATGAATGAGCAGAAAGAGAAATCAGGAAAACAATTCCATTTACAATTGCATCAAAAAGAATAAAATACCTAGGAGTAAACCTAACGAAGGAAGTGAAAGACCTATACCTGGAAACCTAACGAAGGAAGTGAAAGACCTATACCTGGAAACCTAACGAAGGAAGTGAAAGACCTATACCTGGAAGTCTACAAGACACTCTTAAGGGAAATTAAAGAGGACACTAACAAATGGAAATTCATTCCATGCTCTTGGCTAGGAAGAATTAATATTGTCAAAATGGCCATCCTGCCTAAAGAAATCTACAGATTCAATGCAGTATCCCTACCAAAGTACCAACAGCATTCTTCAACAAACTGGAACAAATATGTCTAAAATTCACGTGGAACCACCAAAGACCCCCGAATAGCCAAAGCAATCCTGAGAAGGAAGAATAAAGCAGGGGGATCTCACTTCCCAACTTCAAGCTCTACTACAAAGCCACCGTAATCAAGACACTTTGGTACTGGCACAGACCAGTGGAACACAATAGAGAGTCCAGATGTTCACCCAAACATATATGGTTAATTATTATATGATAAAGGAGCCATGCATATACAATGGGGAATTGACAGCCTCTCCAACAGCTGGTGTGGGGCAAAACTGTACAGCTACATGTAAGAGAATGAAACTGGATTACTGTCTAACCTCATACAGGAAAGTAAACTCAAAATGGATCAAGGACCTGAATGTAAGTCATGAAACCATAAAGCTCTTAGAAGAAAACATAGGCAAAAATCTCTTGAATATAAACATGAGCAACTTTTTCCTGGACGCGTGTCCTCGGGCAAGGGAAGCAAACTAAAAAAGGAACAAAGGCGACTACATCATGCTAAAATCTCCTTTACAGCAGGGGACGCCATCAGCGGAACAAAAAGGTGTCCATCAGCATGGGAGAATATATTTGTAAATGACATATCCAACAAGGGGTTAACATCCAAAATACATCAACAACTCACATGCCTCAACACCCGAAAAGCAAATAACCCTATTAAAAAATGGGTGGAGGATCCGAACAGGCACTTCTCCAAAGAAGGAATTCAGATGGCCAACAGGCACATGAAAAGATGCTCCACATCACTGATCATCAGGGAATGCAAATTAAAACCACAGTGAGATACCACCTCACACCAGTTAGTACGGCCAACATGGAAAAGAATGGGAACAACAAGTGTTGGTTAGGATGCAGAGAAAGGGGAACCCTCCTACACTGCTGGTGGGAATGTAAAGTAGTTCAACCATTGCGGAAAGCGGTGTGGAGATTCCTCAAAAGACCAGAAATAAAAAAAAAAAAAATACCATTTGACCCAGGAATTCCACTCCTAGGAATTTACCCTAAGAACGCAGGAGCCCAGTTTCAAAAAGACATATGCACCCCTATGTTTATCGCAGCACTATTTACAGTAGCCAAGAAATGGAAGCCACCTAAGTGTCCATCAGTAGGTGTATGGATAAAGAAGAAGTGGTCTATATACACAATGGAATATTCTTCAGCCGTAAGAAGAGAACGAATCCTACACATTTGCAACAACATGAATGGAGCGGGAGGCTATTATTTATGCTCAGTGAAATAAAATAAGCCAAGCAGAGAAAGAGAAGTGCCAAATGATTTTTCACTCATCTGTGGAGCATAAGAACAAAGGGAAAACTGAAAGAACAAAATAGCAAACTCACAGAACCCAAGAATGGACTAACAGTTGCCAAAGAGAAAAGGACTGGGTGTGGTGGTGGGTGGGAAGTATGGGAGAAGGGAATAAAGGGCGTTGTGATTAGCACAGGTAATGTGGGGGTGGGGAGGGGAAGACCGCATGGCACAGAGAATACAAGTAGTGACTCTGCTCTGTAGCATCTTACTATGCTGATGGAGAGTGACTGTAATGGCGTATGTGGTGGGGACTTGATAATGGGAGGAATCTAGTAACCACAATGCTGCTCATGTAATCGTATATTGATGATACAAAAAAGAAACAATATGAGGTGGAATTTAAGATCGGTGAGAAAACGTTGGTCAAGAATAAAGGCAATAACAAATAACGGGCACTTCCACCTTTATCACAATCAACACACTGTTTTATTAAGAATCTCTTCTTTTTCCTTTTTCTTCTGTGATTATGAAAGACGAATGGAATTGTCACAAACATTCCTTAACCTTCGTGAATGAAAATCGGTGTTAAAGCCATCGGCACTGTAAATCTACTGTTGTAGTTCATGTGCACGAAGTCCTAAATTGTTCATATTTTCTTCCAATATGACGTACCTTTCAGGCAATTGTCCAGCTCTTTGTTTCTTTTGTGAAGTAGAAGAAAGATAACCACTTCTTTCCCCGAACTCAAAAATCCTGCCTTTTAATCTTCAGAAAGTATTCTCAACCCAGATTGTTCATGAAACAAAACCCAATTGATGCGGCACCTCACTTTGTAGAGGAATTGACTTCTTGAAGACTACAAATTACAATTTGGTAAAAATTGCATTTCATACTATGATTCTTTTAAAGTATGTGTTGAAGAGCCATGTTTGAAAAAAAAAAATGGCAACAGAAACGCAGTAGAAGTCGTATTAGTATTAAGGATGCTTATGGCAGTTTAAAAACAGTCACACAGTACTAACACTAAACTACAAGTAGTACCGGAAGCTGTTACTCAAATGGGATTTACCCGAAAGTGGGTTATGCCCTGAGTAGTGCCCCGGTTCTTATGTTTAGCTCTTTTATTTGCTATATTCTAAGTTAGTAATACCTTTAAATTCCTAATTCTTGTCTTGTACACCCTAAACAATCACTACCGTCCAGCCACGGCTATTATTCTGTTTCCTTAAAGTCAAGTCACATGCTACACTCTGGCACGGCGACTTCCTTCAAATTCGAGACTTCTTTATCAATCAGTGCGTGTTAGTGGAGAACTACTGGTTTGGAGTGTTAATCCCCAAAGCAATCTATGATCTCTACTACATGTATATTAGTTAATTCAACTCAGCAATGCACAGCATGCTTCTACCTTCTCTTTAGAAATTGAATTACATATAGAGACTGATTGACTTACATACATATCATTTCATTTACTTGATACTAACTTCAACACAGTTGCATTCACTTGTTAGTTAAAACATTCTTAAATAACATTACTGCATCTTGCTTAGGATGATAATGGGCCCTCATTATAGTAGTTTCTTAATAAAAGTTAATGAATTTGTCGACAAATATATCACTCATGTCTTGAGATCAGTTGCGTTTGAGAGAAGAATTTGGCTCTTTGTATTTTATGAATACCTTGGGCAGTCCTCAGGATCTTCCTCAGAGCAGCCTTCATCTCCTTGTTCCTGAGCCTATATATTAGCGGAATGCACAGAGGTGTTTTCACAGAATAAAACAAAGTAACGATTTTTTCCATGTCCACTGGGTGTCCCGATCCGGGACTAACGCACATCACCGTAACAGAGCCAAAGAAACAGGATCACCACAGCCAGATGAGAAGCACAAGTGGAGAAAGCCTTGCGTTTGCCCGCTGCTGAGGGCATCCGTAGCACAGCCAGAGTCACCAGAGCGTAGGAGCAAAGGATAAAGAGAAGGGGGCCGATCATGAAAACAGAATTGAAGGTCGAGTAAATGAACTGTGTGGTGGTGTCATCAGAACACGACAGCACCATCAGTGGGACAGGATCACACACGAAATGGCTGATGGTGTTTGGGCCACGGTAGGGCAGCTGAGAAATGAGGACAACTGGCGGTAGGTAGGAGGGTGAACCCACACGACCATCCAAGGACGACGAGGCCCGTGCACAGCTGTCTGGTCATGATGCGCGGGTAACGCGGAGGGCGGCACACGGCAAGGTGCCTGTCAAAGGCCATGATGCAAAGGAAGAAGCCCTCTTCGCACCCGGAAGAGAAGAAGGAGAACTGCACAAGACAGCTCACAAAGGAGATGGACTTGCTTGTGGACGGGTAGCTGGCCAACATGTTGGGGACGGTGGTGGTGGTGACATAACATAGTTCCAGGAGAGAGAAATTCCCCAAGAGGATGTACATCGATCGGGCTGTGAAGGCGTCGGTCCCACCGCACAGCGCAGGCAACGGCCGCGTTCCCCCATCAGGGTCAGGGTGTAGGCCGCAGAGAAGTGCCCGAAGTAGAGGAGCTGCGCTTCGGGCCTGGAGGGAAAGCCCATGAGGATAAAGTGGCTGACGGCGTGGGTGGTTTCTCTGCCGGACACGTTCATGAGTTCGGAGGGCGCGGCAATGACATCGGCTATTGCACTCTAGTGGGGTTTGCTGGCTCTTCCACCAAATGTCCTTACCTTGTTTTTGCATAAAGAAATACAGAATGAGGTTTCTGTTAAAACAACAAAGCTGATCCTCACAACCTATACCCCAAGAGTATGATTTCATTCTAATTAGATGCAAAAAATAAAATAAAAAACAGGGTTTGTTGTAATCTCTCAATTATAATCTCTCAGTTACGTCAGGAACAGGATTTACACATAAGGAGTGCAGAAGTTGTAACTTTGAATATGTCACTTAACCTCTATTTGTTAACCTCATCTATGTACCATGTACAGAGTATTGTACAAGCAAATCAGTGTATATGAAATCTCTTCTAAAGCATTCTGTAAAACTAATTTATCATAATCAGTAATAGTGATAGTAACGCCAAATGAAGCACTACTCAAGTCTCACATTGGAAAAGGTGGTGTCTCACTGAGGAACAGTGACGGGGCAGGGCAAATATTCCTCTCTCTGTGCTTGTTTATGGTATTGCAAAGCGATGGCTCGAAGGGCCTCTCTCGTTCCGGCACAGATGTGTATGACATGACCACACAAGTTTGGTGTGTAGGAAATGCTTTCCCTCTCTCTCCAGCTGGTGGCTTCAGCTCCAGAGCATGGGGAAGAGCCCTGCACTTTGGCATTCAAATTTCCCTGGTTGAAAATTTTAATGCCCTCTCTTGTGAATGTGAGAACTAGATATGCCGTTTGGGGCACCTGACCTTAGGGAGAGCCACTGCTCTGAGTGGCTGGACTGTTGATGGGATGAGACTTGGCCAATTTTTCCAAAAGTGTGGTGGTAAAGTTCACTTGCATGTTCAGATTTGTGTGTGTGGTGTTCTAAATCGCTTCGATTGCTCCTTTCTGTGTTTGAAGTGTTTTTGTTTTTATACTTGCCTCTGGTACATTTGTGGCCATTCAAGGCATTTTCTGTTGACATGGAATGTCTTGCTTCCCTCCCTCCTGCTCCTGAACTTTCTCCAGTTTGTTGTTACTGAATCAAAGCTTAACTTTTTCTATGTCTTGTCTCCTTAGAAACCTACTCATGGCCGTCACCACATTTGGCATTAAGTGGAAAGACTGCTGTTTATAATCTCATTGCCCATGAGGCTATGTGGACTGCACCTTTTCTGAATGGAGTCTGGTAGTTCAGTCTGTTTCCCATAACAATCACATCATCTCAGGTGGCAATTAGGGCAGGTCCCAGATTTCTCAAATTATATGAGGGGACTTTTTTTGGTTCGTGTTTGCGTTTGCGTGTGTGTGTGTGTGTGTGTCTGTGTGTGTGTGTGTGTGTGTGTGTGTGTTTTGTTCGGCCTGTAAGACAAAAAATTCCTCTCTTGATTTGTTATGATTGTATAGTGAATACTTTTCAAAAAAGGATTACTTAGTATTTTTATTCTGAATAGTTGTGTAACTTTCTCAGCTGAGATTGTTGTACAGTATGTGGGCAATAATAAATGTCATCTTTTCTGGAGACAGCAAATTGTAGAGTTAGTGAATCTTGGAAATTCATTAGGAATGAAAAACAGAGTGCGTTTCACTTACGAGCATTTAAATTGTACTTCAGCACAAGTAGCACACAGAATACACAGAGGCAAAGAGAAAAAAAAAAAAAGCATGATATCACTATTAATGTGAGAGGCTGCTGATATGAGTACATTTCAAAAATAACATACTTATAGGATGCCCACAAACTATTCTGCTGTTTCTTTTGTTGATGAAAAAGCTCGTTTAGTTGCCACACAGGTCTTAGTGGTTATCTTCATAACTGAATTTGACTGAGTTTTTAAAACTCACTTCATTTTTGTCTGTCATGCTCTGGCCTGTGTCCTGATATGTTGGTGCCCTACTCCAAGCTATCTTAGTCATTTTCACTGACCTTGGGACCCCATGGTAAATCAGATCAGTATTAATACCCACACATCTGGGTTTTCCGAACAGTATCGCTTGGGTCCACACACTTTAAAAGTCACAATGCAAAGATCCCGCAAATGCAAGAAACAGGAAGCACACAGACGCTGAACGGTTTGTCCTTTAAGGACAGGTCATTTGCCATGAAACCAAGTCATATTAAATTAGTGAAACAGATTGCACTATGTGGGTGGGAGAGATATGATATTAGAGTGGAATCAGAAATTTTGTCATTTTTTTGGTCTATTGAACAAGCAACAAAATTCACCAGGATACTGATAATAAATCTGTCCCCCGTAATTTATCAGTTAAACATTTTCATACACTCTCTCCAGGCCTCTTGTGCATAATACTCATTAATATTTCCAAGATTTGAGGATATAAGAGAAAGACTAATATTTTGAAACCTTGTCTCTGAATTTTATTCTGATACTTACATTTTCAGAACAAGAAGAAAGCATTTGCCAGTAAATCCACTTATGTGGTAAACTAAGCATTTGCAATAGAGCATGCAGAGTTTCAGTTATGTGGATACATGTGGAGAAGAAAGGTCAGAGGGCGGGTGGGGGGTGGGGGTGGGGAGAAAATATTACCCCGGAGCAAAAAGCATGCGAGGGACTTGTGAAAAATTGGGTGATCCGGTAATGCCACCTGCCGTGAGTTGCAAAGAGTGAATTTTGAGAGATGTTTCTTGCTGCCTTCAAAGCTCATATTTGTAGTCAAAATAAAAATCCTAGATGCACATAACTGTTTATATTATTTCCTTGCATCATGGCCTTTTGACATTTGGGACCCTCTCCCCTGATATAACTATTTCTTCAGCAGATGAGATTGTTTTTGAATTTCATTCCTTTGTACTCAAATCCCAATGTCTGCTATTCCCTGAGGAATGGTGCATGCACAGAACTAGGTCCTTATCTTTTCTCATGCCTCCACTAACCAGTCATTGCCGAAGGTTCCTGGGCATTAAAGTAAATGGTAAGAAGCTTGTCGTCATAGCTGCACTAGCAAGACGTATCATTAAAACTCCCTGTCTCTATTTTTGAAGAAAGAGAAAGAGTTCTTTCCTCACCCATATTTTCAGATTTGTCATTTTAGAGACATTTCAGTTGTAATTTTATGATAGCTCTTTAAACATGACATTTAAGTGTTAAGACTGGTACAGGGTTACTCAACAAATGTTTATTGAGGGCTTCACCCGCACTGGGGGTATAGCAGGGTAAACGAAATAGAAACAAATTCCTGCTTGCATAGCACATTTCAACTGAAGACTGTGTGTGGGCAGCAACAGAAAAAAAAGTCAATCAGTGAATAAGTCATTTTAATATTTTTCATTTGAGGAAAACGAAGTGTTGTGAGAGGGGTAGATTGGAAATGAAGAGGAGTTACCATTTTAAATAGGGTTTTAAAGAGAGCCTAACAGGCAGCTTTTTAAAAACATTTTTTTATTAAGGTATGATTGATATACACTCTTATGATGGTTTCACGTGAAAAAACAATGTGGGTACTACATTTTCCCCTATTATCAAGTCCCCACCCATGCCCCAGTGCAGTCACTGTCCATCAGTGCAGCAAGATGCCAAGGATACACTATGTCCTTGTCTGTGCTACACTGTTCTCCCCGTGATCCCTCACACCATGTGTACTAAACGTAATACACTTCCATCCCCTTCTCCCTCCCTCCCCACCTGCCCTCCCACACCCCTCCCCTTTGGTAACCTCTAGTTCATTCTTGGAGTCTCTGAGTCTGCTGCCATTTTGTTCCTTCAGTTTTGCTTCATTGTTATACTCCACAAAAGAGGGAAATCATTTGGCACTTGTCTTTCTCTGCCTGGCTTATTTCACTGAGCATAATGTCCTCCAGCCCCATCCATGTTGTTGCAAATGATAGGATTTGTTTCTTTCTTATGGCTGGATAGTATTGCATTGTGTATGTGTACCACATCTTCCTTATCCGTTCATCTACAGATGGACACTTAGGTTGCTTCCGTATCTTGGCCATTGTAAAAAGTGATGTAATAAACAAAAGGGTGCATATGTCTTTCTGAATCTGAGAAGTTGTATTCTTTGGGTAAATTACAAGGAGTGGGATTCCAGAGTCAAATGGTATTTCTATTTTTAGTGTTTTGAGGAACCTCCGTATTGCTTGCCACAACGTCTTGAACTACGTTACATTCCCACCAGCAGTGTAGGGGGGGAGGGGTTCCCCTTTCTCTGCATCCTCGCCAGCATTTGTTGTTCTCAGTCTTTTCGATGCTGGCCATCCTTACTGGTGTGAGGTGATATCTCATTGTGGTTTTAATTTGCATTTCCCTGATGATTAGTGATGTGGAGCATCTTTTCATGTGCTTGTTGGCCATCGGAATTTCTCTTTGGAGAACTGTCTCTTCATAGCCTCTGCCATTTGTTCTCTGGGTTATTTGCCTTTTTGGGTGTTGAGGCATGTAAGTTCTTTATATGTTTTGGATGTTAACCCCTTGTCAGATATGTCACTTACAAATATATTCTCCCATACTGGTCTATGGGACTGTTCTTGTGCCAGTACCGAATTGTCTTGATTACTGTGGCTTTGTACTAGAGCTTGAAGTGGGGGAGCGTAATCCCCCCTGCTTTATTCTTCCTTCTCACGATTGCTTTGGCTAGTCGGGGTCTTTTGTGGTTCCATATGAATTTTAGGCCTATTTTCTCTAGTTGGTTGAAGGATGCTGTTGGGATTTTGATAGGAATTGCATTGAATCTATAGACTGCTTTAGGCAGGATGGCCATTTTGGCAATATTAATTCTTCCTATCCATGAGCATGGATGTGTCTCCATTTATTGATATCTTCTTTAATTTCTCTCATGAGCGTCTTGTAGTTTTCAGAGGATAGGTCTTTCGGTTCCTTGGTTAGGTTTATTCCTAGGTGTTTTATTCTTTTTGATGCAATTGTGAATGGAATTGGTTTTCCTGATTTCTCTCTCTGCTAGTTCATTGTTAGCGTATAGGAATGCCACAGAAATCTGCGTATTACTTTTGCGTCCTGCAACTTTGCTGAATTCAGATATTAGATCTAGTAGTTTTGGAGTGGATTCCTGAGGGTTTTTTTATTTACAATGTCGTGGCATTTGCAAACAGGGACAGTTAAACTACTTCCTTGCCGATCTGGATGCCTTTTATTTCTTTGTGTTGCCTGATGGCCGTGGCTACGACCTCCAGTACTATGTTAAATAGAAGTGGGGACACTGGGCATCCTTGTCTTGTTCCTGGTCTTAAGGGGAAAGCTTTCAGCTTCTCGCTGTTATGTATAATGTTGGCTGTGGGTTTGTCATATATGGCCTTTATTATGTCGAGGTACTTGCCTTCCATACCCATTTTGTTGAGAGTTTTTTATCGTGAATGGTGTTGGTTTTTGTCCTACTTTTTGTTGATGTGGTTGAGGATGTTGATGGATTTTCCAATGTACCATCCTAGCCTCCCCGGAAGAAATCCTACTTGATCATGATGGATGATCTTTTTGATGTATTTTTGAATTTGGTTTGCTAATATTTTGTTGAGTGATTTTGCGTCTATGTCCATCAGGGATATTGGTCTGTAATTTTCCTTTTTCTGTGGTGTCTTTGCCTGGTTTTGGTATTAGAGTGATGGGGGCTGGCCTCATACAATGATTTTGGAAGTATTCCCACCTCTTCTGTTCTGTGGGAAACTTTAAGGGGGATGAGTATTAGGTCTTCCCTAAATGTTTGATTAAATTCAATGGTGAAGCCATCTGGTCCAGGAGTTTTGTTCTTGGGTAGTTTTTCTGATTACCAGTTCAATTTCGTTGCTGGCAATTGGTCTGTTCAGATTTTCTGTTTCCTCTTTGGTCAGCGTTGGAAGGTTGTGTTTTTCTAGAAAGTTGTCCATTTCTTCTAGGTTATCCAGTTTGTTACCACATAATTTTTCATGGTATTCTCTAATAATTCTCTGCATTTCTCTGGTGTCCATAGGGATTCTTTTCCTTTCTCATTTCTGATTCTGTTTATGTGGGCAGACTCTCTTTCCTTCCTTGTTAAGTTTGGCTAGGGGTTTATCTATTTTGTTTATCTTCTCGAAGAACTAGCTCTTGCTTTCATTGATTCTTTCTATTGTTTTAGTCTTCTCAATTTTATTTATTTCTGCTCCAATCTTTATTGTGTCACTCCTTGTACTGACTTTGGGCCTCATTTGTTCTTCTTTTTCTGGTTTCATTAATTGTGAGTTTAGACTGCTCATATGGGATTGTCCTTCTTTCCTGAGGTGGGCCTGTGTTGCAATATACTTTCCTCTCAGCATGCCCTTGGCCGCATCCCACAGAGTTTGTGCTCTTGAATTATTGTCATTTGTCTCCATATATTGCAGGATCTATGTTTTTATTTGGTCATTGATCCATTGGTTATTTAGGAGCATACTGTGAAACCTCCATGTATTTGTGGGATATTTCATTTTCTTTGCAGCATTTATTTCTAGTTTCATACCTTTCTGGTCTGAGAAACTGGTTGGTACAATTTCAATCTTTTTGAATTTGCCAAGGCTGTTGCTGTGGTCTAGTCTATGATCTATTCTTGAAAACGTTCCAGGTGCACTTGAGAAGAATGTGTATTCTGCTGCTTTTGGGTGTTGAGTTCTGTAGATGTATGTTAGGTCCATCTGTTCTAATGTGTTGTTCAATGCCTGTATGTCCTTACTTATTTTCTGTCTTGTTGATCTGTCCCTCAGAGTTACTGGAGTGTTGAAGTCTCCTAGAATGAATGCATTGTATTCTATTTCCCCTTTTAATTCTGTTTGTAATGGGTTCACATTTGTAGGTGCTCCTGTGTTGGGAGCATAGGTATTTATAATGTTTATTTCCTCTTATTGGATTGACCCCTTTATCATTATGTAATGTCCTTCTTTATCGGTTGTGACTTTCTTTGTTTTGAAGTCTATTTTGCCTGATACAAGTACCGCAACTCCTGATTTTTTTTCTCCTTGTTAG
This sequence comes from Manis pentadactyla, assembly GCF_030020395.1. NCBI lineage: Eukaryota > Metazoa > Chordata > Mammalia > Pholidota > Manidae > Manis > Manis pentadactyla. Next base: position 80,546,312 of record NC_080029.1, read on the forward strand.
TTGCATGAAATATATTTTTCCATCCCTTCACTTTTAGTCTGTGTATGTCTTTGGGTTTCAAGTGAGTCTCTCGCAGGTAGCATATAGATGGGTCTTGTTTTTTTATCCATTCAATGACTCTATGTCTTCCGGTTGGTACATTCAGTCCATTTACATTTAGGGTGATTATCGATAGTTATGCACTTATTGCCATTGCGGACTTTAGATTCTTGGTTACCAAAGGTTCAAGGTTAACTTCCTTACTATCTAAGAGTCTAACGTAACTTAAACTTAATATGCTATCGTAAACACAATCCAAAGGTTCTTTTCTTTTTCTCCTTTTTCTTCTTCCTCCATTCCTCATGTATTAGGTGTTATATTCTGTACTCTTTGTCTATTCTTCGGTTGGCTTTGGGGACAGTAAATTTAATTTTGCATTTTCTTAGTAATTAGCTGTTCTACTTTCTTTACTGTGCTTTTCTTACCTCTAGTGACAGCTATTAGACCTTAGGAACACTTCCATCTACAGCAGTCCCTCCAAAATACAATGTAGAGATGGTTTGTGGAAGGTAAATTCTCTCAGCTTTTGCTTATCTGGAAGTTGTTTAATCCCTCCTTCAAATTTAAATGGTAATCTTGCTGGATAAGGTATTCTTGGTTTTAGGCCATTGTGCTTTATTGCATTAAATACATCATGCCACTCCCTTCTGGCCTGTAATGTTTCTGCTGAGAAGAAGTTAGCCTGATGGCATGTCTTTTGTATGTGATCTTATTTCTCTCTGTGGCTGTTTTCAATAGTCTGTCCTTATCCTTGATCTTTGCCATTTTAATTACTCAGGGATGAATTTAGGATGGAGGTTCAATCATTAAGAAATTCCATGTCTGAAACGAAACATACAAAGGAGGGATTTAAAGGCAGATTAGATGTAGTAGAAGAGTTGGTGAAGAGAATAGAAACTAGAGACGAGGAATACAAAGAAACAGGCACAGAGAGAAAAAAGGATCTCTAGGAATGAAAGAATAGTGAGTGAACTGTGTGATGAATCCAAACGGAACCGTATTCATATTTGAAGACTACCAGAAGAAGAAGACAGAGAAAAAGGGATAGAAAGTGTCATGAGGAGGTAATTGCTGAAAACTTCCCCAGTCTGGGGAAGGAGATAATAGTCTCTCAGGCCATGGAGATTCACAGATCTCCCAACACAAGGGACCGAAGGAAGACAACACCAAGACATATAGTACTTAAAATGGCAAAGATCGAGGGCGAGGATAGAGTTTTGAAAGCAGCTAGAGAGGAAAAAGATCACATACAAAGGAAAACCCATCAGGCTATCATCAGACTTCTCAATAGAAACCTTACAGGCCAGCAGGGAGTGACTTGATGTATGTAACGCAATGAAGCAGAAGGGCCTTGAACCAAGAATAGCCTACCCGGAAAGGTTATCATTTAAATTTGAAGGTGGGATTAAAACAATTTTCAGAGAAGCAGAAACTGAGAGAATTTATGTCCCGAAAACCACCTTTACAGTTCATTTTGGATGGCCTGCCGCAGATAGAAGTATTCCTAGGGCTAAATAGCTGTCACCAGTGGAAATAAAAGCACAGCAAAGTAGAACAACAACTAAGCAGATGGGAAATGAAATCAGCTACCCCCAAATTGAATCAAGGGGTAGGGAATGAGTACAGAATATGCTAGCTAATATTTGAAGAATGGACGAGGAAGAAAAACGAGGAAAAAGAAAAGAACCTTTAGTTTCTGTTTGTAATAGAGCACTAAGCAAGTTAAATTAGACTGTTAGATAGTAAAGAAATAACCCTTGAACCTTTGGTAGCTACAAACCTAAAGCCTGCAATGGCAATAAATACATTCCTATCGATAATCACCCTAAATGTAAATGCACTGAATGCACTATCAAAAGACATAGAGTCACTGAATGGATCAAATAACAAGGCCCATCTATATGCTGCGTACAAGAGACTCACTTCACACCCAAAGACATACACAGACTGATACTGAAGGGATGGAAAAAAGAGATTTCATGCAATTCGTGGGGAGAGAAAAGCAGGAGTTGCAGAACTTGTATCAGACAAAATAGACTTCAAAACAAGGAAAATAACCGGAGATGAAGAAGGACATCATATAACGATAAAGCAGTCAGTCCAACAAGAGGATATAACCGTTATAAATATCTATGCACCCAACACAGGATCACCAACGTATGTGTAACAAATACTTAACAGAATCAAAGGGGGAAATACAATGCAATGCATTCATTTTAGGAGACGTCAACACACCACTCACTCCAAAGGACAGGTCAGCCAGACAGAAAATAAGTAAGGAGACAGAGGCACTGAATAACACATTCGAACAGATGGATCTAGCAGTCATCTACAGGACTCCACACCCAAAAGCAGCAGAATACACATTCTTCTCAAGTTCACATGGAACATTTTCATGTATAGATCATACACTAGGCCATAAAAAGAGACTCAGTAAATTCAAAAAGATTGAAATTGTACCAACCACCTTCTCAGAAGACGAGAGTATGAACCTAGAAATAAATTATGCAAAGAACATGAAAAGAGCCTTAGAAACACATGGAGGCTTAACAGCACGCACCTTAATAACCAATGGATCGATGACCAAATAAAAACAGAGGTCAAGCAATGTATGGAGACAAGTGACAACGATAATTCAACCCTGCAAAATCTGTGGGACGCAGCGAAGAGAGTGCTAAGAGGGAAGCATATTGCAATACAGGCCTATCTCAGAAAAGAAGAACAAGCCCAAATGAACAATCTAAACTCACAATTAATGAAACTAGGAAAAGAGGAACAAATGAGGCCCAAAGTCAGTAGAAGGATGGGCATGATAAGGGTTAGAGCGGAAATAAATAAAATCGAGAAGAATCAAACAATAGGAAGAATGAATGAAAGCAGGAGCTGGTTCTATGAGAAAATAAGCAAAATAGATAAACCCCAAGCCAGACTTATCAAGAGAAAAAGAGAGTCGACACACATACACAGAATCAGAAATGAGAGAAGGAAAGTCACTACGGACACCACAGAAATACAAGTATTATGAGAGAATACTATGAAAAATTAATTATATTCTAGCAAACTGGAAAACCTAGAGGAAATGGGCAACTTTCTAGAAAAATACGACTTCCTAGACTGACCTAGTAAGAAACAGAAAATCTAAACAGACCAATTACCAGTAATGAAGTTGAATCGGTAATCAGAAAACTACCCAAGAACCAAATCCCTGGACCAGAAGGTTTCACTGCTGAATTTTATCAAACATTTAGTGAAGACCTAATACCCATCCTCCTTAAAGTCTTTCTAAAAGTAGAAGAGGTGGAAATACTCCCAAACTCATTCTATGTGGCCAACATCACTCTAATATCCAAACCATGCAAACACACGGAAAAAATAAATAAAAGAAAATTATCGACCAATATTCATGATGAACATAGATGCAAAAATATTCAAGAAAATATTAGCAAACCGAATTCAAAGATCGATCAGAAGTATCATCCACCACGATCAAGTGGGATTCCTCCCAGGCATGCAAGGATGGTGCTACATTTGAAAATTCATCAACATCGACTACCACATCAATGAAAAGAAGGGCAAAAACCACACGGTCATCTCCATAGATGCTGAAAGAGCATTCGACAAAATTCGACATCCGTTCATGAGGAAAACTCTCAGCAAAATGGGTATAGAGGGCAAGTCCCTCAACATAATAAAGGCCATATATGACAAACCCACAGCCAACATTATGCATAAAAGCGAGAAGCTGAAAGCTTTCCCCTTAAGACCAGGAACAAGAAAAGGATGCCCACTCTCCCCACTTTTATACGACCTAGTTCTTGAGGTCCTAGCCACGGCAATCAGACGACACAAAGGAACAAAAGGCATTCATATTGGTAAGGAAGAAGTTAAACTGTCCCTGTTTGCAGATGACATGATACTGTATATAAAAAAACCCTAAAGAATCCACTCCAAAACTACTAGATCTAGTATGTGAACTCAGCAAAGCTGTGGGATACAACATTAATACACAGAAATCTGTTGCATTCGTGTACACTAATGATGAATGAGCAGAAAGAGAAATCAGGAAAACAATTCCATTTACAATTGCATCAAAAAGAATAAAATACCTAGGAGTAAACCTAACGAAGGAAGTGAAAGACCTATACCTGGAAACCTAACGAAGGAAGTGAAAGACCTATACCTGGAAACCTAACGAAGGAAGTGAAAGACCTATACCTGGAAATCTACAAGACACTCTTAAGGGAAATTAAAGAGGACACTAACAAATGGAAATTCATTCCATGCTCTTGGCTAGGAAGAATTAATATTGTCAAAATGGCCATCCTGCCTAAAGAAATCTACAGATTCAATGCAGTATCCCTACCAAAGTACCAACAGCATTCTTCAACAAACTGGAACAAATATGTCTAAAATTCACGTGGAACCACCAAAGACCCCCGAATAGCCAAAGCAATCCTGAGAAGGAAGAATAAAGCAGGGGGATCTCACTTCCCAACTTCAAGCTCTACTACAAAGCCACCGTAATCAAGACACTTTGGTACTGGCACAGACCAGTGGAACACAATAGAGAGTCCAGATGTTCACCCAAACATATATGGTTAATTATTATATGATAAAGGAGCCATGCATATACAATGGGGAATTGACAGCCTCTCCAACAGCTGGTGTGGGGCAAAACTGTACAGCTACATGTAAGAGAATGAAACTGGATTACTGTCTAACCTCATACAGGAAAGTAAACTCAAAATGGATCAAGGACCTGAATGTAAGTCATGAAACCATAAAGCTCTTAGAAGAAAACATAGGCAAAAATCTCTTGAATATAAACATGAGCAACTTTTTCCTGGACGCGTGTCCTCGGGCAAGGGAAGCAAACTAAAAAAGGAACAAAGGCGACTACATCATGCTAAAATCTCCTTTACAGCAGGGGACGCCATCAGCGGAACAAAAAGGTGTCCATCAGCATGGGAGAATATATTTGTAAATGACATATCCAACAAGGGGTTAACATCCAAAATACATCAACAACTCACATGCCTCAACACCCGAAAAGCAAATAACCCTATTAAAAAATGGGTGGAGGATCCGAACAGGCACTTCTCCAAAGAAGGAATTCAGATGGCCAACAGGCACATGAAAAGATGCTCCACATCACTGATCATCAGGGAATGCAAATTAAAACCACAGTGAGATACCACCTCACACCAGTTAGTACGGCCAACATGGAAAAGAATGGGAACAACAAGTGTTGGTTAGGATGCAGAGAAAGGGGAACCCTCCTACACTGCTGGTGGGAATGTAAAGTAGTTCAACCATTGCGGAAAGCGGTGTGGAGATTCCTCAAAAGACCAGAAATAAAAAAAAAAAAAATACCATTTGACCCAGGAATTCCACTCCTAGGAATTTACCCTAAGAACGCAGGAGCCCAGTTTCAAAAAGACATATGCACCCCTATGTTTATCGCAGCACTATTTACAGTAGCCAAGAAATGGAAGCCACCTAAGTGTCCATCAGTAGGTGTATGGATAAAGAAGAAGTGGTCTATATACACAATGGAATATTCTTCAGCCGTAAGAAGAGAACGAATCCTACACATTTGCAACAACATGAATGGAGCGGGAGGCTATTATTTATGCTCAGTGAAATAAAATAAGCCAAGCAGAGAAAGAGAAGTGCCAAATGATTTTTCACTCATCTGTGGAGCATAAGAACAAAGGGAAAACTGAAAGAACAAAATAGCAAACTCACAGAACCCAAGAATGGACTAACAGTTGTCAAAGAGAAAAGGACTGGGTGTGGTGGTGGGTGGGAAGTATGGGAGAAGGGAATAAAGGGCGTTGTGATTAGCACAGGTAATGTGGGGGTGGGGAGGGGAAGACCGCATGGCACAGAGAATACAAGTAGTGACTCTGCTCTGTAGCATCTTACTATGCTGATGGAGAGTGACTGTAATGGCGTATGTGGTGGGGACTTGATAATGGGAGGAATCTAGTAACCACAATGCTGCTCATGTAATCGTATATTGATGATACAAAAAAGAAACAATATGAGGTGGAATTTAAGATCGGTGAGAAAACGTTGGTCAAGAATAAAGGCAATAACAAATAACGGGCACTTCCACCTTTATCACAATCAACACACTGTTTTATTAAGAATCTCTTCTTTTTCCTTTTTCTTCTGTGATTATGAAAGACGAATGGAATTGTCACAAACATTCCTTAACCTTCGTGAATGAAAATCGGTGTTAAAGCCATCGGCACTGTAAATCTACTGTTGTAGTTCATGTGCACGAAGTCCTAAATTGTTCATATTTTCTTCCAATATGACGTACCTTTCAGGCAATTGTCCAGCTCTTTGTTTCTTTTGTGAAGTAGAAGAAAGATAACCACTTCTTTCCCCGAACTCAAAAATCCTGCCTTTTAATCTTCAGAAAGTATTCTCAACCCAGATTGTTCATGAAACAAAACCCAATTGATGCGGCACCTCACTTTGTAGAGGAATTGACTTCTTGAAGACTACAAATTACAATTTGGTAAAAATTGCATTTCATACTATGATTCTTTTAAAGTATGTGTTGAAGAGCCATGTTTGAAAAAAAAAAAAATGGCAACAGAAACGCAGTAGAAGTCGTATTAGTATTAAGGATGCTTATGGCAGTTTAAAAACAGTCACACAGTACTAACACTAAACTACAAGTAGTACCGGAAGCTGTTACTCAAATGGGATTTACCCGAAAGTGGGTTATGCCCTGAGTAGTGCCCCGGTTCTTATGTTTAGCTCTTTTATTTGCTATATTCTAAGTTAGTAATACCTTTAAATTCCTAATTCTTGTCTTGTACACCCTAAACAATCACTACCGTCCAGCCACGGCTATTATTCTGTTTCCTTAAAGTCAAGTCACATGCTACACTCTGGCACGGCGACTTCCTTCAAATTCGAGACTTCTTTATCAATCAGTGCGTGTTAGTGGAGAACTACTGGTTTGGAGTGTTAATCCCCAAAGCAATCTATGATCTCTACTACATGTATATTAGTTAATTCAACTCAGCAATGCACAGCATGCTTCTACCTTCTCTTTAGAAATTGAATTACATATAGAGACTGATTGACTTACATACATATCATTTCATTTACTTGATACTAACTTCAACACAGTTGCATTCACTTGTTAGTTAAAACATTCTTAAATAACATTACTGCATCTTGCTTAGGATGATAATGGGCCCTCATTATAGTAGTTTCTTAATAAAAGTTAATGAATTTGTCGACAAATATATCACTCATGTCTTGAGATCAGTTGCGTTTGAGAGAAGAATTTGGCTCTTTGTATTTTATGAATACCTTGGGCAGTCCTCAGGATCTTCCTCAGAGCAGCCTTCATCTCCTTGTTCCTGAGCCTATATATTAGCGGAATGCACAGAGGTGTTTTCACAGAATAAAACAAAGTAACGATTTTTTCCATGTCCACTGGGTGTCCCGATCCGGGACTAACGCACATCACCGTAACAGAGCCAAAGAAACAGGATCACCACAGCCAGATGAGAAGCACAAGTGGAGAAAGCCTTGCGTTTGCCCGCTGCTGAGGGCATCCGTAGCACAGCCAGAGTCACCAGAGCGTAGGAGCAAAGGATAAAGAGAAGGGGGCCGATCATGAAAACAGAATTGAAGGTCGAGTAAATGAACTGTGTGGTGGTGTCATCAGAACACGACAGCACCATCAGTGGGACAGGATCACACACGAAATGGCTGATGGTGTTTGGGCCACGGTAGGGCAGCTGAGAAATGAGGACAACTGGCGGTAGGTAGGAGGGTGAACCCACACGACCATCCAAGGACGACGAGGCCCGTGCACAGCTGTCTGGTCATGATGCGCGGGTAACGCGGAGGGCGGCACACGGCAAGGTGCCTGTCAAAGGCCATGATGCAAAGGAAGAAGCCCTCTTCGCACCCGGAAGAGAAGAAGGAGAACTGCACAAGACAGCTCACAAAGGAGATGGACTTGCTTGTGGACGGGTAGCTGGCCAACATGTTGGGGACGGTGGTGGTGGTGACATAACATAGTTCCAGGAGAGAGAAATTCCCCAAGAGGATGTACATCGATCGGGCTGTGAAGGCGTCGGTCCCACCGCACAGCGCAGGCAACGGCCGCGTTCCCCCATCAGGGTCAGGGTGTAGGCCGCAGAGAAGTGCCCGAAGTAGAGGAGCTGCGCTTCGGGCCTGGAGGGAAAGCCCATGAGGATAAAGTGGCTGACGGCGTGGGTGGTTTCTCTGCCGGACACGTTCATGAGTTCGGAGGGCGCGGCGATGACATCGGCTATTGCACTCTAGTGGGGTTTGCTGGCTCTTCCACCAAATGTCCTTACCTTGTTTTTGCATAAAGAAATACAGAATGAGGTTTCTGTTAAAACAACAAAGCTGATCCTCACAACCTATACCCCAAGAGTATGATTTCATTCTAATTAGATGCAAAAAATAAAATAAAAAACAGGGTTTGTTGTAATCTCTCAATTATAATCTCTCAGTTACGTCAGGAACAGGATTTACACATAAGGAGTGCAGAAGTTGTAACTTTGAATATGTCACTTAACCTCTATTTGTTAACCTCATCTACGTACCATGTACAGAGTATTGTACAAGCAAATCAGTGTATATGAAATCTCTTCTAAAGCATTCTGTAAAACTAATTTATCATAATCAGTAATAGTGATAGTAACGCCAAATGAAGCACTACTCAAGTCTCACATTGGAAAAGGTGGTGTCTCACTGAGGAACAGTGACGGGGCAGGGCAAATATTCCTCTCTCTGTGCTTGTTTATGGTATTGCAAAGCGATGGCTCGAAGGGCCTCTCTCGTTCCGGCACAGATGTGTATGACATGACCACACAAGTTTGGTGTGTAGGAAATGCTTTCCCTCTCTCTCCAGCTGGTGGCTTCAGCTCCAGAGCATGGGGAAGAGCCCTGCACTTTGGCATTCAAATTTCCCTGGTTGAAAATTTTAATGCCCTCTCTTGTGAATGTGAGAACTAGATATGCCGTTTGGGGCACCTGACCTTAGGGAGAGCCACTGCTCTGAGTGGCTGGACTGTTGATGGGATGAGACTTGGCCAATTTTTCCAAAAGTGTGGTGGTAAAGTTCACTTGCATGTTCAGATTTGTGTGTGTGGTGTTCTAAATCGCTTCGATTGCTCCTTTCTGTGTTTGAAGTGTTTTTGTTTTTATACTTGCCTCTGGTACATTTGTGGCCATTCAAGGCATTTTCTGTTGACATGGAATGTCTTGCTTCCCTCCCTCCTGCTCCTGAACTTTCTCCAGTTTGTTGTTACTGAATCAAAGCTTAACTTTTTCTATGTCTTGTCTCCTTAGAAACCTACTCATGGCCGTCACCACATTTGGCATTAAGTGGAAAGACTGCTGTTTATAATCTCATTGCCCATGAGGCTATGTGGACTGCACCTTTTCTGAATGGAGTCTGGTAGTTCAGTCTGTTTCCCATAACAATCACATCATCTCAGGTGGCAATTAGGGCAGGTCCCAGATTTCTCAAATTATATGAGGGGACTTTTTTTGGTTCGTGTTTGCGTTTGCGTGTGTGTGTGTGTGTGTGTGTGTGTGTGTTTTGTTCGGCCTGTAAGACAAAAAATTCCTCTCTTGATTTGTTATGATTGTATAGTGAATACTTTTCAAAAAAGGATTACTTAGTATTTTTATTCTGAATAGTTGTGTAACTTTCTCAGCTGAGATTGTTGTACAGTATGTGGGCAATAATAAATGTCATCTTTTCTGGAGACAGCAAATTGTAGAGTTAGTGAATCTTGGAAATTCATTAGGAATGAAAAACAGAGTGCGTTTCACTTATGAGCATTTAAATTGTACTTCAGCACAAGTAGCACACAGAATACACAGAGGCAAAGAGAAAAAAAAAAAAAGCATGATATTACTATTAATGTGAGAGGCTGCTGATATGAGTACATTTCAAAAATAACATACTTATAGGATGCCCACAAACTATTCTGCTGTTTCTTTTGTTGATGAAAAAGCTCGTTTAGTTGCCACACAGGTCTTAGTGGTTATCTTCATAACTGAATTTGACTGAGTTTTTAAAACTCACTTCATTTTTGTCTGTCATGCTCTGGCCTGTGTCCTGATATGTTGGTGCCCTACTCCAAGCTATCTTAGTCATTTTCACTGACCTTGGGACCCCATGGTAAATCAGATCAGTATTAATACCCACACATCTGGGTTTTCCGAACAGTATCGCTTGGGTCCACACACTTTAAAAGTCACAATGCAAAGATCCCGCAAATGCAAGAAACAGGAAGCACACAGACGCTGAACGGTTTGTCCTTTAAGGACAGGTCATTTGCCATGAAACCAAGTCATATTAAATTAGTGAAACAGATTGCACTATGTGGGTGGGAGAGATATGATATTAGAGTGGAATCAGAAATTTTGTCATTTTTTTGGTCTATTGAACAAGCAACAAAATTCACCAGGATACTGATAATAAATCTGTCCCCCGTAATTTATCAGTTAAACATTTTCATACACTCTCTCCAGGCCTCTTGTGCATAATACTCATTAATATTTCCAAGATTTGAGGATATAAGAGAAAGACTAATATTTTGAAACCTTGTCTCTGAATTTTATTCTGATACTTACATTTTCAGAACAAGAAGAAAGCATTTGCCAGTAAATCCACTTATGTGGTAAACTAAGCATTTGCAATAGAGCATGCAGAGTTTCAGTTATGTGGATACATGTGGAGAAGAAAGGTCAGAGGGCGGGTGGGGGGTGGGGGTGGGGAGAAAATATTACCCCGGAGCAAAAAGCATGCGAGGGACTTGTGAAAAATTGGGTGATCCGGTAATGCCACCTGCCGTGAGTTGCAAAGAGTGAATTTTGAGAGATGTTTCTTGCTGCCTTCAAAGCTCATATTTGTAGTCAAAATAAAAATCCTAGATGCACATAACTGTTTATATTATTTCCTTGCATCATGGCCTTTTGACATTTGGGACCCTCTCCCCTGATATAACTATTTCTTCAGCAGATGAGATTGTTTTTGAATTTCATTCCTTTGTACTCAAATCCCAATGTCTGCTATTCCCTGAGGAATGGTGCATGCACAGAACTAGGTCCTTATCTTTCCTCATGCCTCCACTAACCAGTCATTGCCGAAGGTTCCTGGGCATTAAAGTAAATGGTAAGAAGCTTGTCGTCATAGCTGCACTAGCAAGACGTATCATTAAAACTCCCTGTCTCTATTTTTGAAGAAAGAGAAAGAGTTCTTTCCTCACCCATATTTTCAGATTTGTCATTTTAGAGACATTTAAGTTGTAATTTTATGATAGCTCTTTAAACATGACATTTAAGTGTTAAGACTGGTACAGGGTTACTCAACAAATGTTTATTGAGGGCTTCACCCGCACTGGGGGTATAGCAGGGTAAACGAAATAGAAACAAATTCCTGCTTGCATAGCACATTTCAACTGAAGACTGTGTGTGGGCAGCAACAGAAAAAAAAGTCAATCAGTGAATAAGTCATTTTAATATTTTTCATTTGAGGAAAACGAAGTGTTGTGAGAGGGGTAGATTGGAAATGAAGAGGAGTTACCATTTTAAATAGGGTTTTAAAGAGAGCCTAACAGGCAGCTTTTTAAAAACATTTTTTTATTAAGGTATGATTGATATACACTCTTATGATGGTTTCACGTGAAAAAACAATGTGGGTACTACATTTTCCCCTATTATCAAGTCCCCACCCATGCCCCAGTGCAGTCACTGTCCATCAGTGCAGCAAGATGCCAAGGATACACTATGTCCTTGTCTGTGCTACACTGTTCTCCCCGTGATCCCTCACACCATGTGTACTAAACGTAATACACTTCCATCCCCTTCTCCCTCCCTCCCCACCTGCCCTCCCACACCCCTCCCCTTTGGTAACCTCTAGTTCATTCTTGGAGTCTCTGAGTCTGCTGCCATTTTGTTCCTTCAGTTTTGCTTCATTGTTATACTCCACAAAAGAGGGAAATCATTTGGCACTTGTCTTTCTCTGCCTGGCTTATTTCACTGAGCATAATGTCCTCCAGCCCCATCCATGTTGTTGCAAATGATAGGATTTGTTTCTTTCTTATGGCTGGATAGTATTGCATTGTGTATGTGTACCACATCTTCCTTATCCGTTCATCTACAGATGGACACTTAGGTTGCTTCCGTATCTTGGCCATTGTAAAAAGTGATGTAATAAACAAAAGGGTGCATATGTCTTTCTGAATCTGAGAAGTTGTATTCTTTGGGTAAATTACAAGGAGTGGGATTCCAGAGTCAAATGGTATTTCTATTTTTAGTGTTTTGAGGAACCTCCGTATTGCTTGCCACAACGTCTTGAACTACGTTACATTCCCACCAGCAGTGTAGGGGGGGAGGGGTTCCCCTTTCTCTGCATCCTCGCCAGCATTTGTTGTTCTCAGTCTTTTCGATGCTGGCCATCCTTACTGGTGTGAGGTGATATCTCATTGTGGTTTTAATTTGCATTTCCCTGATGATTAGTGATGTGGAGCATCTTTTCATGTGCTTGTTGGCCATCGGAATTTCTCTTTGGAGAACTGTCTCTTCATAGCCTCTGCCATTTGTTCTCTGGGTTATTTGCCTTTTTGGGTGTTGAGGCATGTAAGTTCTTTATATGTTTTGGATGTTAACCCCTTGTCAGATATGTCACTTACAAATATATTCTCCCATACTGGTCTATGGGACTGTTCTTGTGCCAGTACCGAATTGTCTTGATTACTGTGGCTTTGTACTAGAGCTTGAAGTGGGGGAGCGTAATCCCCCCTGCTTTATTCTTCCTTCTCACGATTGCTTTGGCTAGTCGGGGTCTTTTGTGGTTCCATATGAATTTTAGGCCTATTTTCTCTATTGGTTGAAGGATGCTGTTGGGATTTTGATAGGAATTGCATTGAATCTATAGACTGCTTTAGGCAGGATGGCCATTTTGGCAATATTAATTCTTCCTATCCATGAGCATGGATGTGTCTCCATTTATTGATATCTTCTTTAATTTCTCTCATGAGCGTCTTGTAGTTTTCAGAGGATAGGTCTTTCGGTTCCTTGGTTAGGTTTATTCCTAGGTGTTTTATTCTTTTTGATGCAATTGTGAATGGAATTGGTTTTCCTGATTTCTCTCTCTGCTAGTTCATTGTTAGCGTATAGGAATGCCACAGAAATATGCGTATTACTTTTGCGTCCTGCAACTTTGCTGAATTCAGATATTAGATCTAGTAGTTTTGGAGTGGATTCCTGAGGGTTTTTTTATTTACAATGTCGTGGCATTTGCAAACAGGGACAGTTAAACTACTTCCTTGCCGATCTGGATGCCTTTTATTTCTTTGTGTTGCCTGATGGCCGTGGCTACGACCTCCAGTACTATGTTAAATAGAAGTGGGGACACTGGGCATCCTTGTCTTGTTCCTGGTCTTAAGGGGAAAGCTTTCAGCTTCTCGCTGTTATGTATAATGTTGGCTGTGGGTTTGTCATATATGGCCTTTATTATGTCGAGGTACTTGCCTTCCATACCCATTTTGTTGAGAGTTTTTTATCGTGAATGGTGTTGGTTTTTGTCCTACTTTTTGTTGATGTGGTTGAGGATGTTGATGGATTTTCCAATGTACCATCCTAGCCTCCCCGGAAGAAATCCTACTTGATCATGATGGATGATCTTTTTGATGTATTTTTGAATTTGGTTTGCTAATATTTTGTTGAGTGATTTTGCGTCTATGTCCATCAGGGATATTGGTCTGTAATTTTCCTTTTTCTGTGGTGTCTTTGCCTGGTTTTGGTATTAGAGTGATGGGGGCTGGCCTCATACAATGATTTTGGAAGTATTCCCACCTCTTCTGTTCTGTGGGAAACTTTAAGGGGGATGAGTATTAGGTCTTCCCTAAATGTTTGATTAAATTCAATGGTGAAGCCATCTGGTCCAGGAGTTTTGTTCTTGGGTAGTTTTTCTGATTACCAGTTCAATTTCGTTGCTGGCAATTGGTCTGTTCAGATTTTCTGTTTCCTCTTTGGTCAGCGTTGGAAGGTTGTGTTTTTCTAGAAAGTTGTCCATTTCTTCTAGGTTATCCAGTTTGTTACCACATAATTTTTCATGGTATTCTCTAATAATTCTCTGCATTTCTCTGGTGTCCATAGGGATTCTTTTCCTTTCTCATTTCTGATTCTGTTTATGTGGGCAGACTCTCTTTCCTTCCTTGTTAAGTTTGGCTAGGGGTTTATCTATTTTGTTTATCTTCTCGAAGAACTAGCTCTTGCTTTCATTGATTCTTTCTATTGTTTTAGTCTTCTCAATTTTATTTATTTCTGCTCCAATCTTTATTGTGTCACTCCTTGTACTGACTTTGGGCCTCATTTGTTCTTCTTTTTCTGGTTTCATTAATTGTGAGTTTAGACTGCTCATATGGGATTGTCCTTCTTTCCTGAGGTGGGCCTGTATTGCAATATACTTTCCTCTCAGCATGCCCTTGGCCGCATCCCACAGAGTTTGTGCTCTTGAATTATTGTCATTTGTCTCCATATATTGCAGGATCTATGTTTTTATTTGGTCATTGATCCATTGGTTATTTAGGAGCATACTGTGAAACCTCCATGTATTTGTGGGATATTTCATTTTCTTTGCAGCATTTATTTCTAGTTTCATACCTTTCTGGTCTGAGAAACTGGTTGGTACAATTTCAATCTTTTTGAATTTGCCAAGGCTGTTGCTGTGGTCTAGTCTATGATCTATTCTTGAAAACGTTCCAGGTGCACTTGAGAAGAATGTGTATTCTGCTGCTTTTGGGTGTTGAGTTCTGTAGATGTATGTTAGGTCCATCTGTTCTAATGTGTTGTTCAATGCCTGTATGTCCTTACTTATTTTCTGTCTTGTTGATCTGTCCCTCAGAGTTACTGGAGTGTTGAAGTCTCCTAGAATGAATGCATTGTATTCTATTTCCCCTTTTAATTCTGTTTGTAATGGGTTCACATTTGTAGGTGCTCCTGTGTTGGGAGCATAGGTATTTATAATGTTTATTTCCTCTTATTGGATTGACCCCTTTATCATTATGTAATGTCCTTCTTTATCGGTTGTGACTTTCTTTGTTTTGAAGTCTATTTTGCCTGATACAAGTACCGCAACTCCTGATTTTTTTTCTCCTTGTTAGTTGCATGAAATATATTTTTCCATCCCTTCACTTTTAGTCTGTGTATGTCTTTGGGTTTCAAGTGAGTCTCTCGCAGGTAGCATATAGATGGGTCTTGTTTTTTTATCCATTCAATGACTCTATGTCTTCCGGTTGGTACATTCAGTCCATTTACATTTAGGGTGATTATCGATAGTTATGCACTTATTGCCATTGCGGACTTTAGATTCTTGGTTACCAAAGGTTCAAGGTTAACTTCCTTACTATCTAAGAGTCTAACGTAACTTAAACTTAATATGCTATCGTAAACACAATCCAAAGGTTCTTTTCTTTTTCTCCTTTTTCTTCTTCCTCCATTCCTCATGTATTAGGTGTTATATTCTGTACTCTTTGTCTATTCTTCGGTTGGCTTTGGGGACAGTAAATTTAATTTTGCATTTTCTTAGTAATTAGCTGTTCTACTTTCTTTACTGTGCTTTTCTTACCTCTAGTGACAGCTATTAGACCTTAGGAACACTTCCATCTACAGCAGTCCCTCCAAAATACAATGTAGAGATGGTTTGTGGAAGGTAAATTCTCTCAGCTTTTGCTTATCTGGAAGTTGTTTAATCCCTCCTTCAAATTTAAATGGTAATCTTGCTGGATAAGGTATTCTTGGTTTTAGGCCATTGTGCTTTATTGCATTAAATACATCATGCCACTCCCTTCTGGCCTGTAATGTTTCTGCTGAGAAGAAGTTAGCCTGATGGCATGTCTTTTGTATGTGATCTTATTTCTCTCTGTGGCTGTTTTCAATAGTCTGTCCTTATCCTTGATCTTTGCCATTTTAATTACTCAGGGATGAATTTAGGATGGAGGTTCAATCATTAAGAAATTCCATGTCTGAAACGAAACATACAAAGGAGGGATTTAAAGGCAGATTAGATGTAGTAGAAGAGTTGGTGAAGAGAATAGAAACTAGAGACGAGGAATACAAAGAAACAGGCACAGAGAGAAAAAAGGATCTCTAGGAATGAAAGAATAGTGAGTGAACTGTGTGATGAATCCAAACGGAACCGTATTCATATTTGAAGACTACCAGAAGAAGAAGACAGAGAAAAAGGGATAGAAAGTGTCATGAGGAGGTAATTGCTGAAAACTTCCCCAGTCTGGGGAAGGAGATAATAGTCTCTCAGGCCATGGAGATTCACAGATCTCCCAACACAAGGGACCGAAGGAAGACAACACCAAGACATATAGTACTTAAAATGGCAAAGATCGAGGGCGAGGATAGAGTTTTGAAAGCAGCTAGAGAGGAAAAAGATCACATACAAAGGAAAACCCATCAGGCTATCATCAGACTTCTCAATAGAAACCTTACAGGCCAGCAGGGAGTGACTTGATGTATGTAACGCAATGAAGCAGAAGGGCCTTGAACCAAGAATAGCCTACCCGGAAAGGTTATCATTTAAATTTGAAGGTGGGATTAAAACAATTTTCAGAGAAGCAGAAACTGAGAGAATTTATGTCCCGAAAACCACCTTTACAGTTCATTTTGGATGGCCTGCCGCAGATAGAAGTATTCCTAGGGCTAAATAGCTGTCACCAGTGGAAATAAAAGCACAGCAAAGTAGAACAACAACTAAGCAGATGGGAAATGAAATCAGCTACCCCCAAATTGAATCAAGGGGTAGGGAATGAGTACAGAATATGCTAGCTAATATTTGAAGAATGGAGGAGGAAGAAAAACGAGGAAAAAGAAAAGAACCTTTAGTTTCTGTTTGTAATAGAGCACTAAGCAAGTTAAATTAGACTGTTAGATAGTAAAGAAATAACCCTTGAACCTTTGGTAGCTACAAACCTAAAGCCTGCAATGGCAATAAATACATTCCTATCGATAATCACCCTAAATGTAAATGCACTGAATGCACTATCAAAAGACATAGAGTCACTGAATGGATCAAATAACAAGGCCCATCTATATGCTGCGTACAAGAGACTCACTTCACACCCAAAGACATACACAGACTGATACTGAAGGGATGGAAAAAAGAGATTTCATGCAATTCGTGGGGAGAGAAAAGCAGGAGTTGCAGAACTTGTATCAGACAAAATAGACTTCAAAACAAGGAAAATAACCGGAGATGAAGAAGGACATTATATAACGATAAAGCAGTCAGTCCAACAAGAGGATATAACCGTTATAAATATCTATGCACCCAACACAGGATCACCAACGTATGTGTAACAAATACTTAACAGAATCAAAGGGGGAAATACAATGCAATGCATTCATTTTAGGAGACGTCAACACACCACTCACTCCAAAGGACAGGTCAGCCAGACAGAAAATAAGTAAGGAGACAGAGGCACTGAATAACACATTCGAACAGATGGATCTAGCAGTCATCTACAGGACTCCACACCCAAAAGCAGCAGAATACACATTCTTCTCAAGTTCACATGGAACATTTTCATGTATAGATCATACACTAGGCCATAAAAAGAGACTCAGTAAATTCAAAAAGATTGAAATTGTACCAACCACCTTCTCAGAAGACGAGAGTATGAACCTAGAAATAAATTATGCAAAGAACATGAAAAGAGCCTTAGAAACACATGGAGGCTTAACAGCACGCACCTTAATAACCAATGGATCGATGACCAAATAAAAACAGAGGTCAAGCAATGTATGGAGACAAGTGACAACGATAATTCAACCCTGCAAAATCTGTGGGACGCAGCGAAGAGAGTGCTAAGAGGGAAGCATATTGCAATACAGGCCTATCTCAGAAAAGAAGAACAAGCCCAAATGAACAATCTAAACTCACAATTAATGAAACTAGGAAAAGAGGAACAAATGAGGCCCAAAGTCAGTAGAAGGATGGGCATGATAAGGGTTAGAGCGGAAATAAATAAAATCGAGAAGAATCAAACAATAGGAAGAATGAATGAAAGCAGGAGCTGGTTCTATGAGAAAATAAGCAAAATAGATAAACCCCAAGCCAGACTTATCAAGAGAAAAAGAGAGTCGACACACATACACAGAATCAGAAATGAGAGAAGGAAAGTCACTACGGACACCACAGAAATACAAGTATTATGAGAGAATACTATGAAAAATTAATTATATTCTAGCAAACTGGAAAACCTAGAGGAAATGGGCAACTTTCTAGAAAAATACGACTTCCTAGACTGACCTAGTAAGAAACAGAAAATCTAAACAGACCAATTACCAGTAATGAAGTTGAATCGGTAATCAGAAAACTACCCAAGAACCAAATCCCTGGACCAGAAGGTTTCACTGCTGAATTTTATCAAACATTTAGTGAAGACCTAATACCCATCCTCCTTAAAGTCTTTCTAAAAGTAGAAGAGGTGGAAATACTCCCAAACTCATTCTATGTGGCCAACATCACTCTAATATCCAAACCATGCAAACACACGGAAAAAATAAATAAAAGAAAATTATCGACCAATATTCATGATGAACATAGATGCAAAAATATTCAAGAAAATATTAGCAAACCGAATTCAAAGATCGATCAGAAGTATCATCCACCACGATCAAGTGGGATTCCTCCCAGGCATGCAAGGATGGTGCTACATTTGAAAATTCATCAACATCGACTACCACATCAATGAAAAGAAGGGCAAAAACCACACGGTCATCTCCATAGATGCTGAAAGAGCATTCGACAAAATTCGACATCCGTTCATGAGGAAAACTCTCAGCAAAATGGGTATAGAGGGCAAGTCCCTCAACATAATAAAGGCCATATATGACAAACCCACAGCCAACATTATGCATAAAAGCGAGAAGCTGAAAGCTTTCCCCTTAAGACCAGGAACAAGAAAAGGATGCCCACTCTCCCCACTTTTATACGACCTAGTTCTTGAGGTCCTAGCCACGGCAATCAGACGACACAAAGGAACAAAAGGCATTCATATTGGTAAGGAAGAAGTTAAACTGTCCCTGTTTGCAGATGACATGATACTGTATATAAAAAAACCCTAAAGAATCCACTCCAAAACTACTAGATCTAGTATGTGAACTCAGCAAAGCTGTGGGATACAACATTAATACACAGAAATCTGTTGCATTCGTGTACACTAATGATGAATGAGCAGAAAGAGAAATCAGGAAAACAATTCCATTTACAATTGCATCAAAAAGAATAAAATACCTAGGAGTAAACCTAACGAAGGAAGTGAAAGACCTATACCTGGAAACCTAACGAAGGAAGTGAAAGACCTATACCTGGAAACCTAACGAAGGAAGTGAAAGACCTATACCTGGAAATCTACAAGACACTCTTAAGGGAAATTAAAGAGGACACTAACAAATGGAAATTCATTCCATGCTCTTGGCTAGGAAGAATTAATATTGTCAAAATGGCCATCCTGCCTAAAGAAATCTACAGATTCAATGCAGTATCCCTACCAAAGTACCAGCAGCATTCTTCAACAAACTGGAACAAATATGTCTAAAATTCACGTGGAACCACCAAAGACCCCCGAATAGCCAAAGCAATCCTGAGAAGGAAGAATAAAGCAGGGGGATCTCACTTCCCAACTTCAAGCTCTACTACAAAGCCACCGTAATCAAGACACTTTGGTACTGGCACAGACCAGTGGAACACAATAGAGAGTCCAGATGTTCACCCAAACATATATGGTTAATTATTATATGATAAAGGAGCCATGCATATACAATGGGGAATTGACAGCCTCTCCAACAGCTGGTGTGGGGCAAAACTGTACAGCTACATGTAAGAGAATGAAACTGGATTACTGTCTAACCTCATACAGGAAAGTAAACTCAAAATGGATCAAGGACCTGAATGTAAGTCATGAAACCATAAAGCTCTTAGAAGAAAACATAGGCAAAAATCTCTTGAATATAAACATGAGCAACTTTTTCCTGGACGCGTGTCCTCGGGCAAGGGAAGCAAACTAAAAAAGGAACAAAGGCGACTACATCATGCTAAAATCTCCTTTACAGCAGGGGACGCCATCAGCGGAACAAAAAGGTGTCCATCAGCATGGGAGAATATATTTGTAAATGACATATCCAACAAGGGGTTAACATCCAAAATACATCAACAACTCACATGCCTCAACACCCGAAAAGCAAATAACCCTATTAAAAAATGGGTGGAGGATCCGAACAGGCACTTCTCCAAAGAAGGAATTCAGATGGCCAACAGGCACATGAAAAGATGCTCCACATCACTGATCATCAGGGAATGCAAATTAAAACCACAGTGAGATACCACCTCACACCAGTTAGTACGGCCAACATGGAAAAGAATGGGAACAACAAGTGTTGGTTAGGATGCAGAGAAAGGGGAACCCTCCTACACTGCTGGTGGGAATGTAAAGTAGTTCAACCATTGCGGAAAGCGGTGTGGAGATTCCTCAAAAGACCAGAAATAAAAAAAAAAAAATACCATTTGACCCAGGAATTCCACTCCTAGGAATTTACCCTAAGAACGCAGGAGCCCAGTTTCAAAAAGACATATGCACCCCTATGTTTATCGCAGCACTATTTACAGTAGCCAAGAAATGGAAGCCACCTAAGTGTCCATCAGTAGGTGTATGGATAAAGAAGAAGTGGTCTATATACACAATGGAATATTCTTCAGCCGTAAGAAGAGAACGAATCCTACACATTTGCAACAACATGAATGGAGCGGGAGGCTATTATTTATGCTCAGTGAAATAAAATAAGCCAAGCAGAGAAAGAGAAGTGCCAAATGATTTTTCACTCATCTGTGGAGCATAAGAACAAAGGGAAAACTGAAAGAACAAAATAGCAAACTCACAGAACCCAAGAATGGACTAACAGTTGTCAAAGAGAAAAGGACTGGGTGTGGTGGTGGGTGGGAAGTATGGGAGAAGGGAATAAAGGGCGTTGTGATTAGCACAGGTAATGTGGGGGTGGGGAGGGGAAGACCGCATGGCACAGAGAATACAAGTAGTGACTCTGCTCTGTAGCATCTTACTATGCTGATGGAGAGTGACTGTAATGGCGTATGTGGTGGGGACTTGATAATGGGAGGAATCTAGTAACCACAATGCTGCTCATGTAATCGTATATTGATGATACAAAAAAGAAACAATATGAGGTGGAATTTAAGATCGGTGAGAAAACGTTGGTCAAGAATAAAGGCAATAACAAATAACGGGCACTTCCACCTTTATCACAATCAACACACTGTTTTATTAAGAATCTCTTCTTTTTCCTTTTTCTTCTGTGATTATGAAAGACGAATGGAATTGTCACAAACATTCCTTAACCTTCGTGAATGAAAATCGGTGTTAAAGCCATCGGCACTGTAAATCTACTGTTGTAGTTCATGTGCACGAAGTCCTAAATTGTTCATATTTTCTTCCAATATGACGTAGCTTTCAGGCAATTGTCCAGCTCTTTGTTTCTTTTGTGAAGTAGAAGAAAGATAACCACTTCTTTCCCCGAACTCAAAAATCCTGCCTTTTAATCTTCAGAAAGTATTCTCAACCCAGATTGTTCATGAAACAAAACCCAATTGATGCGGCACCTCACTTTGTAGAGGAATTGACTTCTTGAAGACTACAAATTACAATTTGGTAAAAATTGCATTTCATACTATGATTCTTTTAAAGTATGTGTTGAAGAGCCATGTTTGAAAAAAAAAAAAATGGCAACAGAAACGCAGTAGAAGTCGTATTAGTATTAAGGATGCTTATGGCAGTTTAAAAACAGTCACACAGTACTAACACTAAACTACAAGTAGTACCGGAAGCTGTTACTCAAATGGGATTTACCCGAAAGTGGGTTATGCCCTGAGTAGTGCCCCGGTTCTTATGTTTAGCTCTTTTATTTGCTATATTCTAAGTTAGTAATACCTTTAAATTCCTAATTCTTGTCTTGTACACCCTAAACAATCACTACCGTCCAGCCACGGCTATTATTCTGTTTCCTTAAAGTCAAGTCACATGCTACACTCTGGCACGGCGACTTCCTTCAAATTCGAGACTTCTTTATCAATCAGTGCGTGTTAGTGGAGAACTACTGGTTTGGAGTGTTAATCCCCAAAGCAATCTATGATCTCTACTACATGTATATTAGTTAATTCAACTCAGCAATGCACAGCATGCTTCTACCTTCTCTTTAGAAATTGAATTACATATAGAGACTGATTGACTTACATACATATCATTTCATTTACTTGATACTAACTTCAACACAGTTGCATTCACTTGTTAGTTAAAACATTCTTAAATAACATTACTGCATCTTGCTTAGGATGATAATGGGCCCTCATTATAGTAGTTTCTTAATAAAAGTTAATGAATTTGTCGACAAATATATCACTCATGTCTTGAGATCAGTTGCGTTTGAGAGAAGAATTTGGCTCTTTGTATTTTATGAATACCTTGGGCAGTCCTCAGGATCTTCCTCAGAGCAGCCTTCATCTCCTTGTTCCTGAGCCTATATATTAGCGGAATGCACAGAGGTGTTTTCACAGAATAAAACAAAGTAACGATTTTTTCCATGTCCACTGGGTGTCCCGATCCGGGACTAACGCACATCACCGTAACAGAGCCAAAGAAACAGGATCACCACAGCCAGATGAGAAGCACAAGTGGAGAAAGCCTTGCGTTTGC
This sequence comes from Manis pentadactyla, assembly GCF_030020395.1. Lineage (NCBI taxonomy): Eukaryota > Metazoa > Chordata > Mammalia > Pholidota > Manidae > Manis > Manis pentadactyla. Next base: position 80,569,156 of record NC_080029.1, read on the forward strand.
CCGCTGCTGAGGGCATCCGTAGCACAGCCAGAGTCACCAGAGCGTAGGAGCAAAGGATAAAGAGAAGGGGGCCGATCATGAAAACAGAATTGAAGGTCGAGTAAATGAACTGTGTGGTGGTGTCATCAGAACACGACAGCACCATCAGTGGGACAGGATCACACACGAAATGGCTGATGGTGTTTGGGCCACGGTAGGGCAGCTGAGAAATGAGGACAACTGGCGGTAGGTAGGAGGGTGAACCCACACGACCATCCAAGGACGACGAGGCCCGTGCACAGCTGTCTGGTCATGATGCGCGGGTAACGCGGAGGGCGGCACACGGCAAGGTGCCTGTCAAAGGCCATGATGCAAAGGAAGAAGCCCTCTTCGCACCCGGAAGAGAAGAAGGAGAACTGCACAAGACAGCTCACAAAGGAGATGGACTTGCTTGTGGACGGGTAGCTGGCCAACATGTTGGGGACGGTGGTGGTGGTGACATAACATAGTTCCAGGAGAGAGAAATTCCCCAAGAGGATGTACATCGATCGGGCTGTGAAGGCGTCGGTCCCACCGCACAGCGCAGGCAACGGCCGCGTTCCCCCATCAGGGTCAGGGTGTAGGCCGCAGAGAAGTGCCCGAAGTAGAGGAGCTGCGCTTCGGGCCTGGAGGGAAAGCCCATGAGGATAAAGTGGCTGACGGCGTGGGTGGTTTCTCTGCCGGACACGTTCATGAGTTCGGAGGGCGCGGCGATGACATCGGCTATTGCACTCTAGTGGGGTTTGCTGGCTCTTCCACCAAATGTCCTTACCTTGTTTTTGCATAAAGAAATACAGAATGAGGTTTCTGTTAAAACAACAAAGCTGATCCTCACAACCTATACCCCAAGAGTATGATTTCATTCTAATTAGATGCAAAAAATAAAATAAAAAACAGGGTTTGTTGTAATCTCTCAATTATAATCTCTCAGTTACGTCAGGAACAGGATTTACACATAAGGAGTGCAGAAGTTGTAACTTTGAATATGTCACTTAACCTCTATTTGTTAACCTCATCTACGTACCATGTACAGAGTATTGTACAAGCAAATCAGTGTATATGAAATCTCTTCTAAAGCATTCTGTAAAACTAATTTATCATAATCAGTAATAGTGATAGTAACGCCAAATGAAGCACTACTCAAGTCTCACATTGGAAAAGGTGGTGTCTCACTGAGGAACAGTGACGGGGCAGGGCAAATATTCCTCTCTCTGTGCTTGTTTATGGTATTGCAAAGCGATGGCTCGAAGGGCCTCTCTCGTTCCGGCACAGATGTGTATGACATGACCACACAAGTTTGGTGTGTAGGAAATGCTTTCTCTCTCTCTCCAGCTGGTGGCTTCAGCTCCAGAGCATGGGGAAGAGCCCTGCACTTTGGCATTCAAATTTCCCTGGTTGAAAATTTTAATGCCCTCTCTTGTGAATGTGAGAACTAGATATGCCATTTGGGGCACCTGACCTTAGGGAGAGCCACTGCTCTGAGTGGCTGGACTGTTGATGGGATGAGACTTGGCCAATTTTTCCAAAAGTGTGGTGGTAAAGTTCACTTGCATGTTCAGATTTGTGTGTGTGGTGTTCTAAATCGCTTCGATTGCTCCTTTCTGTGTTTGAAGTGTTTTTGTTTTTATACTTGCCTCTGGTACATTTGTGGCCATTCAAGGCATTTTCTGTTGACATGGAATGTCTTGCTTCCCTCCCTCCTGCTCCTGAACTTTCTCCAGTTTGTTGTTACTGAATCAAAGCTTAACTTTTTCTATGTCTTGTCTCCTTAGAAACCTACTCATGGCCGTCACCACATTTGGCATTAAGTGGAAAGACTGCTGTTTATAATCTCATTGCCCATGAGGCTATGTGGACTGCACCTTTTCTGAATGGAGTCTGGTAGTTCAGTCTGTTTCCCATAACAATCACATCATCTCAGGTGGCAATTAGGGCAGGTCCCAGATTTCTCAAATTATATGAGGGGACTTTTTTTGGTTCGTGTTTGCGTTTGCGTGTGTGTGTGTGTGTGTGTGTGTGTGTTTTGTTCGGCCTGTAAGACAAAAAATTCCTCTCTTGATTTGTTATGATTGTATAGTGAATACTTTTCAAAAAAGGATTACTTAGTATTTTTATTCTGAATAGTTGTGTAACTTTCTCAGCTGAGATTGTTGTACAGTATGTGGGCAATAATAAATGTCATCTTTTCTGGAGACAGCAAATTGTAGAGTTAGTGAATCTTGGAAATTCATTAGGAATGAAAAACAGAGTGCGTTTCACTTACGAGCATTTAAATTGTACTTCAGCACAAGTAGCACACAGAATACACAGAGGCAAAGAGAAAAAAAAAAAAAGCATGATATTACTATTAATGTGAGAGGCTGCTGATATGAGTACATTTCAAAAATAACATACTTATAGGATGCCCACAAACTATTCTGCTGTTTCTTTTGTTGATGAAAAAGCTCGTTTAGTTGCCACACAGGTCTTAGTGGTTATCTTCATAACTGAATTTGACTGAGTTTTTAAAACTCACTTCATTTTTGTCTGTCATGCTCTGGCCTGTGTCCTGATATGTTGGTGCCCTACTCCAAGCTATCTTAGTCATTTTCACTGACCTTGGGACCCCATGGTAAATCAGATCAGTATTAATACCCACACATCTGGGTTTTCCGAACAGTATCGCTTGGGTCCACACACTTTAAAAGTCACAATGCAAAGATCCCGCAAATGCAAGAAACAGGAAGCACACAGACGCTGAACGGTTTGTCCTTTAAGGACAGGTCATTTGCCATGAAACCAAGTCATATTAAATTAGTGAAACAGATTGCACTATGTGGGTGGGAGAGATATGATATTAGAGTGGAATCAGAAATTTTGTCATTTTTTTGGTCTATTGAACAAGCAACAAAATTCACCAGGATACTGATAATAAATCTGTCCCCCGTAATTTATCAGTTAAACATTTTCGTACACTCTCTCCAGGCCTCTTGTGCATAATACTCATTAATATTTCCAAGATTTGAGGATATAAGAGAAAGACTAATATTTTGAAACCTTGTCTCTGAATTTTATTCTGATACTTACATTTTCAGAACAAGAAGAAAGCATTTGCCAGTAAATCCACTTATGTGGTAAACTAAGCATTTGCAATAGAGCATGCAGAGTTTCAGTTATGTGGATACATGTGGAGAAGAAAGGTCAGAGGGCGGGTGGGGGGTGGGGGTGGGGAGAAAATATTACCCCGGAGCAAAAAGCATGCGAGGGACTTGTGAAAAATTGGGTGATCCGGTAATGCCACCTGCCGTGAGTTGCAAAGAGTGAATTTTGAGAGATGTTTCTTGCTGCCTTCAAAGCTCATATTTGTAGTCAAAATAAAAATCCTAGATGCACATAACTGTTTATATTATTTCCTTGCATCATGGCCTTTTGACATTTGGGACCCTCTCCCCTGATATAACTATTTCTTCAGCAGATGAGATTGTTTTTGAATTTCATTCCTTTGTACTCAAATCCCAATGTCTGCTATTCCCTGAGGAATGGTGCATGCACAGAACTAGGTCCTTATCTTTTCTCATGCCTCCACTAACCAGTCATTGCCGAAGGTTCCTGGGCATTAAAGTAAATGGTAAGAAGCTTGTCGTCATAGCTGCACTAGCAAGACGTATCATTAAAACTCCTTGTCTCTATTTTTGAAGAAAGAGAAAGAATTCTTTCCTCACCCATATTTTCAGATTTGTCATTTTAGAGACATTTCAGTTGTAATTTTATGATAGCTCTTTAAACATGACATTTAAGTGTTAAGACTGGTACAGGGTTACTCAACAAATGTTTATTGAGGGCTTCACCTGCACTGGGGGTATAGCAGGGTAAACGAAATAGAAACAAATTCCTGCTTGCATAGCACATTTCAACTGAAGACTGTGTGTGGGCAGCAACAGAAAAAAAAGTCAATCAGTGAATAAGTCATTTTAATATTTTTCATTTGAGGAAAACGAAGTGTTGTGAGAGGGGTAGATTGGAAATGAAGAGGAGTTACCATTTTAAATAGGGTTTTAAAGAGAGCCTAACAGGCAGCTTTTTAAAAACATTTTTTTATTAAGGTATGATTGATATACACTCTTATGATGGTTTCACGTGAAAAAACAATGTGGGTACTACATTTTCCCCTATTATCAAGTCCCCACCCATGCCCCAGTGCAGTCACTGTCCATCAGTGCAGCAAGATGCCAAGGATACACTATGTCCTTGTCTGTGCTACACTGTTCTCCCCGTGATCCCTCACACCATGTGTACTAAACGTAATACACTTCCATCCCCTTCTCCCTCCCTCCCCACCTGCCCTCCCACACCCCTCCCCTTTGGTAACCTCTAGTTCATTCTTGGAGTCTCTGAGTCTGCTGCCATTTTGTTCCTTCAGTTTTGCTTCATTGTTATACTCCACAAAAGAGGGAAATCATTTGGCACTTGTCTTTCTCTGCCTGGCTTATTTCACTGAGCATAATGTCCTCCAGCCCCATCCATGTTGTTGCAAATGATAGGATTTGTTTCTTTCTTATGGCTGGATAGTATTGCATTGTGTATGTGTACCACATCTTCCTTATCCGTTCATCTACAGATGGACACTTAGGTTGCTTCCGTATCTTGGCCATTGTAAAAAGTGATGTAATAAACAAAAGGGTGCATATGTCTTTCTGAATCTGAGAAGTTGTATTCTTTGGGTAAATTACAAGGAGTGGGATTCCAGAGTCAAATGGTATTTCTATTTTTAGTGTTTTGAGGAACCTCCGTATTGCTTGCCACAACGTCTTGAACTACGTTACATTCCCACCAGCAGTGTAGGGGGGGAGGGGTTCCCCTTTCTCTGCATCCTCGCCAGCATTTGTTGTTCTCAGTCTTTTCGATGCTGGCCATCCTTACTGGTGTGAGGTGATATCTCATTGTGGTTTTAATTTGCATTTCCCTGATGATTAGTGATGTGGAGCATCTTTTCATGTGCTTGTTGGCCATCGGAATTTCTCTTTGGAGAACTGTCTCTTCATAGCCTCTGCCATTTGTTCTCTGGGTTATTTGCCTTTTTGGGTGTTGAGGCATGTAAGTTCTTTATATGTTTTGGATGTTAACCCCTTGTCAGATATGTCACTTACAAATATATTCTCCCATACTGGTCTATGGGACTGTTCTTGTGCCAGTACCGAATTGTCTTGATTACTGTGGCTTTGTACTAGAGCTTGAAGTGGGGGAGCGTAATCCCCCCTGCTTTATTCTTCCTTCTCACGATTGCTTTGGCTAGTCGGGGTCTTTTGTGGTTCCATATGAATTTTAGGCCTATTTTCTCTAGTTGGTTGAAGGATGCTGTTGGGATTTTGATAGGAATTGCATTGAATCTATAGACTGCTTTAGGCAGGATGGCCATTTTGGCAATATTAATTCTTCCTATCCATGAGCATGGATGTGTCTCCATTTATTGATATCTTCTTTAATTTCTCTCATGAGCGTCTTGTAGTTTTCAGAGGATAGGTCTTTCGGTTCCTTGGTTAGGTTTATTCCTAGGTGTTTTATTCTTTTTGATGCAATTGTGAATGGAATTGGTTTTCCTGATTTCTCTCTCTGCTAGTTCATTGTTAGCGTATAGGAATGCCACAGAAATCTGCGTATTACTTTTGCGTCCTGCAACTTTGCTGAATTCAGATATTAGATCTAGTAGTTTTGGAGTGGATTCCTGAGGGTTTTTTTATTTACAATGTCGTGGCATTTGCAAACAGGGACAGTTAAACTACTTCCTTGCCGATCTGGATGCCTTTTATTTCTTTGTGTTGCCTGATGGCCGTGGCTACGACCTCCAGTACTATGTTAAATAGAAGTGGGGACACTGGGCATCCTTGTCTTGTTCCTGGTCTTAAGGGGAAAGCTTTCAGCTTCTCGCTGTTATGTATAATGTTGGCTGTGGGTTTGTCATATATGGCCTTTATTATGTCGAGGTACTTGCCTTCCATACCCATTTTGTTGAGAGTTTTTTATCGTGAATGGTGTTGGTTTTTGTCCTACTTTTTGTTGATGTGGTTGAGGATGTTGATGGATTTTCCAATGTACCATCCTAGCCTCCCCGGAAGAAATCCTACTTGATCATGATGGATGATCTTTTTGATGTATTTTTGAATTTGGTTTGCTAATATTTTGTTGAGTGATTTTGCGTCTATGTCCATCAGGGATATTGGTCTGTAATTTTCCTTTTTCTGTGGTGTCTTTGCCTGGTTTTGGTATTAGAGTGATGGGGGCTGGCCTCATACAATGATTTTGGAAGTATTCCCACCTCTTCTGTTCTGTGGGAAACTTTAAGGGGGATGAGTATTAGGTCTTCCCTAAATGTTTGATTAAATTCAATGGTGAAGCCATCTGGTCCAGGAGTTTTGTTCTTGGGTAGTTTTTCTGATTACCAGTTCAATTTCGTTGCTGGCAATTGGTCTGTTCAGATTTTCTGTTTCCTCTTTGGTCAGCGTTGGAAGGTTGTGTTTTTCTAGAAAGTTGTCCATTTCTTCTAGGTTATCCAGTTTGTTACCACATAATTTTTCATGGTATTCTCTAATAATTCTCTGCATTTCTCTGGTGTCCATAGGGATTCTTTTCCTTTCTCATTTCTGATTCTGTTTATGTGGGCAGACTCTCTTTCCTTCCTTGTTAAGTTTGGCTAGGGGTTTATCTATTTTGTTTATCTTCTCGAAGAACTAGCTCTTGCTTTCATTGATTCTTTCTATTGTTTTAGTCTTCTCAATTTTATTTATTTCTGCTCCAATCTTTATTGTGTCACTCCTTGTACTGACTTTGGGCCTCATTTGTTCTTCTTTTTCTGGTTTCATTAATTGTGAGTTTAGACTGCTCATATGGGATTGTCCTTCTTTCCTGAGGTGGGCCTGTATTGCAATATACTTTCCTCTCAGCATGCCCTTGGCCGCATCCCACAGAGTTTGTGCTCTTGAATTATTGTCATTTGTCTCCATATATTGCAGGATCTATGTTTTTATTTGGTCATTGATCCATTGGTTATTTAGGAGCATACTGTGAAACCTCCATGTATTTGTGGGATATTTCTGGTCTGAGAAACTGGTTGGTACAATTTCAATCTTTTTGAATTTGCCAAGGCTGTTGCTGTGGTCTAGTCTATGATCTATTCTTGAAAACGTTCCAGGTGCACTTGAGAAGAATGTGTATTCTGCTGCTTTTGGGTGTTGAGTTCTGTAGATGTATGTTAGGTCCATCTGTTCTAATGTGTTGTTCAATGCCTGTATGTCCTTACTTATTTTCTGTCTTGTTGATCTGTCCCTCAGAGTTACTGGAGTGTTGAAGTCTCCTAGAATGAATGCATTGTATTCTATTTCCCCTTTTAATTCTGTTTGTAATGGGTTCACATTTGTAGGTGCTCCTGTGTTGGGAGCATAGGTATTTATAATGTTTATTTCCTCTTATTGGATTGACCCCTTTATCATTATGTAATGTCCTTCTTTATCGGTTGTGACTTTCTTTGTTTTGAAGTCTATTTTGCCTGATACAAGTACCGCAACTCCTGATTTTTTTTCTCCTTGTTAGTTGCATGAAATATATTTTTCCATCCCTTCACTTTTAGTCTGTGTATGTCTTTGGGTTTCAAGTGAGTCTCTCGCAGGTAGCATATAGATGGGTCTTGTTTTTTTATCCATTCAATGACTCTATGTCTTCCGGTTGGTACATTCAGTCCATTTACATTTAGGGTGATTATCGATAGTTATGCACTTATTGCCATTGCGGACTTTAGATTCTTGGTTACCAAAGGTTCAAGGTTAACTTCCTTACTATCTAAGAGTCTAACGTAACTTAAACTTAATATGCTATCGTAAACACAATCCAAAGGTTCTTTTCTTTTTCTCCTTTTTCTTCTTCCTCCATTCCTCATGTATTAGGTGTTATATTCTGTACTCTTTGTCTATTCTTCGGTTGGCTTTGGGGACAGTAAATTTAATTTTGCATTTTCTTAGTAATTAGCTGTTCTACTTTCTTTACTGTGCTTTTCTTACCTCTAGTGACAGCTATTAGACCTTAGGAACACTTCCATCTACAGCAGTCCCTCCAAAATACAATGTAGAGATGGTTTGTGGAAGGTAAATTCTCTCAGCTTTTGCTTATCTGGAAGTTGTTTAATCCCTCCTTCAAATTTAAATGGTAATCTTGCTGGATAAGGTATTCTTGGTTTTAGGCCATTGTGCTTTATTGCATTAAATACATCATGCCACTCCCTTCTGGCCTGTAATGTTTCTGCTGAGAAGAAGTTAGCCTGATGGCATGTCTTTTGTATGTGATCTTATTTCTCTCTGTGGCTGTTTTCAATAGTCTGTCCTTATCCTTGATCTTTGCCATTTTAATTACTCAGGGATGAATTTAGGATGGAGGTTCAATCATTAAGAAATTCCATGTCTGAAACGAAACATACAAAGGAGGGATTTAAAGGCAGATTAGATGTAGTAGAAGAGTTGGTGAAGAGAATAGAAACTAGAGACGAGGAATACAAAGAAACAGGCACAGAGAGAAAAAAGGATCTCTAGGAATGAAAGAATAGTGAGTGAACTGTGTGATGAATCCAAACGGAACCGTATTCATATTTGAAGACTACCAGAAGAAGAAGACAGAGAAAAAGGGATAGAAAGTGTCATGAGGAGGTAATTGCTGAAAACTTCCCCAGTCTGGGGAAGGAGATAATAGTCTCTCAGGCCATGGAGATTCACAGATCTCCCAACACAAGGGACCGAAGGAAGACAACACCAAGACATATAGTACTTAAAATGGCAAAGATCGAGGGCGAGGATAGAGTTTTGAAAGCAGCTAGAGAGGAAAAAGATCACATACAAAGGAAAACCCATCAGGCTATCATCAGACTTCTCAATAGAAACCTTACAGGCCAGCAGGGAGTGACTTGATGTATGTAACGCAATGAAGCAGAAGGGCCTTGAACCAAGAATAGCCTACCCGGAAAGGTTATCATTTAAATTTGAAGGTGGGATTAAAACAATTTTCAGAGAAGCAGAAACTGAGAGAATTTATGTCCCGAAAACCACCTTTACAGTTCATTTTGGATGGCCTGCCGCAGATAGAAGTATTCCTAGGGCTAAATAGCTGTCACCAGTGGAAATAAAAGCACAGCAAAGTAGAACAACAACTAAGCAGATGGGAAATGAAATCAGCTACCCCCAAATTGAATCAAGGGGTAGGGAATGAGTACAGAATATGCTAGCTAATATTTGAAGAATGGAGGAGGAAGAAAAACGAGGAAAAAGAAAAGAACCTTTAGTTTCTGTTTGTAATAGAGCACTAAGCAAGTTAAATTAGACTGTTAGATAGTAAAGAAATAACCCTTGAACCTTTGGTAGCTACAAACCTAAAGCCTGCAATGGCAATAAATACATTCCTATCGATAATCACCCTAAATGTAAATGCACTGAATGCACTATCAAAAGACATAGAGTCACTGAATGGATCAAATAACAAGGCCCATCTATATGCTGCGTACAAGAGACTCACTTCACACCCAAAGACATACACAGACTGATACTGAAGGGATGGAAAAAAGAGATTTCATGCAATTCGTGGGGAGAGAAAAGCAGGAGTTGCAGAACTTGTATCAGACAAAATAGACTTCAAAACAAGGAAAATAACCGGAGATGAAGAAGGACATTATATAACGATAAAGCAGTCAGTCCAACAAGAGGATATAACCGTTATAAATATCTATGCACCCAACACAGGATCACCAACGTATGTGTAACAAATACTTAACAGAATCAAAGGGGGAAATACAATGCAATGCATTCATTTTAGGAGACGTCAACACACCACTCACTCCAAAGGACAGGTCAGCCAGACAGAAAATAAGTAAGGAGACAGAGGCACTGAATAACACATTCGAACAGATGGATCTAGCAGTCATCTACAGGACTCCACACCCAAAAGCAGCAGAATACACATTCTTCTCAAGTTCACATGGAACATTTTCATGTATAGATCATACACTAGGCCATAAAAAGAGACTCAGTAAATTCAAAAAGATTGAAATTGTACCAACCACCTTCTCAGAAGACGAGAGTATGAACCTAGAAATAAATTATGCAAAGAACATGAAAAGAGCCTTAGAAACACATGGAGGCTTAACAGCACGCACCTTAATAACCAATGGATCGATGACCAAATAAAAACAGAGGTCAAGCAATGTATGGAGACAAGTGACAACGATAATTCAACCCTGCAAAATCTGTGGGACGCAGCGAAGAGAGTGCTAAGAGGGAAGCATATTGCAATACAGGCCTATCTCAGAAAAGAAGAACAAGCCCAAATGAACAATCTAAACTCACAATTAATGAAACTAGGAAAAGAGGAACAAATGAGGCCCAAAGTCAGTAGAAGGATGGGCATGATAAGGGTTAGAGCGGAAATAAATAAAATCGAGAAGAATCAAACAATAGGAAGAATGAATGAAAGCAGGAGCTGGTTCTATGAGAAAATAAGCAAAATAGATAAACCCCAAGCCAGACTTATCAAGAGAAAAAGAGAGTCGACACACATACACAGAATCAGAAATGAGAGAAGGAAAGTCACTACGGACACCACAGAAATACAAGTATTATGAGAGAATACTATGAAAAATTAATTATATTCTAGCAAACTGGAAAACCTAGAGGAAATGGGCAACTTTCTAGAAAAATACGACTTCCTAGACTGACCTAGTAAGAAACAGAAAATCTAAACAGACCAATTACCAGTAATGAAGTTGAATCGGTAATCAGAAAACTACCCAAGAACCAAATCCCTGGACCAGAAGGTTTCACTGCTGAATTTTATCAAACATTTAGTGAAGACCTAATACCCATCCTCCTTAAAGTCTTTCTAAAAGTAGAAGAGGTGGAAATACTCCCAAACTCATTCTATGTGGCCAACATCACTCTAATATCCAAACCATGCAAACACACGGAAAAAATAAATAAAAGAAAATTATCGACCAATATTCATGATGAACATAGATGCAAAAATATTCAAGAAAATATTAGCAAACCGAATTCAAAGATCGATCAGAAGTATCATCCACCACGATCAAGTGGGATTCCTCCCAGGCATGCAAGGATGGTGCTACATTTGAAAATTCATCAACATCGACTACCACATCAATGAAAAGAAGGGCAAAAACCACACGGTCATCTCCATAGATGCTGAAAGAGCATTCGACAAAATTCGACATCCGTTCATGAGGAAAACTCTCAGCAAAATGGGTATAGAGGGCAAGTCCCTCAACATAATAAAGGCCATATATGACAAACCCACAGCCAACATTATGCATAAAAGCGAGAAGCTGAAAGCTTTCCCCTTAAGACCAGGAACAAGAAAAGGATGCCCACTCTCCCCACTTTTATACGACCTAGTTCTTGAGGTCCTAGCCACGGCAATCAGACGACACAAAGGAACAAAAGGCATTCATATTGGTAAGGAAGAAGTTAAACTGTCCCTGTTTGCAGATGACATGATACTGTATATAAAAAACCCTAAAGAATCCACTCCAAAACTACTAGATCTAGTATGTGAACTCAGCAAAGCTGTGGGATACAACATTAATACACAGAAATCTGTTGCATTCGTGTACACTAATGATGAATGAGCAGAAAGAGAAATCAGGAAAACAATTCCATTTACAATTGCATCAAAAAGAATAAAATACCTAGGAGTAAACCTAACGAAGGAAGTGAAAGACCTATACCTGGAAACCTAACGAAGGAAGTGAAAGACCTATACCTGGAAACCTAACGAAGGAAGTGAAAGACCTATACCTGGAAACCTAACGAAGGAAGTGAAAGACCTATACCTGGAAATCTACAAGACACTCTTAAGGGAAATTAAAGAGGACACAAATGGAAATTCATTCCATGCTCTTGGCTAGGAAGAATTAATATTGTCAAAATGGCCATCCTGCCTAAAGAAATCTACAGATTCAATGCAGTATCCCTACCAAAGTACCAACAGCATTCTTCAACAAACTGGAACAAATATGTCTAAAATTCACGTGGAACCACCAAAGACCCCCGAATAGCCAAAGCAATCCTGAGAAGGAAGAATAAAGCAGGGGGATCTCACTTCCCAACTTCAAGCTCTACTACAAAGCCACCGTAATCAAGACACTTTGGTACTGGCACAGACCAGTGGAACACAATAGAGAGTCCAGATGTTCACCCAAACATATATGGTTAATTATTATATGATAAAGGAGCCATGCATATACAATGGGGAATTGACAGCCTCTCCAACAGCTGGTGTGGGGCAAAACTGTACAGCTACATGTAAGAGAATGAAACTGGATTACTGTCTAACCTCATACAGGAAAGTAAACTCAAAATGGATCAAGGACCTGAATGTAAGTCATGAAACCATAAAGCTCTTAGAAGAAAACATAGGCAAAAATCTCTTGAATATAAACATGAGCAACTTTTTCCTGGACGCGTGTCCTCGGGCAAGGGAAGCAAACTAAAAAAGGAACAAAGGCGACTACATCATGCTAAAATCTCCTTTACAGCAGGGGACGCCATCAGCGGAACAAAAAGGTGTCCATCAGCATGGGAGAATATATTTGTAAATGACATATCCAACAAGGGGTTAACATCCAAAATACATCAACAACTCACATGCCTCAACACCCGAAAAGCAAATAACCCTATTAAAAAATGGGTGGAGGATCCGAACAGGCACTTCTCCAAAGAAGGAATTCAGATGGCCAACAGGCACATGAAAAGATGCTCCACATCACTGATCATCAGGGAATGCAAATTAAAACCACAGTGAGATACCACCTCACACCAGTTAGTACGGCCAACATGGAAAAGAATGGGAACAACAAGTGTTGGTTAGGATGCAGAGAAAGGGGAACCCTCCTACACTGCTGGTGGGAATGTAAAGTAGTTCAACCATTGCGGAAAGCGGTGTGGAGATTCCTCAAAAGACCAGAAATAAAAAAAAAAAAATACCATTTGACCCAGGAATTCCACTCCTAGGAATTTACCCTAAGAACGCAGGAGCCCAGTTTCAAAAAGACATATGCACCCCTATGTTTATCGCAGCACTATTTACAGTAGCCAAGAAATGGAAGCCACCTAAGTGTCCATCAGTAGGTGTATGGATAAAGAAGAAGTGGTCTATATACACAATGGAATATTCTTCAGCCGTAAGAAGAGAACGAATCCTACACATTTGCAACAACATGAATGGAGCGGGAGGCTATTATTTATGCTCAGTGAAATAAAATAAGCCAAGCAGAGAAAGAGAAGTGCCAAATGATTTTTCACTCATCTGTGGAGCATAAGAACAAAGGGAAAACTGAAAGAACAAAATAGCAAACTCACAGAACCCAAGAATGGACTAACAGTTGTCAAAGAGAAAAGGACTGGGTGTGGTGGTGGGTGGGAAGTATGGGAGAAGGGAATAAAGGGCGTTGTGATTAGCACAGGTAATGTGGGGGTGGGGAGGGGAAGACCGCATGGCACAGAGAATACAAGTAGTGACTCTGCTCTGTAGCATCTTACTATGCTGATGGAGAGTGACTGTAATGGCGTATGTGGTGGGGACTTGATAATGGGAGGAATCTAGTAACCACAATGCTGCTCATGTAATCGTATATTGATGATACAAAAAAGAAACAATATGAGGTGGAATTTAAGATCGGTGAGAAAACGTTGGTCAAGAATAAAGGCAATAACAAATAACGGGCACTTCCACCTTTATCACAATCAACACACTGTTTTATTAAGAATCTCTTCTTTTTCCTTTTTCTTCTGTGATTATGAAAGACGAATGGAATTGTCACAAACATTCCTTAACCTTCGTGAATGAAAATCGGTGTTAAAGCCATCGGCACTGTAAATCTACTGTTGTAGTTCATGTGCACGAAGTCCTAAATTGTTCATATTTTCTTCCAATATGACGTAGCTTTCAGGCAATTGTCCAGCTCTTTGTTTCTTTTGTGAAGTAGAAGAAAGATAACCACTTCTTTCCCCGAACTCAAAAATCCTGCCTTTTAATCTTCAGAAAGTATTCTCAACCCAGATTGTTCATGAAACAAAACCCAATTGATGCGGCACCTCACTTTGTAGAGGAATTGACTTCTTGAAGACTACAAATTACAATTTGGTAAAAATTGCATTTCATACTATGATTCTTTTAAAGTATGTGTTGAAGAGCCATGTTTGAAAAAAAAAAAATGGCAACAGAAACGCAGTAGATGTCGTATTAGTATTAAGGATGCTTATGGCAGTTTAAAAACAGTCACACAGTACTAACACTAAACTACAAGTAGTACCGGAAGCTGTTACTCAAATGGGATTTACCCGAAAGTGGGTTATGCCCTGAGTAGTGCCCCGGTTCTTATGTTTAGCTCTTTTATTTGCTATATTCTAAGTTAGTAATACCTTTAAATTCCTAATTCTTGTCTTGTACACCCTAAACAATCACTACCGTCCAGCCACGGCTATTATTCTGTTTCCTTAAAGTCAAGTCACATGCTACACTCTGGCACGGCGACTTCCTTCAAATTCGAGACTTCTTTATCAATCAGTGCGTGTTAGTGGAGAACTACTGGTTTGGAGTGTTAATCCCCAAAGCAATCTATGATCTCTACTACATGTATATTAGTTAATTCAACTCAGCAATGCACAGCATGCTTCTACCTTCTCTTTAGAAATTGAATTACATATAGAGACTGATTGACTTACATACATATCATTTCATTTACTTGATACTAACTTCAACACAGTTGCATTCACTTGTTAGTTAAAACATTCTTAAATAACATTACTGCATCTTGCTTAGGATGATAATGGGCCCTCATTATAGTAGTTTCTTAATAAAAGTTAATGAATTTGTCGACAAATATATCACTCATGTCTTGAGATCAGTTGCGTTTGAGAGAAGAATTTGGCTCTTTGTATTTTATGAATACCTTGGGCAGTCCTCAGGATCTTCCTCAGAGCAGCCTTCATCTCCTTGTTCCTGAGCCTATATATTAGCGGAATGCACAGAGGTGTTTTCACAGAATAAAACAAAGTAACGATTTTTTCCATGTCCACTGGGTGTCCCGATCCGGGACTAACGCACATCACCGTAACAGAGCCAAAGAAACAGGATCACCACAGCCAGATGAGAAGCACAAGTGGAGAAAGCCTTGCGTTTGCCCGCTGCTGAGGGCATCCGTAGCACAGCCAGAGTCACCAGAGCGTAGGAGCAAAGGATAAAGAGAAGGGGGCCGATCATGAAAACAGAATTGAAGGTCGAGTAAATGAACTGTGTGGTGGTGTCATCAGAACACGACAGCACCATCAGTGGGACAGGATCACACACGAAATGGCTGATGGTGTTTGGGCCACGGTAGGGCAGCTGAGAAATGAGGACAACTGGCGGTAGGTAGGAGGGTGAACCCACACGACCATCCAAGGACGACGAGGCCCGTGCACAGCTGTCTGGTCATGATGCGCGGGTAACGCGGAGGGCGGCACACGGCAAGGTGCCTGTCAAAGGCCATGATGCAAAGGAAGAAGCCCTCTTCGCACCCGGAAGAGAAGAAGGAGAACTGCACAAGACAGCTCACAAAGGAGATGGACTTGCTTGTGGACGGGTAGCTGGCCAACATGTTGGGGACGGTGGTGGTGGTGACATAACATAGTTCCAGGAGAGAGAAATTCCCCAAGAGGATGTACATCGATCGGGCTGTGAAGGCGTCGGTCCCACCGCACAGCGCAGGCAACGGCCGCGTTCCCCCATCAGGGTCAGGGTGTAGGCCGCAGAGAAGTGCCCGAAGTAGAGGAGCTGCGCTTCGGGCCTGGAGGGAAAGCCCATGAGGATAAAGTGGCTGACGGCGTGGGTGGTTTCTCTGCCGGACACGTTCATGAGTTCGGAGGGCGCGGCGATGACATCGGCTATTGCACTCTAGTGGGGTTTGCTGGCTCTTCCACCAAATGTCCTTACCTTGTTTTTGCATAAAGAAATACAGAATGAGGTTTCTGTTAAAACAACAAAGCTGATCCTCACAACCTATACCCCAAGAGTATGATTTCATTCTAATTAGATGCAAAAAATAAAATAAAAAACAGGGTTTGTTGTAATCTCTCAATTATAATCTCTCAGTTACGTCAGGAACAGGATTTACACATAAGGAGTGCAGAAGTTGTAACTTTGAATATGTCACTTAACCTCTATTTGTTAACCTCATCTACGTACCATGTACAGAGTATTGTACAAGCAAATCAGTGTATATGAAATCTCTTCTAAAGCATTCTGTAAAACTAATTTATCATAATCAGTAATAGTGATAGTAACGCCAAATGAAGCACTACTCAAGTCTCACATTGGAAAAGGTGGTGTCTCACTGAGGAACAGTGACGGGGCAGGGCAAATATTCCTCTCTCTGTGCTTGTTTATGGTATTGCAAAGCGATGGCTCGAAGGGCCTCTCTCGTTCCGGCACAGATGTGTATGACATGACCACACAAGTTTGGTGTGTAGGAAATGCTTTCCCTCTCTCTCCAGCTGGTGGCTTCAGCTCCAGAGCATGGGGAAGAGCCCTGCACTTTGGCATTCAAATTTCCCTGGTTGAAAATTTTAATGCCCTCTCTTGTGAATGTGAGAACTAGATATGCCATTTGGGGCACCTGACCTTAGGGAGAGCCACTGCTCTGAGTGGCTGGACTGTTGATGGGATGAGACTTGGCCAATTTTTCCAAAAGTGTGGTGGTAAAGTTCACTTGCATGTTCAGATTTGTGTGTGTGGTGTTCTAAATCGCTTCGATTGCTCCTTTCTGTGTTTGAAGTGTTTTTGTTTTTATACTTGCCTCTGGTACATTTGTGGCCATTCAAGGCATTTTCTGTTGACATGGAATGTCTTGCTTCCCTCCCTCCTGCTCCTGAACTTTCTCCAGTTTGTTGTTACTGAATCAAAGCTTAACTTTTTCTATGTCTTGTCTCCTTAGAAACCTACTCATGGCCGTCACCACATTTGGCATTAAGTGGAAAGACTGCTGTTTATAATCTCATTGCCCATGAGGCTATGTGGACTGCACCTTTTCTGAATGGAGTCTGGTAGTTCAGTCTGTTTCCCATAACAATCACATCATCTCAGGTGGCAATTAGGGCAGGTCCCAGATTTCTCAAATTATATGAGGGGACTATTTTTGGTTCGTGTTTGCGTTTGCGTGTGTGTGTGTGTGTGTGTGTGTGTGTTTTGTTCGGCCTGTAAGACAAAAAATTCCTCTCTTGATTTGTTATGATTGTATAGTGAATACTTTTCAAAAAAGGATTACTTAGTATTTTTATTCTGAATAGTTGTGTAACTTTCTCAGCTGAGATTGTTGTACAGTATGTGGGCAATAATAAATGTCATCTTTTCTGGAGACAGCAAATTGTAGAGTTAGTGAATCTTGGAAATTCATTAGGAATGAAAAACAGAGTGCGTTTCACTTACGAGCATTTAAATTGTACTTCAGCACAAGTAGCACACAGAATACACAGAGGCAAAGAGAAAAAAAAAAAAAGCATGATATTACTATTAATGTGAGAGGCTGCTGATATGAGTACATTTCAAAAATAACATACTTATAGGATGCCCACAAACTATTCTGCTGTTTCTTTTGTTGATGAAAAAGCTCGTTTAGTTGCCACACAGGTCTTAGTGGTTATCTTCATAACTGAATTTGACTGAGTTTTTAAAACTCACTTCATTTTTGTCTGTCATGCTCTGGCCTGTGTCCTGATATGTTGGTGCCCTACTCCAAGCTATCTTAGTCATTTTCACTGACCTTGGGACCCCATGGTAAATCAGATCAGTATTAATACCCACACATCTGGGTTTTCCGAACAGTATCGCTTGGGTCCACACACTTTAAAAGTCACAATGCAAAGATCCCGCAAATGCAAGAAACAGGAAGCACACAGACGCTGAACGGTTTGTCCTTTAAGGACAGGTCATTTGCCATGAAACCAAGTCATATTAAATTAGTGAAACAGATTGCACTATGTGGGTGGGAGAGATATGATATTAGAGTGGAATCAGAAATTTTGTCATTTTTTTGGTCTATTGAACAAGCAACAAAATTCACCAGGATACTGATAATAAATCTGTCCCCCGTAATTTATCAGTTAAACATTTTCATACACTCTCTCCAGGCCTCTTGTGCATAATACTCATTAATATTTCCAAGATTTGAGGATATAAGAGAAAGACTAATATTTTGAAACCTTGTCTCTGAATTTTATTCTGATACTTACATTTTCAGAACAAGAAGAAAGCATTTGCCAGTAAATCCACTTATGTGGTAAACTAAGCATTTGCAATAGAGCATGCAGAGTTTCAGTTATGTGGATACATGTGGAGAAGAAAGGTCAGAGGGCGGGTGGGGGGTGGGGGTGGGGAGAAAATATTACCCCGGAGCAAAAAGCATGCGAGGGACTTGTGAAAAATTGGGTGATCCGGTAATGCCACCTGCCGTGAGTTGCAAAGAGTGAATTTTGAGAGATGTTTCTTGCTGCCTTCAAAGCTCATATTTGTAGTCAAAATAAAAATCCTAGATGCACATAACTGTTTATATTATTTCCTTGCATCATGGCCTTTTGACATTTGGGACCCTCTCCCCTGATATAACTATTTCTTCAGCAGATGAGATTGTTTTTGAATTTCATTCCTTTGTACTCAAATCCCAATGTCTGCTATTCCCTGAGGAATGGTGCATGCACAGAACTAGGTCCTTATCTTTTCTCATGCCTCCACTAACCAGTCATTGCCGAAGGTTCCTGGGCATTAAAGTAAATGGTAAGAAGCTTGTCGTCATAGCTGCACTAGCAAGACGTATCATTAAAACTCCCTGTCTCTATTTTTGAAGAAAGAGAAAGAGTTCTTTCCTCACCCATATTTTCAGATTTGTCATTTTAGAGACATTTCAGTTGTAATTTTATGATAGCTCTTTAAACATGACATTTAAGTGTTAAGACTGGTACAGGGTTACTCAACAAATGTTTATTGAGGGCTTCACCCGCACTGGGGGTATAGCAGGGTAAACGAAATAGAAACAAATTCCTGCTTGCATAGCACATTTCAACTGAAGACTGTGTGTGGGCAGCAACAGAAAAAAAAGTCAATCAGTGAATAAGTCATTTTAATATTTTTCATTTGAGGAAAACGAAGTGTTGTGAGAGGGGTAGATTGGAAATGAAGAGGAGTTACCATTTTAAATAGGGTTTTAAAGAGAGCCTAACAGGCAGATTTTTAAAAACATTTTTTTATTAAGGTATGATTGATATACACTCTTATGATGGTTTCACGTGAAAAAACAATGTGGGTACTACATTTTCCCCTATTATCAAGTCCCCACCCATGCCCCAGTGCAGTCACTGTCCATCAGTGCAGCAAGATGCCAAGGATACACTATGTCCTTGTCTGTGCTACACTGTTCTCCCCGTGATCCCTCACACCATGTGTACTAAACGTAATACACTTCCATCCCCTTCTCCCTCCCTCCCCACCTGCCCTCCCACACCCCTCCCCTTTGGTAACCTCTAGTTCATTCTTGGAGTCTCTGAGTCTGCTGCCATTTTGTTCCTTCAGTTTTGCTTCATTGTTATACTCCACAAAAGAGGGAAATCATTTGGCACTTGTCTTTCTCTGCCTGGCTTATTTCACTGAGCATAATGTCCTCCAGCCCCATCCATGTTGTTGCAAATGATAGGATTTGTTTCTTTCTTATGGCTGGATAGTATTGCATTGTGTATGTGTACCACATCTTCCTTATCCGTTCATCTACAGATGGACACTTAGGTTGCTTCCGTATCTTGGCCATTGTAAAAAGTGATGTAATAAACAAAAGGGTGCATATGTCTTTCTGAATCTGAGAAGTTGTATTCTTTGGGTAAATTACAAGGAGTGGGATTCCAGAGTCAAATGGTATTTCTATTTTTAGTGTTTTGAGGAACCTCCGTATTGCTTGCCACAACGTCTTGAACTACGTTACATTCCCACCAGCAGTGTAGGGGGGGAGGGGTTCCCCTTTCTCTGCATCCTCGCCAGCATTTGTTGTTCTCAGTCTTTTCGATGCTGGCCATCCTTACTGGTGTGAGGTGATATCTCATTGTGGTTTTAATTTGCATTTCCCTGATGATTAGTGATGTGGAGCATCTTTTCATGTGCTTGTTGGCCATCGGAATTTCTCTTTGGAGAACTGTCTCTTCATAGCCTCTGCCATTTGTTCTCTGGGTTATTTGCCTTTTTGGGTGTTGAGGCATGTAAGTTCTTTATATGTTTTGGATGTTAACCCCTTGTCAGATATGTCACTTACAAATATATTCTCCCATACTGGTCTATGGGACTGTTCTTGTGCCAGTACCGAATTGTCTTGATTACTGTGGCTTTGTACTAGAGCTTGAAGTGGGGGAGCGTAATCCCCCCTGCTTTATTCTTCCTTCTCACGATTGCTTTGGCTAGTCGGGGTCTTTTGTGGTTCCATATGAATTTTAGGCCTATTTTCTCTAGTTGGTTGAAGGATGCTGTTGGGATTTTGATAGGAATTGCATTGAATCTATAGACTGCTTTAGGCAGGATGGCCATTTTGGCAATATTAATTCTTCCTATCCATGAGCATGGATGTGTCTCCATTTATTGATATCTTCTTTAATTTCTCTCATGAGCGTCTTGTAGTTTTCAGAGGATAGGTCTTTCGGTTCCTTGGTTAGGTTTATTCCTAGGTGTTTTATTCTTTTTGATGCAATTGTGAATGGAATTGGTTTTCCTGATTTCTCTCTCTGCTAGTTCATTGTTAGCGTATAGGAATGCCACAGAAATCTGCGTATTACTTTTGCGTCCTGCAACTTTGCTGAATTCAGATATTAGATCTAGTAGTTTTGGAGTGGATTCCTGAGGGTTTTTTTATTTACAATGTCGTGGCATTTGCAAACAGGGACAGTTAAACTACTTCCTTGCCGATCTGGATGCCTTTTATTTCTTTGTGTTGCCTGATGGCCGTGGCTACGACCTCCAGTACTATGTTAAATAGAAGTGGGGACACTGGGCATCCTTGTCTTGTTCCTGGTCTTAAGGGGAAAGCTTTCAGCTTCTCGCTGTTATGTATAATGTTGGCTGTGGGTTTGTCATATATGGCCTTTATTATGTCGAGGTACTTGCCTTCCATACCCATTTTGTTGAGAGTTTTTTATCGTGAATGGTGTTGGTTTTTGTCCTACTTTTTGTTGATGTGGTTGAGGATGTTGATGGATTTTCCAATGTACCATCCTAGCCTCCCCGGAAGAAATCCTACTTGATCATGATGGATGATCTTTTTGATGTATTTTTGAATTTGGTTTGCTAATATTTTGTTGAGTGATTTTGCGTCTATGTCCATCAGGGATATTGGTCTGTAATTTTCCTTTTTCTGTGGTGTCTTTGCCTGGTTTTGGTATTAGAGTGATGGGGGCTGGCCTCATACAATGATTTTGGAAGTATTCCCACCTCTTCTGTTCTGTGGGAAACTTTAAGGGGGATGAGTATTAGGTCTTCCCTAAATGTTTGATTAAATTCAATGGTGAAGCCATCTGGTCCAGGAGTTTTGTTCTTGGGTAGTTTTTCTGATTACCAGTTCAATTTCGTTGCTGGCAATTGGTCTGCTCAGATTTTCTGTTTCCTCTTTGGTCAGCGTTGGAAGGTTGTGTTTTTCTAGAAAGTTGTCCATTTCTTCTAGGTTATCCAGTTTGTTACCACATAATTTTTCATGGTATTCTCTAATAATTCTCTGCATTTCTCTGGTGTCCATAGGGATTCTTTTCCTTTCTCATTTCTGATTCTGTTTATGTGGGCAGACTCTCTTTCCTTCCTTGTTAAGTTTGGCTAGGGGTTTATCTATTTTGTTTATCTTCTCGAAGAACTAGCTCTTGCTTTCATTGATTCTTTCTATTGTTTTAGTCTTCTCAATTTTATTTATTTCTGCTCCAATCTTTATTGTGTCACTCCTTGTACTGACTTTGGGCCTCATTTGTTCTTCTTTTTCTGGTTTCATTAATTGTGAGTTTAGACTGCTCATATGGGATTGTCCTTCTTTCCTGAGGTGGGCCTGTATTGCAATATACTTTCCTCTCAGCATGCCCTTGGCCGCATCCCACAGAGTTTGTGCTCTTGAATTATTGTCATTTGTCTCCATATATTGCAGGATCTATGTTTTTATTTGGTCATTGATCCATTGGTTATTTAGGAGCATACTGTGAAACCTCCATGTATTTGTGGGATATTTCATTTTCTTTGCAGCATTTATTTCTAGTTTCATACCTTTCTGGTCTGAGAAACTGGTTGGTACAATTTCAATCTTTTTGAATTTGCCAAGGCTGTTGCTGTGGTCTAGTCTATGATCTATTCTTGAAAACGTTCCAGGTGCACTTGAGAAGAATGTGTATTCTGCTGCTTTTGGGTGTTGAGTTCTGTAGATGTATGTTAGGTCCATCTGTTCTAATGTGTTGTTCAATGCCTGTATGTCCTTACTTATTTTCTGTCTTGTTGATCTGTCCCTCAGAGTTACTGGAGTGTTGAAGTCTCCTAGAATGAATGCATTGTATTCTATTTCCCCTTTTAATTCTGTTTGTAATGGGTTCACATTTGTAGGTGCTCCTGTGTTGGGAGCATAGGTATTTATAATGTTTATTTCCTCTTATTGGATTGACCCCTTTATCATTATGTAATGTCCTTCTTTATCGGTTGTGACTTTCTTTGTTTTGAAGTCTATTTTGCCTGATACAAGTACCGCAACTCCTGATTTTTTTTCTCCTTGTTAGTTGCATGAAATATATTTTTCCATCCCTTCACTTTTAGTCTGTGTATGTCTTTGGGTTTCAAGTGAGTCTCTCGCAGGTAGCATATAGATGGGTCTTGTTTTTTTATCCATTCAATGACTCTATGTCTTCCGGTTGGTACATTCAGTCCATTTACATTTAGGGTGATTATCGATAGTTATGCACTTATTGCCATTGCGGACTTTAGATTCTTGGTTACCAAAGGTTCAAGGTTAACTTCCTTACTATCTAAGAGTCTAACGTAACTTAAACTTAATATGCTATCGTAAACACAATCCAAAGGTTCTTTTCTTTTTCTCCTTTTTCTTCTTCCTCCATTCCTCATGTATTAGGTGTTATATTCTGTACTCTTTGTCTATTCTTCGGTTGGCTTTGGGGACAGTAAATTTAATTTTGCATTTTCTTAGTAATTAGCTGTTCTACTTTCTTTACTGTGCTTTTCTTACCTCTAGTGACAGCTATTAGACCTTAGGAACACTTCCATCTACAGCAGTCCCTCCAAAATACAATGTAGAGATGGTTTGTGGAAGGTAAATTCTCTCAGCTTTTGCTTATCTGGAAGTTGTTTAATCCCTCCTTCAAATTTAAATGGTAATCTTGCTGGATAAGGTATTCTTGGTTTTAGGCCATTGTGCTTTATTGCATTAAATACATCATGCCACTCCCTTCTGGCCTGTAATGTTTCTGCTGAGAAGAAGTTAGCCTGATGGCATGTCTTTTGTATGTGATCTTATTTCTCTCTGTGGCTGTTTTCAATAGTCTGTCCTTATCCTTGATCTTTGCCATTTTAATTACTCAGGGATGAATTTAGGATGGAGGTTCAATCATTAAGAAATTCCATGTCTGAAACGAAACATACAAAGGAGGGATTTAAAGGCAGATTAGATGTAGTAGAAGAGTTGGTGAAGAGAATAGAAACTAGAGACGAGGAATACAAAGAAACAGGCACAGAGAGAAAAAAGGATCTCTAGGAATGAAAGAATAGTGAGTGAACTGTGTGATGAATCCAAACGGAACCGTATTCATATTTGAAGACTACCAGAAGAAGAAGACAGAGAAAAAGGGATAGAAAGTGTCATGAGGAGGTAATTGCTGAAAACTTCCCCAGTCTGGGGAAGGAGATAATAGTCTCTCAGGCCATGGAGATTCACAGATCTCCCAACACAAGGGACCGAAGGAAGACAACACCAAGACATATAGTACTTAAAATGGCAAAGATCGAGGGCGAGGATAGAGTTTTGAAAGCAGCTAGAGAGGAAAAAGATCACATACAAAGGAAAACCCATCAGGCTATCATCAGACTTCTCAATAGAAACCTTACAGGCCAGCAGGGAGTGACTTGATGTATGTAACGCAATGAAGCAGAAGGGCCTTGAACCAAGAATAGCCTACCCGGAAAGGTTATCATTTAAATTTGAAGGTGGGATTAAAACAATTTTCAGAGAAGCAGAAACTGAGAGAATTTATGTCCCGAAAACCACCTTTACAGTTCATTTTGGATGGCCTGCCGCAGATAGAAGTATTCCTAGGGCTAAATAGCTGTCACCAGTGGAAATAAAAGCACAGCAAAGTAGAACAACAACTAAGCAGATGGGAAATGAAATCAGCTACCCCCAAATTGAATCAAGGGGTAGGGAATGAGTACAGAATATGCTAGCTAATATTTGAAGAATGGAGGAGGAAGAAAAACGAGGAAAAAGAAAAGAACCTTTAGTTTCTGTTTGTAATAGAGCACTAAGCAAGTTAAATTAGACTGTTAGATAGTAAAGAAATAACCCTTGAACCTTTGGTAGCTACAAACCTAAAGCCTGCAATGGCAATAAATACATTCCTATCGATAATCACCCTAAATGTAAATGCACTGAATGCACTATCAAAAGACATAGAGTCACTGAATGGATCAAATAACAAGGCCCATCTATATGCTGCGTACAAGAGACTCACTTCACACCCAAAGACATACACAGACTGATACTGAAGGGATGGAAAAAAGAGATTTCATGCAATTCGTGGGGAGAGAAAAGCAGGAGTTGCAGAACTTGTATCAGACAAAATAGACTTCAAAACAAGGAAAATAACCGGAGATGAAGAAGGACATCATATAACGATAAAGCAGTCAGTCCAACAAGAGGATATAACCGTTATAAATATCTATGCACCCAACACAGGATCACCAACGTATGTGTAACAAATACTTAACAGAATCAAAGGGGGAAATACAATGCAATGCATTCATTTTAGGAGACGTCAACACACCACTCACTCCAAAGGACAGGTCAGCCAGACAGAAAATAAGTAAGGAGACAGAGGCACTGAATAACACATTCGAACAGATGGATCTAGCAGTCATCTACAGGACTCCACACCCAAAAGCAGCAGAATACACATTCTTCTCAAGTTCACATGGAACATTTTCATGTATAGATCATACACTAGGCCATAAAAAGAGACTCAGTAAATTCAAAAAGATTGAAATTGTACCAACCACCTTCTCAGAAGACGAGAGTATGAACCTAGAAATAAATTATGCAAAGAACATGAAAAGAGCCTTAGAAACACATGGAGGCTTAACAGCACGCACCTTAATAACCAATGGATCGATGACCAAATAAAAACAGAGGTCAAGCAATGTATGGAGACAAGTGACAACGATAATTCAACCCTGCAAAATCTGTGGGACGCAGCGAAGAGAGTGCTAAGAGGGAAGCATATTGCAATACAGGCCTATCTCAGAAAAGAAGAACAAGCCCAAATGAACAATCTAAACTCACAATTAATGAAACTAGGAAAAGAGGAACAAATGAGGCCCAAAGTCAGTAGAAGGATGGGCATGATAAGGGTTAGAGCGGAAATAAATAAAATCGAGAAGAATCAAACAATAGGAAGAATGAATGAAAGCAGGAGCTGGTTCTATGAGAAAATAAGCAAAATAGATAAACCCCAAGCCAGACTTATCAAGAGAAAAAGAGAGTCGACACACATACACAGAATCAGAAATGAGAGAAGGAAAGTCACTACGGACACCACAGAAATACAAGTATTATGAGAGAATACTATGAAAAATTAATTATATTCTAGCAAACTGGAAAACCTAGAGGAAATGGGCAACTTTCTAGAAAAATACGACTTCCTAGACTGACCTAGTAAGAAACAGAAAATCTAAACAGACCAATTACCAGTAATGAAGTTGAATCGGTAATCAGAAAACTACCCAAGAACCAAATCCCTGGACCAGAAGGTTTCACTGCTGAATTTTATCAAACATTTAGTGAAGACCTAATACCCATCCTCCTTAAAGTCTTTCTAAAAGTAGAAGAGGTGGAAATACTCCCAAACTCATTCTATGTGGCCAACATCACTCTAATATCCAAACCATGCAAACACACGGAAAAAATAAATAAAAGAAAATTATCGACCAATATTCATGATGAACATAGATGCAAAAATATTCAAGAAAATATTAGCAAACCGAATTCAAAGATCGATCAGAAGTATCATCCACCACGATCAAGTGGGATTCCTCCCAGGCATGCAAGGATGGTGCTACATTTGAAAATTCATCAACATCGACTACCACATCAATGAAAAGAAGGGCAAAAACCACACGGTCATCTCCATAGATGCTGAAAGAGCATTCGACAAAATTCGACATCCGTTCATGAGGAAAACTCTCAGCAAAATGGGTATAGAGGGCAAGTCCCTCAACATAATAAAGGCCATATATGACAAACCCACAGCCAACATTATGCATAAAAGCGAGAAGCTGAAAGCTTTCCCCTTAAGACCAGGAACAAGAAAAGGATGCCCACTCTCCCCACTTTTATACGACCTAGTTCTTGAGGTCCTAGCCACGGCAATCAGACGACACAAAGGAACAAAAGGCATTCATATTGGTAAGGAAGAAGTTAAACTGTCCCTGTTTGCAGATGACATGATACTGTATATAAAAAAACCCTAAAGAATCCACTCCAAAACTACTAGATCTAGTATGTGAACTCAGCAAAGCTGTGGGATACAACATTAATACACAGAAATCTGTTGCATTCGTGTACACTAATGATGAATGAGCAGAAAGAGAAATCAGGAAAACAATTCCATTTACAATTGCATCAAAAAGAATAAAATACCTAGGAGTAAACCTAACGAAGGAAGTGAAAGACCTATACCTGGAAACCTAACGAAGGAAGTGAAAGACCTATACCTGGAAACCTAACGAAGGAAGTGAAAGACCTATACCTGGAAGTCTACAAGACACTCTTAAGGGAAATTAAAGAGGACACTAACAAATGGAAATTCATTCCATGCTCTTGGCTAGGAAGAATTAATATTGTCAAAATGGCCATCCTGCCTAAAGAAATCTACAGATTCAATGCAGTATCCCTACCAAAGTACCAACAGCATTCTTCAACAAACTGGAACAAATATGTCTAAAATTCACGTGGAACCACCAAAGACCCCCGAATAGCCAAAGCAATCCTGAGAAGGAAGAATAAAGCAGGGGGATCTCACTTCCCAACTTCAAGCTCTACTACAAAGCCACCGTAATCAAGACACTTTGGTACTGGCACAGACCAGTGGAACACAATAGAGAGTCCAGATGTTCACCCAAACATATATGGTTAATTATTATATGATAAAGGAGCCATGCATATACAATGGGGAATTGACAGCCTCTCCAACAGCTGGTGTGGGGCAAAACTGTACAGCTACATGTAAGAGAATGAAACTGGATTACTGTCTAACCTCATACAGGAAAGTAAACTCAAAATGGATCAAGGACCTGAATGTAAGTCATGAAACCATAAAGCTCTTAGAAGAAAACATAGGCAAAAATCTCTTGAATATAAACATGAGCAACTTTTTCCTGGACGCGTGTCCTCGGGCAAGGGAAGCAAACTAAAAAAGGAACAAAGGCGACTACATCATGCTAAAATCTCCTTTACAGCAGGGGACGCCATCAGCGGAACAAAAAGGTGTCCATCAGCATGGGAGAATATATTTGTAAATGACATATCCAACAAGGGGTTAACATCCAAAATACATCAACAACTCACATGCCTCAACACCCGAAAAGCAAATAACCCTATTAAAAAATGGGTGGAGGATCCGAACAGGCACTTCTCCAAAGAAGGAATTCAGATGGCCAACAGGCACATGAAAAGATGCTCCACATCACTGATCATCAGGGAATGCAAATTAAAACCACAGTGAGATACCACCTCACACCAGTTAGTACGGCCAACATGGAAAAGAATGGGAACAACAAGTGTTGGTTAGGATGCAGAGAAAGGGGAACCCTCCTACACTGCTGGTGGGAATGTAAAGTAGTTCAACCATTGCGGAAAGCGGTGTGGAGATTCCTCAAAAGACCAGAAATAAAAAAAAAAAAAATACCATTTGACCCAGGAATTCCACTCCTAGGAATTTACCCTAAGAACGCAGGAGCCCAGTTTCAAAAAGACATATGCACCCCTATGTTTATCGCAGCACTATTTACAGTAGCCAAGAAATGGAAGCCACCTAAGTGTCCATCAGTAGGTGTATGGATAAAGAAGAAGTGGTCTATATACACAATGGAATATTCTTCAGCCGTAAGAAGAGAACGAATCCTACACATTTGCAACAACATGAATGGAGCGGGAGGCTATTATTTATGCTCAGTGAAATAAAATAAGCCAAGCAGAGAAAGAGAAGTGCCAAATGATTTTTCACTCATCTGTGGAGCATAAGAACAAAGGGAAAACTGAAAGAACAAAATAGCAAACTCACAGAACCCAAGAATGGACTAACAGTTGTCAAAGAGAAAAGGACTGGGTGTGGTGGTGGGTGGGAAGTATGGGAGAAGGGAATAAAGGGCGTTGTGATTAGCACAGGTAATGTGGGGGTGGGGAGGGGAAGACCGCATGGCACAGAGAATACAAGTAGTGACTCTGCTCTGTAGCATCTTACTATGCTGATGGAGAGTGACTGTAATGGCGTATGTGGTGGGGACTTGATAATGGGAGGAATCTAGTAACCACAATGCTGCTCATGTAATCGTATATTGATGATACAAAAAAGAAACAATATGAGGTGGAATTTAAGATCGGTGAGAAAACGTTGGTCAAGAATAAAGGCAATAACAAATAACGGGCACTTCCACCTTTATCACAATCAACACACTGTTTTATTAAGAATCTCTTCTTTTTCCTTTTTCTTCTGTGATTATGAAAGACGAATGGAATTGTCACAAACATTCCTTAACCTTCGTGAATGAAAATCGGTGTTAAAGCCATCGGCACTGTAAATCTACTGTTGTAGTTCATGTGCACGAAGTCCTAAATTGTTCATATTTTCTTCCAATATGACGTACCTTTCAGGCAATTGTCCAGCTCTTTGTTTCTTTTGTGAAGTAGAAGAAAGATAACCACTTCTTTCCCCGAACTCAAAAATCCTGCCTTTTAATCTTCAGAAAGTATTCTCAACCCAGATTGTTCATGAAACAAAACCCAATTGATGCGGCACCTCACTTTGTAGAGGAATTGACTTCTTGAAGACTACAAATTACAATTTGGTAAAAATTGCATTTCATACTATGATTCTTTTAAAGTATGTGTTGAAGAGCCATGTTTGAAAAAAAAAAATGGCAACAGAAACGCAGTAGAAGTCGTATTAGTATTAAGGATGCTTATGGCAGTTTAAAAACAGTCACACAGTACTAACACTAAACTACAAGTAGTACCGGAAGCTGTTACTCAAATGGGATTTACCCGAAAGTGGGTTATGCCCTGAGTAGTGCCCCGGTTCTTATGTTTAGCTCTTTTATTTGCTATATTCTAAGTTAGTAATACCTTTAAATTCCTAATTCTTGTCTTGTACACCCTAAACAATCACTACCGTCCAGCCACGGCTATTATTCTGTTTCCTTAAAGTCAAGTCACATGCTACACTCTGGCACGGCGACTTCCTTCAAATTCGAGACTTCTTTATCAATCAGTGCGTGTTAGTGGAGAACTACTGGTTTGGAGTGTTAATCCCCAAAGCAATCTATGATCTCTACTACATGTATATTAGTTAATTCAACTCAGCAATGCACAGCATGCTTCTACCTTCTCTTTAGAAATTGAATTACATATAGAGACTGATTGACTTACATACATATCATTTCATTTACTTGATACTAACTTCAACACAGTTGCATTCACTTGTTAGTTAAAACATTCTTAAATAACATTACTGCATCTTGCTTAGGATGATAATGGGCCCTCATTATAGTAGTTTCTTAATAAAAGTTAATGAATTTGTCGACAAATATATCACTCATGTCTTGAGATCAGTTGCGTTTGAGAGAAGAATTTGGCTCTTTGTATTTTATGAATACCTTGGGCAGTCCTCAGGATCTTCCTCAGAGCAGCCTTCATCTCCTTGTTCCTGAGCCTATATATTAGCGGAATGCACAGAGGTGTTTTCACAGAATAAAACAAAGTAACGATTTTTTCCATGTCCACTGGGTGTCCCGATCCGGGACTAACGCACATCACCGTAACAGAGCCAAAGAAACAGGATCACCACAGCCAGATGAGAAGCACAAGTGGAGAAAGCCTTGCGTTTGCCCGCTGCTGAGGGCATCCGTAGCACAGCCAGAGTCACCAGAGCGTAGGAGCAAAGGATAAAGAGAAGGGGGCCGATCATGAAAACAGAATTGAAGGTCGAGTAAATGAACTGTGTGGTGGTGTCATCAGAACACGACAGCACCATCAGTGGGACAGGATCACACACGAAATGGCTGATGGTGTTTGGGCCACGGTAGGGCAGCTGAGAAATGAGGACAACTGGCGGTAGGTAGGAGGGTGAACCCACACGACCATCCAAGGACGACGAGGCCCGTGCACAGCTGTCTGGTCATGATGCGCGGGTAACGCGGAGGGCGGCACACGGCAAGGTGCCTGTCAAAGGCCATGATGCAAAGGAAGAAGCCCTCTTCGCACCCGGAAGAGAAGAAGGAGAACTGCACAAGACAGCTCACAAAGGAGATGGACTTGCTTGTGGACGGGTAGCTGGCCAACATGTTGGGGACGGTGGTGGTGGTGACATAACATAGTTCCAGGAGAGAGAAATTCCCCAAGAGGATGTACATCGATCGGGCTGTGAAGGCGTCGGTCCCACCGCACAGCGCAGGCAACGGCCGCGTTCCCCCATCAGGGTCAGGGTGTAGGCCGCAGAGAAGTGCCCGAAGTAGAGGAGCTGCGCTTCGGGCCTGGAGGGAAAGCCCATGAGGATAAAGTGGCTGACGGCGTGGGTGGTTTCTCTGCCGGACACGTTCATGAGTTCGGAGGGCGCGGCGATGACATCGGCTATTGCACTCTAGTGGGGTTTGCTGGCTCTTCCACCAAATGTCCTTACCTTGTTTTTGCATAAAGAAATACAGAATGAGGTTTCTGTTAAAACAACAAAGCTGATCCTCACAACCTATACCCCAAGAGTATGATTTCATTCTAATTAGATGCAAAAAATAAAATAAAAAACAGGGTTTGTTGTAATCTCTCAATTATAATCTCTCAGTTACGTCAGGAACAGGATTTACACATAAGGAGTGCAGAAGTTGTAACTTTGAATATGTCACTTAACCTCTATTTGTTAACCTCATCTACGTACCATGTACAGAGTATTGTACAAGCAAATCAGTGTATATGAAATCTCTTCTAAAGCATTCTGTAAAACTAATTTATCATAATCAGTAATAGTGATAGTAACGCCAAATGAAGCACTACTCAAGTCTCACATTGGAAAAGGTGGTGTCTCACTGAGGAACAGTGACGGGGCAGGGCAAATATTCCTCTCTCTGTGCTTGTTTATGGTATTGCAAAGCGATGGCTCGAAGGGCCTCTCTCGTTCCGGCACAGATGTGTATGACATGACCACACAAGTTTGGTGTGTAGGAAATGCTTTCCCTCTCTCTCCAGCTGGTGGCTTCAGCTCCAGAGCATGGGGAAGAGCCCTGCACTTTGGCATTCAAATTTCCCTGGTTGAAAATTTTAATGCCCTCTCTTGTGAATGTGAGAACTAGATATGCCGTTTGGGGCACCTGACCTTAGGGAGAGCCACTGCTCTGAGTGGCTGGACTGTTGATGGGATGAGACTTGGCCAATTTTTCCAAAAGTGTGGTGGTAAAGTTCACTTGCATGTTCAGATTTGTGTGTGTGGTGTTCTAAATCGCTTCGATTGCTCCTTTCTGTGTTTGAAGTGTTTTTGTTTTTATACTTGCCTCTGGTACATTTGTGGCCATTCAAGGCATTTTCTGTTGACATGGAATGTCTTGCTTCCCTCCCTCCTGCTCCTGAACTTTCTCCAGTTTGTTGTTACTGAATCAAAGCTTAACTTTTTCTATGTCTTGTCTCCTTAGAAACCTACTCATGGCCGTCACCACATTTGGCATTAAGTGGAAAGACTGCTGTTTATAATCTCATTGCCCATGAGGCTATGTGGACTGCACCTTTTCTGAATGGAGTCTGGTAGTTCAGTCTGTTTCCCATAACAATCACATCATCTCAGGTGGCAATTAGGGCAGGTCCCAGATTTCTCAAATTATATGAGGGGACTTTTTTTGGTTCGTGTTTGCGTTTGCGTGTGTGTGTGTGTGTGTGTGTGTGTGTGTTTTGTTCGGCCTGTAAGACAAAAAATTCCTCTCTTGATTTGTTATGATTGTATAGTGAATACTTTTCAAAAAAGGATTACTTAGTATTTTTATTCTGAATAGTTGTGTAACTTTCTCAGCTGAGATTGTTGTACAGTATGTGGGCAATAATAAATGTCATCTTTTCTGGAGACAGCAAATTGTAGAGTTAGTGAATCTTGGAAATTCATTAGGAATGAAAAACAGAGTGCGTTTCACTTACGAGCATTTAAATTGTACTTCAGCACAAGTAGCACACAGAATACACAGAGGCAAAGAGAAAAAAAAAAAAAGCATGATATTACTATTAATGTGAGAGGCTGCTGATATGAGTACATTTCAAAAATAACATACTTATAGGATGCCCACAAACTATTCTGCTGTTTCTTTTGTTGATGAAAAAGCTCGTTTAGTTGCCACACAGGTCTTAGTGGTTATCTTCATAACTGAATTTGACTGAGTTTTTAAAACTCACTTCATTTTTGTCTGTCATGCTCTGGCCTGTGTCCTGATATGTTGGTGCCCTACTCCAAGCTATCTTAGTCATTTTCACTGACCTTGGGACCCCATGGTAAATCAGATCAGTATTAATACCCACACATCTGGGTTTTCCGAACAGTATCGCTTGGGTCCACACACTTTAAAAGTCACAATGCAAAGATCCCGCAAATGCAAGAAACAGGAAGCACACAGACGCTGAACGGTTTGTCCTTTAAGGACAGGTCATTTGCCATGAAACCAAGTCATATTAAATTAGTGAAACAGATTGCACTATGTGGGTGGGAGAGATATGATATTAGAGTGGAATCAGAAATTTTGTCATTTTTTTGGTCTATTGAACAAGCAACAAAATTCACCAGGATACTGATAATAAATCTGTCCCCCGTAATTTATCAGTTAAACATTTTCATACACTCTCTCCAGGCCTCTTGTGCATAATACTCATTAATATTTCCAAGATTTGAGGATATAAGAGAAAGACTAATATTTTGAAACCTTGTCTCTGAATTTTATTCTGATACTTACATTTTCAGAACAAGAAGAAAGCATTTGCCAGTAAATCCACTTATGTGGTAAACTAAGCATTTGCAATAGAGCATGCAGAGTTTCAGTTATGTGGATACATGTGGAGAAGAAAGGTCAGAGGGCGGGTGGGGGGTGGGGGTGGGGAGAAAATATTACCCCGGAGCAAAAAGCATGCGAGGGACTTGTGAAAAATTGGGTGATCCGGTAATGCCACCTGCCGTGAGTTGCAAAGAGTGAATTTTGAGAGATGTTTCTTGCTGCCTTCAAAGCTCATATTTGTAGTCAAAATAAAAATCCTAGATGCACATAACTGTTTATATTATTTCCTTGCATCATGGCCTTTTGACATTTGGGACCCTCTCCCCTGATATAACTATTTCTTCAGCAGATGAGATTGTTTTTGAATTTCATTCCTTTGTACTCAAATCCCAATGTCTGCTATTCCCTGAGGAATGGTGCATGCACAGAACTAGGTCCTTATCTTTTCTCATGCCTCCACTAACCAGTCATTGCCGAAGGTTCCTGGGCATTAAAGTAAATGGTAAGAAGCTTGTCGTCATAGCTGCACTAGCAAGACGTATCATTAAAACTCCCTGTCTCTATTTTTGAAGAAAGAGAAAGAGTTCTTTCCTCACCCATATTTTCAGATTTGTCATTTTAGAGACATTTCAGTTGTAATTTTATGATAGCTCTTTAAACATGACATTTAAGTGTTAAGACTGGTACAGGGTTACTCAACAAATGTTTATTGAGGGCTTCACCCGCACTGGGGGTATAGCAGGGTAAACGAAATAGAAACAAATTCCTGCTTGCATAGCACATTTCAACTGAAGACTGTGTGTGGGCAGCAACAGAAAAAAAAGTCAATCAGTGAATAAGTCATTTTAATATTTTTCATTTGAGGAAAACGAAGTGTTGTGAGAGGGGTAGATTGGAAATGAAGAGGAGTTACCATTTTAAATAGGGTTTTAAAGAGAGCCTAACAGGCAGCTTTTTAAAAACATTTTTTTATTAAGGTATGATTGATATACACTCTTATGATGGTTTCACGTGAAAAAACAATGTGGGTACTACATTTTCCCCTTTTATCAAGTCCCCACCCATGCCCCAGTGCAGTCACTGTCCATCAGTGCAGCAAGATGCCAAGGATACACTATGTCCTTGTCTGTGCTACACTGTTCTCCCCGTGATCCCTCAC
Source organism: Manis pentadactyla (assembly GCF_030020395.1). NCBI lineage: Eukaryota > Metazoa > Chordata > Mammalia > Pholidota > Manidae > Manis > Manis pentadactyla. The sequence goes on from NC_080029.1 coordinate 80,603,891, forward strand.
ACCATGTGTACTAAACGTAATACACTTCCATCCCCTTCTCCCTCCCTCCCCACCTGCCCTCCCACACCCCTCCCCTTTGGTAACCTCTAGTTCATTCTTGGAGTCTCTGAGTCTGCTGCCATTTTGTTCCTTCAGTTTTGCTTCATTGTTATACTCCACAAAAGAGGGAAATCATTTGGCACTTGTCTTTCTCTGCCTGGCTTATTTCACTGAGCATAATGTCCTCCAGCCCCATCCATGTTGTTGCAAATGATAGGATTTGTTTCTTTCTTATGGCTGGATAGTATTGCATTGTGTATGTGTACCACATCTTCCTTATCCGTTCATCTACAGATGGACACTTAGGTTGCTTCCGTATCTTGGCCATTGTAAAAAGTGATGTAATAAACAAAAGGGTGCATATGTCTTTCTGAATCTGAGAAGTTGTATTCTTTGGGTAAATTACAAGGAGTGGGATTCCAGAGTCAAATGGTATTTCTATTTTTAGTGTTTTGAGGAACCTCCGTATTGCTTGCCACAACGTCTTGAACTACGTTACATTCCCACCAGCAGTGTAGGGGGGGAGGGGTTCCCCTTTCTCTGCATCCTCGCCAGCATTTGTTGTTCTCAGTCTTTTCGATGCTGGCCATCCTTACTGGTGTGAGGTGATATCTCATTGTGGTTTTAATTTGCATTTCCCTGATGATTAGTGATGTGGAGCATCTTTTCATGTGCTTGTTGGCCATCGGAATTTCTCTTTGGAGAACTGTCTCTTCATAGCCTCTGCCATTTGTTCTCTGGGTTATTTGCCTTTTTGGGTGTTGAGGCATGTAAGTTCTTTATATGTTTTGGATGTTAACCCCTTGTCAGATATGTCACTTACAAATATATTCTCCCATACTGGTCTATGGGACTGTTCTTGTGCCAGTACCGAATTGTCTTGATTACTGTGGCTTTGTACTAGAGCTTGAAGTGGGGGAGCGTAATCCCCCCTGCTTTATTCTTCCTTCTCACGATTGCTTTGGCTAGTCGGGGTCTTTTGTGGTTCCATATGAATTTTAGGCCTATTTTCTCTAGTTGGTTGAAGGATGCTGTTGGGATTTTGATAGGAATTGCATTGAATCTATAGACTGCTTTAGGCAGGATGGCCATTTTGGCAATATTAATTCTTCCTATCCATGAGCATGGATGTGTCTCCATTTATTGATATCTTCTTTAATTTCTCTCATGAGCGTCTTGTAGTTTTCAGAGGATAGGTCTTTCGGTTCCTTGGTTAGGTTTATTCCTAGGTGTTTTATTCTTTTTGATGCAATTGTGAATGGAATTGGTTTTCCTGATTTCTCTCTCTGCTAGTTCATTGTTAGCGTATAGGAATGCCACAGAAATCTGCGTATTACTTTTGCGTCCTGCAACTTTGCTGAATTCAGATATTAGATCTAGTAGTTTTGGAGTGGATTCCTGAGGGTTTTTTTATTTACAATGTCGTGGCATTTGCAAACAGGGACAGTTAAACTACTTCCTTGCCGATCTGGATGCCTTTTATTTCTTTGTGTTGCCTGATGGCCGTGGCTACGACCTCCAGTACTATGTTAAATAGAAGTGGGGACACTGGGCATCCTTGTCTTGTTCCTGGTCTTAAGGGGAAAGCTTTCAGCTTCTCGCTGTTATGTATAATGTTGGCTGTGGGTTTGTCATATATGGCCTTTATTATGTCGAGGTACTTGCCTTCCATACCCATTTTGTTGAGAGTTTTTTATCGTGAATGGTGTTGGTTTTTGTCCTACTTTTTGTTGATGTGGTTGAGGATGTTGATGGATTTTCCAATGTACCATCCTAGCCTCCCCGGAAGAAATCCTACTTGATCATGATGGATGATCTTTTTGATGTATTTTTGAATTTGGTTTGCTAATATTTTGTTGAGTGATTTTGCGTCTATGTCCATCAGGGATATTGGTCTGTAATTTTCCTTTTTCTGTGGTGTCTTTGCCTGGTTTTGGTATTAGAGTGATGGGGGCTGGCCTCATACAATGATTTTGGAAGTATTCCCACCTCTTCTGTTCTGTGGGAAACTTTAAGGGGGATGAGTATTAGGTCTTCCCTAAATGTTTGATTAAATTCAATGGTGAAGCCATCTGGTCCAGGAGTTTTGTTCTTGGGTAGTTTTTCTGATTACCAGTTCAATTTCGTTGCTGGCAATTGGTCTGTTCAGATTTTCTGTTTCCTCTTTGGTCAGCGTTGGAAGGTTGTGTTTTTCTAGAAAGTTGTCCATTTCTTCTAGGTTATCCAGTTTGTTACCACATAATTTTTCATGGTATTCTCTAATAATTCTCTGCATTTCTCTGGTGTCCATAGGGATTCTTTTCCTTTCTCATTTCTGATTCTGTTTATGTGGGCAGACTCTCTTTCCTTCCTTGTTAAGTTTGGCTAGGGGTTTATCTATTTTGTTTATCTTCTCGAAGAACTAGCTCTTGCTTTCATTGATTCTTTCTATTGTTTTAGTCTTCTCAATTTTATTTATTTCTGCTCCAATCTTTATTGTGTCACTCCTTGTACTGACTTTGGGCCTCATTTGTTCTTCTTTTTCTGGTTTCATTAATTGTGAGTTTAGACTGCTCATATGGGATTGTCCTTCTTTCCTGAGGTGGGCCTGTATTGCAATATACTTTCCTCTCAGCATGCCCTTGGCCGCATCCCACAGAGTTTGTGCTCTTGAATTATTGTCATTTGTCTCCATATATTGCAGGATCTATGTTTTTATTTGGTCATTGATCCATTGGTTATTTAGGAGCATACTGTGAAACCTCCATGTATTTGTGGGATATTTCATTTTCTTTGCAGCATTTATTTCTAGTTTCATACCTTTCTGGTCTGAGAAACTGGTTGGTACAATTTCAATCTTTTTGAATTTGCCAAGGCTGTTGCTGTGGTCTAGTCTATGATCTATTCTTGAAAACGTTCCAGGTGCACTTGAGAAGAATGTGTATTCTGCTGCTTTTGGGTGTTGAGTTCTGTAGATGTATGTTAGGTCCATCTGTTCTAATGTGTTGTTCAATGCCTGTATGTCCTTACTTATTTTCTGTCTTGTTGATCTGTCCCTCAGAGTTACTGGAGTGTTGAAGTCTCCTAGAATGAATGCATTGTATTCTATTTCCCCTTTTAATTCTGTTTGTAATGGGTTCACATTTGTAGGTGCTCCTGTGTTGGGAGCATAGGTATTTATAATGTTTATTTCCTCTTATTGGATTGACCCCTTTATCATTATGTAATGTCCTTCTTTATCGGTTGTGACTTTCTTTGTTTTGAAGTCTATTTTGCCTGATACAAGTACCGCAACTCCTGATTTTTTTTCTCCTTGTTAGTTGCATGAAATATATTTTTCCATCCCTTCACTTTTAGTCTGTGTATGTCTTTGGGTTTCAAGTGAGTCTCTCGCAGGTAGCATATAGATGGGTCTTGTTTTTTTATCCATTCAATGACTCTATGTCTTCCGGTTGGTACATTCAGTCCATTTACATTTAGGGTGATTATCGATAGTTATGCACTTATTGCCATTGCGGACTTTAGATTCTTGGTTACCAAAGGTTCAAGGTTAACTTCCTTACTATCTAAGAGTCTAACGTAACTTAAACTTAATATGCTATCGTAAACACAATCCAAAGGTTCTTTTCTTTTTCTCCTTTTTCTTCTTCCTCCATTCCTCATGTATTAGGTGTTATATTCTGTACTCTTTGTCTATTCTTCGGTTGGCTTTGGGGACAGTAAATTTAATTTTGCATTTTCTTAGTAATTAGCTGTTCTACTTTCTTTACTGTGCTTTTCTTACCTCTAGTGACAGCTATTAGACCTTAGGAACACTTCCATCTACAGCAGTCCCTCCAAAATACAATGTAGAGATGGTTTGTGGAAGGTAAATTCTCTCAGCTTTTGCTTATCTGGAAGTTGTTTAATCCCTCCTTCAAATTTAAATGGTAATCTTGCTGGATAAGGTATTCTTGGTTTTAGGCCATTGTGCTTTATTGCATTAAATACATCATGCCACTCCCTTCTGGCCTGTAATGTTTCTGCTGAGAAGAAGTTAGCCTGATGGCATGTCTTTTGTATGTGATCTTATTTCTCTCTGTGGCTGTTTTCAATAGTCTGTCCTTATCCTTGATCTTTGCCATTTTAATTACTCAGGGATGAATTTAGGATGGAGGTTCAATCATTAAGAAATTCCATGTCTGAAACGAAACATACAAAGGAGGGATTTAAAGGCAGATTAGATGTAGTAGAAGAGTTGGTGAAGAGAATAGAAACTAGAGACGAGGAATACAAAGAAACAGGCACAGAGAGAAAAAAGGATCTCTAGGAATGAAAGAATAGTGAGTGAACTGTGTGATGAATCCAAACGGAACCGTATTCATATTTGAAGACTACCAGAAGAAGAAGACAGAGAAAAAGGGATAGAAAGTGTCATGAGGAGGTAATTGCTGAAAACTTCCCCAGTCTGGGGAAGGAGATAATAGTCTCTCAGGCCATGGAGATTCACAGATCTCCCAACACAAGGGACCGAAGGAAGACAACACCAAGACATATAGTACTTAAAATGGCAAAGATCGAGGGCGAGGATAGAGTTTTGAAAGCAGCTAGAGAGGAAAAAGATCACATACAAAGGAAAACCCATCAGGCTATCATCAGACTTCTCAATAGAAACCTTACAGGCCAGCAGGGAGTGACTTGATGTATGTAACGCAATGAAGCAGAAGGGCCTTGAACCAAGAATAGCCTACCCGGAAAGGTTATCATTTAAATTTGAAGGTGGGATTAAAACAATTTTCAGAGAAGCAGAAACTGAGAGAATTTATGTCCCGAAAACCACCTTTACAGTTCATTTTGGATGGCCTGCCGCAGATAGAAGTATTCCTAGGGCTAAATAGCTGTCACCAGTGGAAATAAAAGCACAGCAAAGTAGAACAACAACTAAGCAGATGGGAAATGAAATCAGCTACCCCCAAATTGAATCAAGGGGTAGGGAATGAGTACAGAATATGCTAGCTAATATTTGAAGAATGGAGGAGGAAGAAAAACGAGGAAAAAGAAAAGAACCTTTAGTTTCTGTTTGTAATAGAGCACTAAGCAAGTTAAATTAGACTGTTAGATAGTAAAGAAATAACCCTTGAACCTTTGGTAGCTACAAACCTAAAGCCTGCAATGGCAATAAATACATTCCTATCGATAATCACCCTAAATGTAAATGCACTGAATGCACTATCAAAAGACATAGAGTCACTGAATGGATCAAATAACAAGGCCCATCTATATGCTGCGTACAAGAGACTCACTTCACACCCAAAGACATACACAGACTGATACTGAAGGGATGGAAAAAAGAGATTTCATGCAATTCGTGGGGAGAGAAAAGCAGGAGTTGCAGAACTTGTATCAGACAAAATAGACTTCAAAACAAGGAAAATAACCGGAGATGAAGAAGGACATCATATAACGATAAAGCAGTCAGTCCAACAAGAGGATATAACCGTTATAAATATCTATGCACCCAACACAGGATCACCAACGTATGTGTAACAAATACTTAACAGAATCAAAGGGGGAAATACAATGCAATGCATTCATTTTAGGAGACGTCAACACACCACTCACTCCAAAGGACAGGTCAGCCAGACAGAAAATAAGTAAGGAGACAGAGGCACTGAATAACACATTCGAACAGATGGATCTAGCAGTCATCTACAGGACTCCACACCCAAAAGCAGCAGAATACACATTCTTCTCAAGTTCACATGGAACATTTTCATGTATAGATCATACACTAGGCCATAAAAAGAGACTCAGTAAATTCAAAAAGATTGAAATTGTACCAACCACCTTCTCAGAAGACGAGAGTATGAACCTAGAAATAAATTATGCAAAGAACATGAAAAGAGCCTTAGAAACACATGGAGGCTTAACAGCACGCACCTTAATAACCAATGGATCGATGACCAAATAAAAACAGAGGTCAAGCAATGTATGGAGACAAGTGACAACGATAATTCAACCCTGCAAAATCTGTGGGACGCAGCGAAGAGAGTGCTAAGAGGGAAGCATATTGCAATACAGGCCTATCTCAGAAAAGAAGAACAAGCCCAAATGAACAATCTAAACTCACAATTAATGAAACTAGGAAAAGAGGAACAAATGAGGCCCAAAGTCAGTAGAAGGATGGGCATGATAAGGGTTAGAGCGGAAATAAATAAAATCGAGAAGAATCAAACAATAGGAAGAATGAATGAAAGCAGGAGCTGGTTCTATGAGAAAATAAGCAAAATAGATAAACCCCAAGCCAGACTTATCAAGAGAAAAAGAGAGTCGACACACATACACAGAATCAGAAATGAGAGAAGGAAAGTCACTACGGACACCACAGAAATACAAGTATTATGAGAGAATACTATGAAAAATTAATTATATTCTAGCAAACTGGAAAACCTAGAGGAAATGGGCAACTTTCTAGAAAAATACGACTTCCTAGACTGACCTAGTAAGAAACAGAAAATCTAAACAGACCAATTACCAGTAATGAAGTTGAATCGGTAATCAGAAAACTACCCAAGAACCAAATCCCTGGACCAGAAGGTTTCACTGCTGAATTTTATCAAACATTTAGTGAAGACCTAATACCCATCCTCCTTAAAGTCTTTCTAAAAGTAGAAGAGGTGGAAATACTCCCAAACTCATTCTATGTGGCCAACATCACTCTAATATCCAAACCATGCAAACACACGGAAAAAATAAATAAAAGAAAATTATCGACCAATATTCATGATGAACATAGATGCAAAAATATTCAAGAAAATATTAGCAAACCGAATTCAAAGATCGATCAGAAGTATCATCCACCACGATCAAGTGGGATTCCTCCCAGGCATGCAAGGATGGTGCTACATTTGAAAATTCATCAACATCGACTACCACATCAATGAAAAGAAGGGCAAAAACCACACGGTCATCTCCATAGATGCTGAAAGAGCATTCGACAAAATTCGACATCCGTTCATGAGGAAAACTCTCAGCAAAATGGGTATAGAGGGCAAGTCCCTCAACATAATAAAGGCCATATATGACAAACCCACAGCCAACATTATGCATAAAAGCGAGAAGCTGAAAGCTTTCCCCTTAAGACCAGGAACAAGAAAAGGATGCCCACTCTCCCCACTTTTATACGACCTAGTTCTTGAGGTCCTAGCCACGGCAATCAGACGACACAAAGGAACAAAAGGCATTCATATTGGTAAGGAAGAAGTTAAACTGTCCCTGTTTGCAGATGACATGATACTGTATATAAAAAAACCCTAAAGAATCCACTCCAAAACTACTAGATCTAGTATGTGAACTCAGCAAAGCTGTGGGATACAACATTAATACACAGAAATCTGTTGCATTCGTGTACACTAATGATGAATGAGCAGAAAGAGAAATCAGGAAAACAATTCCATTTACAATTGCATCAAAAAGAATAAAATACCTAGGAGTAAACCTAACGAAGGAAGTGAAAGACCTATACCTGGAAACCTAACGAAGGAAGTGAAAGACCTATACCTGGAAACCTAACGAAGGAAGTGAAAGACCTATACCTGGAAATCTACAAGACACTCTTAAGGGAAATTAAAGAGGACACTAACAAATGGAAATTCATTCCATGCTCTTGGCTAGGAAGAATTAATATTGTCAAAATGGCCATCCTGCCTAAAGAAATCTACAGATTCAATGCAGTATCCCTACCAAAGTACCAACAGCATTCTTCAACAAACTGGAACAAATATGTCTAAAATTCACGTGGAACCACCAAAGACCCCCGAATAGCCAAAGCAATCCTGAGAAGGAAGAATAAAGCAGGGGGATCTCACTTCCCAACTTCAAGCTCTACTACAAAGCCACCGTAATCAAGACACTTTGGTACTGGCACAGACCAGTGGAACACAATAGAGAGTCCAGATGTTCACCCAAACATATATGGTTAATTATTATATGATAAAGGAGCCATGCATATACAATGGGGAATTGACAGCCTCTCCAACAGCTGGTGTGGGGCAAAACTGTACAGCTACATGTAAGAGAATGAAACTGGATTACTGTCTAACCTCATACAGGAAAGTAAACTCAAAATGGATCAAGGACCTGAATGTAAGTCATGAAACCATAAAGCTCTTAGAAGAAAACATAGGCAAAAATCTCTTGAATATAAACATGAGCAACTTTTTCCTGGACGCGTGTCCTCGGGCAAGGGAAGCAAACTAAAAAAGGAACAAAGGCGACTACATCATGCTAAAATCTCCTTTACAGCAGGGGACGCCATCAGCGGAACAAAAAGGTGTCCATCAGCATGGGAGAATATATTTGTAAATGACATATCCAACAAGGGGTTAACATCCAAAATACATCAACAACTCACATGCCTCAACACCCGAAAAGCAAATAACCCTATTAAAAAATGGGTGGAGGATCCGAACAGGCACTTCTCCAAAGAAGGAATTCAGATGGCCAACAGGCACATGAAAAGATGCTCCACATCACTGATCATCAGGGAATGCAAATTAAAACCACAGTGAGATACCACCTCACACCAGTTAGTACGGCCAACATGGAAAAGAATGGGAACAACAAGTGTTGGTTAGGATGCAGAGAAAGGGGAACCCTCCTACACTGCTGGTGGGAATGTAAAGTAGTTCAACCATTGCGGAAAGCGGTGTGGAGATTCCTCAAAAGACCAGAAATAAAAAAAAAAAAAATACCATTTGACCCAGGAATTCCACTCCTAGGAATTTACCCTAAGAACGCAGGAGCCCAGTTTCAAAAAGACATATGCACCCCTATGTTTATCGCAGCACTATTTACAGTAGCCAAGAAATGGAAGCCACCTAAGTGTCCATCAGTAGGTGTATGGATAAAGAAGAAGTGGTCTATATACACAATGGAATATTCTTCAGCCGTAAGAAGAGAACGAATCCTACACATTTGCAACAACATGAATGGAGCGGGAGGCTATTATTTATGCTCAGTGAAATAAAATAAGCCAAGCAGAGAAAGAGAAGTGCCAAATGATTTTTCACTCATCTGTGGAGCATAAGAACAAAGGGAAAACTGAAAGAACAAAATAGCAAACTCACAGAACCCAAGAATGGACTAACAGTTGTCAAAGAGAAAAGGACTGGGTGTGGTGGTGGGTGGGAAGTATGGGAGAAGGGAATAAAGGGCGTTGTGATTAGCACAGGTAATGTGGGGGTGGGGAGGGGAAGACCGCATGGCACAGAGAATACAAGTAGTGACTCTGCTCTGTAGCATCTTACTATGCTGATGGAGAGTGACTGTAATGGCGTATGTGGTGGGGACTTGATAATGGGAGGAATCTAGTAACCACAATGCTGCTCATGTAATCGTATATTGATGATACAAAAAAGAAACAATATGAGGTGGAATTTAAGATCGGTGAGAAAACGTTGGTCAAGAATAAAGGCAATAACAAATAACGGGCACTTCCACCTTTATCACAATCAACACACTGTTTTATTAAGAATCTCTTCTTTTTCCTTTTTCTTCTGTGATTATGAAAGACGAATGGAATTGTCACAAACATTCCTTAACCTTCGTGAATGAAAATCGGTGTTAAAGCCATCGGCACTGTAAATCTACTGTTGTAGTTCATGTGCACGAAGTCCTAAATTGTTCATATTTTCTTCCAATATGACGTACCTTTCAGGCAATTGTCCAGCTCTTTGTTTCTTTTGTGAAGTAGAAGAAAGATAACCACTTCTTTCCCCGAACTCAAAAATCCTGCCTTTTAATCTTCAGAAAGTATTCTCAACCCAGATTGTTCATGAAACAAAACCCAATTGATGCGGCACCTCACTTTGTAGAGGAATTGACTTCTTGAAGACTACAAATTACAATTTGGTAAAAATTGCATTTCATACTATGATTCTTTTAAAGTATGTGTTGAAGAGCCATGTTTGAAAAAAAAAAAAAATGGCAACAGAAACGCAGTAGAAGTCGTATTAGTATTAAGGATGCTTATGGCAGTTTAAAAACAGTCACACAGTACTAACACTAAACTACAAGTAGTACCGGAAGCTGTTACTCAAATGGGATTTACCCGAAAGTGGGTTATGCCCTGAGTAGTGCCCCGGTTCTTATGTTTAGCTCTTTTATTTGCTATATTCTAAGTTAGTAATACCTTTAAATTCCTAATTCTTGTCTTGTACACCCTAAACAATCACTACCGTCCAGCCACGGCTATTATTCTGTTTCCTTAAAGTCAAGTCACATGCTACACTCTGGCACGGCGACTTCCTTCAAATTCGAGACTTCTTTATCAATCAGTGCGTGTTAGTGGAGAACTACTGGTTTGGAGTGTTAATCCCCAAAGCAATCTATGATCTCTACTACATGTATATTAGTTAATTCAACTCAGCAATGCACAGCATGCTTCTACCTTCTCTTTAGAAATTGAATTACATATAGAGACTGATTGACTTACATACATATCATTTCATTTACTTGATACTAACTTCAACACAGTTGCATTCACTTGTTAGTTAAAACATTCTTAAATAACATTACTGCATCTTGCTTAGGATGATAATGGGCCCTCATTATAGTAGTTTCTTAATAAAAGTTAATGAATTTGTCGACAAATATATCACTCATGTCTTGAGATCAGTTGCGTTTGAGAGAAGAATTTGGCTCTTTGTATTTTATGAATACCTTGGGCAGTCCTCAGGATCTTCCTCAGAGCAGCCTTCATCTCCTTGTTCCTGAGCCTATATATTAGCGGAATGCACAGAGGTGTTTTCACAGAATAAAACAAAGTAACGATTTTTTCCATGTCCACTGGGTGTCCCGATCCGGGACTAACGCACATCACCGTAACAGAGCCAAAGAAACAGGATCACCACAGCCAGATGAGAAGCACAAGTGGAGAAAGCCTTGCGTTTGCCCGCTGCTGAGGGCATCCGTAGCACAGCCAGAGTCACCAGAGCGTAGGAGCAAAGGATAAAGAGAAGGGGGCCGATCATGAAAACAGAATTGAAGGTCGAGTAAATGAACTGTGTGGTGGTGTCATCAGAACACGACAGCACCATCAGTGGGACAGGATCACACACGAAATGGCTGATGGTGTTTGGGCCACGGTAGGGCAGCTGAGAAATGAGGACAACTGGCGGTAGGTAGGAGGGTGAACCCACACGACCATCCAAGGACGACGAGGCCCGTGCACAGCTGTCTGGTCATGATGCGCGGGTAACGCGGAGGGCGGCACACGGCAAGGTGCCTGTCAAAGGCCATGATGCAAAGGAAGAAGCCCTCTTCGCACCCGGAAGAGAAGAAGGAGAACTGCACAAGACAGCTCACAAAGGAGATGGACTTGCTTGTGGACGGGTAGCTGGCCAACATGTTGGGGACGGTGGTGGTGGTGACATAACATAGTTCCAGGAGAGAGAAATTCCCCAAGAGGATGTACATCGATCGGGCTGTGAAGGCGTCGGTCCCACCGCACAGCGCAGGCAACGGCCGCGTTCCCCCATCAGGGTCAGGGTGTAGGCCGCAGAGAAGTGCCCGAAGTAGAGGAGCTGCGCTTCGGGCCTGGAGGGAAAGCCCATGAGGATAAAGTGGCTGACGGCGTGGGTGGTTTCTCTGCCGGACACGTTCATGAGTTCGGAGGGCGCGGCGATGACATCGGCTATTGCACTCTAGTGGGGTTTGCTGGCTCTTCCACCAAATGTCCTTACCTTGTTTTTGCATAAAGAAATACAGAATGAGGTTTCTGTTAAAACAACAAAGCTGATCCTCACAACCTATACCCCAAGAGTATGATTTCATTCTAATTAGATGCAAAAAATAAAATAAAAAACAGGGTTTGTTGTAATCTCTCAATTATAATCTCTCAGTTACGTCAGGAACAGGATTTACACATAAGGAGTGCAGAAGTTGTAACTTTGAATATGTCACTTAACCTCTATTTGTTAACCTCATCTACGTACCATGTACAGAGTATTGTACAAGCAAATCAGTGTATATGAAATCTCTTCTAAAGCATTCTGTAAAACTAATTTATCATAATCAGTAATAGTGATAGTAACGCCAAATGAAGCACTACTCAAGTCTCACATTGGAAAAGGTGGTGTCTCACTGAGGAACAGTGACGGGGCAGGGCAAATATTCCTCTCTCTGTGCTTGTTTATGGTATTGCAAAGCGATGGCTCGAAGGGCCTCTCTCGTTCCGGCACAGATGTGTATGACATGACCACACAAGTTTGGTGTGTAGGAAATGCTTTCCCTCTCTCTCCAGCTGGTGGCTTCAGCTCCAGAGCATGGGGAAGAGCCCTGCACTTTGGCATTCAAATTTCCCTGGTTGAAAATTTTAATGCCCTCTCTTGTGAATGTGAGAACTAGATATGCCGTTTGGGGCACCTGACCTTAGGGAGAGCCACTGCTCTGAGTGGCTGGACTGTTGATGGGATGAGACTTGGCCAATTTTTCCAAAAGTGTGGTGGTAAAGTTCACTTGCATGTTCAGATTTGTGTGTGTGGTGTTCTAAATCGCTTCGATTGCTCCTTTCTGTGTTTGAAGTGTTTTTGTTTTTATACTTGCCTCTGGTACATTTGTGGCCATTCAAGGCATTTTCTGTTGACATGGAATGTCTTGCTTCCCTCCCTCCTGCTCCTGAACTTTCTCCAGTTTGTTGTTACTGAATCAAAGCTTAACTTTTTCTATGTCTTGTCTCCTTAGAAACCTACTCATGGCCGTCACCACATTTGGCATTAAGTGGAAAGACTGCTGTTTATAATCTCATTGCCCATGAGGCTATGTGGACTGCACCTTTTCTGAATGGAGTCTGGTAGTTCAGTCTGTTTCCCATAACAATCACATCATCTCAGGTGGCAATTAGGGCAGGTCCCAGATTTCTCAAATTATATGAGGGGACTTTTTTTGGTTCGTGTTTGCGTTTGCGTGTGTGTGTGTGTGTGTGTCTGTGTGTGTGTGTGTGTGTGTGTGTGTGTGTTTTGTTCGGCCTGTAAGACAAAAAATTCCTCTCTTGATTTGTTATGATTGTATAGTGAATACTTTTCAAAAAAGGATTACTTAGTATTTTTATTCTGAATAGTTGTGTAACTTTCTCAGCTGAGATTGTTGTACAGTATGTGGGCAATAATAAATGTCATCTTTTCTGGAGACAGCAAATTGTAGAGTTAGTGAATCTTGGAAATTCATTAGGAATGAAAAACAGAGTGCGTTTCACTTACGAGCATTTAAATTGTACTTCAGCACAAGTAGCACACAGAATACACAGAGGCAAAGAGAAAAAAAAAAAAAAGCATGATATTACTATTAATGTGAGAGGCTGCTGATATGAGTACATTTCAAAAATAACATACTTATAGGATGCCCACAAACTATTCTGCTGTTTCTTTTGTTGATGAAAAAGCTCGTTTAGTTGCCACACAGGTCTTAGTGGTTATCTTCATAACTGAATTTGACTGAGTTTTTAAAACTCACTTCATTTTTGTCTGTCATGCTCTGGCCTGTGTCCTGATATGTTGGTGCCCTACTCCAAGCTATCTTAGTCATTTTCACTGACCTTGGGACCCCATGGTAAATCAGATCAGTATTAATACCCACACATCTGGGTTTTCCGAACAGTATCGCTTGGGTCCACACACTTTAAAAGTCACAATGCAAAGATCCCGCAAATGCAAGAAACAGGAAGCACACAGACGCTGAACGGTTTGTCCTTTAAGGACAGGTCATTTGCCATGAAACCAAGTCATATTAAATTAGTGAAACAGATTGCACTATGTGGGTGGGAGAGATATGATATTAGAGTGGAATCAGAAATTTTGTCATTTTTTTGGTCTATTGAACAAGCAACAAAATTCACCAGGATACTGATAATAAATCTGTCCCCCGTAATTTATCAGTTAAACATTTTCATACACTCTCTCCAGGCCTCTTGTGCATAATACTCATTAATATTTCCAAGATTTGAGGATATAAGAGAAAGACTAATATTTTGAAACCTTGTCTCTGAATTTTATTCTGATACTTACATTTTCAGAACAAGAAGAAAGCATTTGCCAGTAAATCCACTTATGTGGTAAACTAAGCATTTGCAATAGAGCATGCAGAGTTTCAGTTATGTGGATACATGTGGAGAAGAAAGGTCAGAGGGCGGGTGGGGGGTGGGGGTGGGGAGAAAATATTACCCCGGAGCAAAAAGCATGCGAGGGACTTGTGAAAAATTGGGTGATCCGGTAATGCCACCTGCCGTGAGTTGCAAAGAGTGAATTTTGAGAGATGTTTCTTGCTGCCTTCAAAGCTCATATTTGTAGTCAAAATAAAAATCCTAGATGCACATAACTGTTTATATTATTTCCTTGCATCATGGCCTTTTGACATTTGGGACCCTCTCCCCTGATATAACTATTTCTTCAGCAGATGAGATTGTTTTTGAATTTCATTCCTTTGTACTCAAATCCCAATGTCTGCTATTCCCTGAGGAATGGTGCATGCACAGAACTAGGTCCTTATCTTTTCTCATGCCTCCACTAACCAGTCATTGCCGAAGGTTCCTGGGCATTAAAGTAAATGGTAAGAAGCTTGTCGTCATAGCTGCACTAGCAAGACGTATCATTAAAACTCCCTGTCTCTATTTTTGAAGAAAGAGAAAGAGTTCTTTCCTCACCCATATTTTCAGATTTGTCATTTTAGAGACATTTCAGTTGTAATTTTATGATAGCTCTTTAAACATGACATTTAAGTGTTAAGACTGGTACAGGGTTACTCAACAAATGTTTATTGAGGGCTTCACCCGCACTGGGGGTATAGCAGGGTAAACGAAATAGAAACAAATTCCTGCTTGCATAGCACATTTCAACTGAAGACTGTGTGTGGGCAGCAACAGAAAAAAAAGTCAATCAGTGAATAAGTCATTTTAATATTTTTCATTTGAGGAAAACGAAGTGTTGTGAGAGGGGTAGATTGGAAATGAAGAGGAGTTACCATTTTAAATAGGGTTTTAAAGAGAGCCTAACAGGCAGCTTTTTAAAAACATTTTTTTATTAAGGTATGATTGATATACACTCTTATGATGGTTTCACGTGAAAAAACAATGTGGGTACTACATTTTCCCCTATTATCAAGTCCCCACCCATGCCCCAGTGCAGTCACTGTCCATCAGTGCAGCAAGATGCCAAGGATACACTATGTCCTTGTCTGTGCTACACTGTTCTCCCCGTGATCCCTCACACCATGTGTACTAAACGTAATACACTTCCATCCCCTTCTCCCTCCCTCCCCACCTGCCCTCCCACACCCCTCCCCTTTGGTAACCTCTAGTTCATTCTTGGAGTCTCTGAGTCTGCTGCCATTTTGTTCCTTCAGTTTTGCTTCATTGTTATACTCCACAAAAGAGGGAAATCATTTGGCACTTGTCTTTCTCTGCCTGGCTTATTTCACTGAGCATAATGTCCTCCAGCCCCATCCATGTTGTTGCAAATGATAGGATTTGTTTCTTTCTTATGGCTGGATAGTATTGCATTGTGTATGTGTACCACATCTTCCTTATCCGTTCATCTACAGATGGACACTTAGGTTGCTTCCGTATCTTGGCCATTGTAAAAAGTGATGTAATAAACAAAAGGGTGCATATGTCTTTCTGAATCTGAGAAGTTGTATTCTTTGGGTAAATTACAAGGAGTGGGATTCCAGAGTCAAATGGTATTTCTATTTTTAGTGTTTTGAGGAACCTCCGTATTGCTTGCCACAACGTCTTGAACTACGTTACATTCCCACCAGCAGTGTAGGGGGGGAGGGGTTCCCCTTTCTCTGCATCCTCGCCAGCATTTGTTGTTCTCAGTCTTTTCGATGCTGGCCATCCTTACTGGTGTGAGGTGATATCTCATTGTGGTTTTAATTTGCATTTCCCTGATGATTAGTGATGTGGAGCATCTTTTCATGTGCTTGTTGGCCATCGGAATTTCTCTTTGGAGAACTGTCTCTTCATAGCCTCTGCCATTTGTTCTCTGGGTTATTTGCCTTTTTGGGTGTTGAGGCATGTAAGTTCTTTATATGTTTTGGATGTTAACCCCTTGTCAGATATGTCACTTACAAATATATTCTCCCATACTGGTCTATGGGACTGTTCTTGTGCCAGTACCGAATTGTCTTGATTACTGTGGCTTTGTACTAGAGCTTGAAGTGGGGGAGCGTAATCCCCCCTGCTTTATTCTTCCTTCTCACGATTGCTTTGGCTAGTCGGGGTCTTTTGTGGTTCCATATGAATTTTAGGCCTATTTTCTCTAGTTGGTTGAAGGATGCTGTTGGGATTTTGATAGGAATTGCATTGAATCTATAGACTGCTTTAGGCAGGATGGCCATTTTGGCAATATTAATTCTTCCTATCCATGAGCATGGATGTGTCTCCATTTATTGATATCTTCTTTAATTTCTCTCATGAGCGTCTTGTAGTTTTCAGAGGATAGGTCTTTCGGTTCCTTGGTTAGGTTTATTCCTAGGTGTTTTATTCTTTTTGATGCAATTGTGAATGGAATTGGTTTTCCTGATTTCTCTCTCTGCTAGTTCATTGTTAGCGTATAGGAATGCCACAGAAATCTGCGTATTACTTTTGCGTCCTGCAACTTTGCTGAATTCAGATATTAGATCTAGTAGTTTTGGAGTGGATTCCTGAGGGTTTTTTTATTTACAATGTCGTGGCATTTGCAAACAGGGACAGTTAAACTACTTCCTTGCCGATCTGGATGCCTTTTATTTCTTTGTGTTGCCTGATGGCCGTGGCTACGACCTCCAGTACTATGTTAAATAGAAGTGGGGACACTGGGCATCCTTGTCTTGTTCCTGGTCTTAAGGGGAAAGCTTTCAGCTTCTCGCTGTTATGTATAATGTTGGCTGTGGGTTTGTCATATATGGCCTTTATTATGTCGAGGTACTTGCCTTCCATACCCATTTTGTTGAGAGTTTTTTATCGTGAATGGTGTTGGTTTTTGTCCTACTTTTTGTTGATGTGGTTGAGGATGTTGATGGATTTTCCAATGTACCATCCTAGCCTCCCCGGAAGAAATCCTACTTGATCATGATGGATGATCTTTTTGATGTATTTTTGAATTTGGTTTGCTAATATTTTGTTGAGTGATTTTGCGTCTATGTCCATCAGGGATATTGGTCTGTAATTTTCCTTTTTCTGTGGTGTCTTTGCCTGGTTTTGGTATTAGAGTGATGGGGGCTGGCCTCATACAATGATTTTGGAAGTATTCCCACCTCTTCTGTTCTGTGGGAAACTTTAAGGGGGATGAGTATTAGGTCTTCCCTAAATGTTTGATTAAATTCAATGGTGAAGCCATCTGGTCCAGGAGTTTTGTTCTTGGGTAGTTTTTCTGATTACCAGTTCAATTTCGTTGCTGGCAATTGGTCTGTTCAGATTTTCTGTTTCCTCTTTGGTCAGCGTTGGAAGGTTGTGTTTTTCTAGAAAGTTGTCCATTTCTTCTAGGTTATCCAGTTTGTTACCACATAATTTTTCATGGTATTCTCTAATAATTCTCTGCATTTCTCTGGTGTCCATAGGGATTCTTTTCCTTTCTCATTTCTGATTCTGTTTATGTGGGCAGACTCTCTTTCCTTCCTTGTTAAGTTTGGCTAGGGGTTTATCTATTTTGTTTATCTTCTCGAAGAACTAGCTCTTGCTTTCATTGATTCTTTCTATTGTTTTAGTCTTCTCAATTTTATTTATTTCTGCTCCAATCTTTATTGTGTCACTCCTTGTACTGACTTTGGGCCTCATTTGTTCTTCTTTTTCTGGTTTCATTAATTGTGAGTTTAGACTGCTCATATAGGATTGTCCTTCTTTCCTGAGGTGGGCCTGTATTGCAATATACTTTCCTCTCAGCATGCCCTTGGCCGCATCCCACAGAGTTTGTGCTCTTGAATTATTGTCATTTGTCTCCATATATTGCAGGATCTATGTTTTTATTTGGTCATTGATCCATTGGTTATTTAGGAGCATACTGTGAAACCTCCATGTATTTGTGGGATATTTCATTTTCTTTGCAGCATTTATTTCTAGTTTCATACCTTTCTGGTCTGAGAAACTGGTTGGTACAATTTCAATCTTTTTGAATTTGCCAAGGCTGTTGCTGTGGTCTAGTCTATGATCTATTCTTGAAAACGTTCCAGGTGCACTTGAGAAGAATGTGTATTCTGCTGCTTTTGGGTGTTGAGTTCTGTAGATGTATGTTAGGTCCATCTGTTCTAATGTGTTGTTCAATGCCTGTATGTCCTTACTTATTTTCTGTCTTGTTGATCTGTCCCTCAGAGTTACTGGAGTGTTGAAGTCTCCTAGAATGAATGCATTGTATTCTATTTCCCCTTTTAATTCTGTTTGTAATGGGTTCACATTTGTAGGTGCTCCTGTGTTGGGAGCATAGGTATTTATAATGTTTATTTCCTCTTATTGGATTGACCCCTTTATCATTATGTAATGTCCTTCTTTATCGGTTGTGACTTTCTTTGTTTTGAAGTCTATTTTGCCTGATACAAGTACCGCAACTCCTGATTTTTTTTCTCCTTGTTAGTTGCATGAAATATATTTTTCCATCCCTTCACTTTTAGTCTGTGTATGTCTTTGGGTTTCAAGTGAGTCTCTCGCAGGTAGCATATAGATGGGTCTTGTTTTTTTATCCATTCAATGACTCTATGTCTTCCGGTTGGTACATTCAGTCCATTTACATTTAGGGTGATTATCGATAGTTATGCACTTATTGCCATTGCGGACTTTAGATTCTTGGTTACCAAAGGTTCAAGGTTAACTTCCTTACTATCTAAGAGTCTAACGTAACTTAAACTTAATATGCTATCGTAAACACAATCCAAAGGTTCTTTTCTTTTTCTCCTTTTTCTTCTTCCTCCATTCCTCATGTATTAGGTGTTATATTCTGTACTCTTTGTCTATTCTTCGGTTGGCTTTGGGGACAGTAAATTTAATTTTGCATTTTCTTAGTAATTAGCTGTTCTACTTTCTTTACTGTGCTTTTCTTACCTCTAGTGACAGCTATTAGACCTTAGGAACACTTCCATCTACAGCAGTCCCTCCAAAATACAATGTAGAGATGGTTTGTGGAAGGTAAATTCTCTCAGCTTTTGCTTATCTGGAAGTTGTTTAATCCCTCCTTCAAATTTAAATGGTAATCTTGCTGGATAAGGTATTCTTGGTTTTAGGCCATTGTGCTTTATTGCATTAAATACATCATGCCACTCCCTTCTGGCCTGTAATGTTTCTGCTGAGAAGAAGTTAGCCTGATGGCATGTCTTTTGTATGTGATCTTATTTCTCTCTGTGGCTGTTTTCAATAGTCTGTCCTTATCCTTGATCTTTGCCATTTTAATTACTCAGGGATGAATTTAGGATGGAGGTTCAATCATTAAGAAATTCCATGTCTGAAACGAAACATACAAAGGAGGGATTTAAAGGCAGATTAGATGTAGTAGAAGAGTTGGTGAAGAGAATAGAAACTAGAGACGAGGAATACAAAGAAACAGGCACAGAGAGAAAAAAGGATCTCTAGGAATGAAAGAATAGTGAGTGAACTGTGTGATGAATCCAAACGGAACCGTATTCATATTTGAAGACTACCAGAAGAAGAAGACAGAGAAAAAGGGATAGAAAGTGTCATGAGGAGGTAATTGCTGAAAACTTCCCCAGTCTGGGGAAGGAGATAATAGTCTCTCAGGCCATGGAGATTCACAGATCTCCCAACACAAGGGACCGAAGGAAGACAACACCAAGACATATAGTACTTAAAATGGCAAAGATCGAGGGCGAGGATAGAGTTTTGAAAGCAGCTAGAGAGGAAAAAGATCACATACAAAGGAAAACCCATCAGGCTATCATCAGACTTCTCAATAGAAACCTTACAGGCCAGCAGGGAGTGACTTGATGTATGTAACGCAATGAAGCAGAAGGGCCTTGAACCAAGAATAGCCTACCCGGAAAGGTTATCATTTAAATTTGAAGGTGGGATTAAAACAATTTTCAGAGAAGCAGAAACTGAGAGAATTTATGTCCCGAAAACCACCTTTACAGTTCATTTTGGATGGCCTGCCGCAGATAGAAGTATTCCTAGGGCTAAATAGCTGTCACCAGTGGAAATAAAAGCACAGCAAAGTAAAACAACAACTAAGCAGATGGGAAATGAAATCAGCTACCCCCAAATTGAATCAAGGGGTAGGGAATGAGTACAGAATATGCTAGCTAATATTTGAAGAATGGAGGAGGAAGAAAAACGAGGAAAAAGAAAAGAACCTTTAGTTTCTGTTTGTAATAGAGCACTAAGCAAGTTAAATTAGACTGTTAGATAGTAAAGAAATAACCCTTGAACCTTTGGTAGCTACAAACCTAAAGCCTGCAATGGCAATAAATACATTCCTATCGATAATCACCCTAAATGTAAATGCACTGAATGCACTATCAAAAGACATAGAGTCACTGAATGGATCAAATAACAAGGCCCATCTATATGCTGCGTACAAGAGACTCACTTCACACCCAAAGACATACACAGACTGATACTGAAGGGATGGAAAAAAGAGATTTCATGCAATTCGTGGGGAGAGAAAAGCAGGAGTTGCAGAACTTGTATCAGACAAAATAGACTTCAAAACAAGGAAAATAACCGGAGATGAAGAAGGACATCATATAACGATAAAGCAGTCAGTCCAACAAGAGGATATAACCGTTATAAATATCTATGCACCCAACACAGGATCACCAACGTATGTGTAACAAATACTTAACAGAATCAAAGGGGGAAATACAATGCAATGCATTCATTTTAGGAGACGTCAACACACCACTCACTCCAAAGGACAGGTCAGCCAGACAGAAAATAAGTAAGGAGACAGAGGCACTGAATAACACATTCGAACAGATGGATCTAGCAGTCATCTACAGGACTCCACACCCAAAAGCAGCAGAATACACATTCTTCTCAAGTTCACATGGAACATTTTCATGTATAGATCATACACTAGGCCATAAAAAGAGACTCAGTAAATTCAAAAAGATTGAAATTGTACCAACCACCTTCTCAGAAGACGAGAGTATGAACCTAGAAATAAATTATGCAAAGAACATGAAAAGAGCCTTAGAAACACATGGAGGCTTAACAGCACGCACCTTAATAACCAATGGATCGATGACCAAATAAAAACAGAGGTCAAGCAATGTATGGAGACAAGTGACAACGATAATTCAACCCTGCAAAATCTGTGGGACGCAGCGAAGAGAGTGCTAAGAGGGAAGCATATTGCAATACAGGCCTATCTCAGAAAAGAAGAACAAGCCCAAATGAACAATCTAAACTCACAATTAATGAAACTAGGAAAAGAGGAACAAATGAGGCCCAAAGTCAGTAGAAGGATGGGCATGATAAGGGTTAGAGCGGAAATAAATAAAATCGAGAAGAATCAAACAATAGGAAGAATGAATGAAAGCAGGAGCTGGTTCTATGAGAAAATAAGCAAAATAGATAAACCCCAAGCCAGACTTATCAAGAGAAAAAGAGAGTCGACACACATACACAGAATCAGAAATGAGAGAAGGAAAGTCACTACGGACACCACAGAAATACAAGTATTATGAGAGAATACTATGAAAAATTAATTATATTCTAGCAAACTGGAAAACCTAGAGGAAATGGGCAACTTTCTAGAAAAATACGACTTCCTAGACTGACCTAGTAAGAAACAGAAAATCTAAACAGACCAATTACCAGTAATGAAGTTGAATCGGTAATCAGAAAACTACCCAAGAACCAAATCCCTGGACCAGAAGGTTTCACTGCTGAATTTTATCAAACATTTAGTGAAGACCTAATACCCATCCTCCTTAAAGTCTTTCTAAAAGTAGAAGAGGTGGAAATACTCCCAAACTCATTCTATGTGGCCAACATCACTCTAATATCCAAACCATGCAAACACACGGAAAAAATAAATAAAAGAAAATTATCGACCAATATTCATGATGAACATAGATGCAAAAATATTCAAGAAAATATTAGCAAACCGAATTCAAAGATCGATCAGAAGTATCATCCACCACGATCAAGTGGGATTCCTCCCAGGCATGCAAGGATGGTGCTACATTTGAAAATTCATCAACATCGACTACCACATCAATGAAAAGAAGGGCAAAAACCACACGGTCATCTCCATAGATGCTGAAAGAGCATTCGACAAAATTCGACATCCGTTCATGAGGAAAACTCTCAGCAAAATGGGTATAGAGGGCAAGTCCCTCAACATAATAAAGGCCATATATGACAAACCCACAGCCAACATTATGCATAAAAGCGAGAAGCTGAAAGCTTTCCCCTTAAGACCAGGAACAAGAAAAGGATGCCCACTCTCCCCACTTTTATACGACCTAGTTCTTGAGGTCCTAGCCACGGCAATCAGACGACACAAAGGAACAAAAGGCATTCATATTGGTAAGGAAGAAGTTAAACTGTCCCTGTTTGCAGATGACATGATACTGTATATAAAAAAACCCTAAAGAATCCACTCCAAAACTACTAGATCTAGTATGTGAACTCAGCAAAGCTGTGGGATACAACATTAATACACAGAAATCTGTTGCATTCGTGTACACTAATGATGAATGAGCAGAAAGAGAAATCAGGAAAACAATTCCATTTACAATTGCATCAAAAAGAATAAAATACCTAGGAGTAAACCTAACGAAGGAAGTGAAAGACCTATACCTGGAAACCTAACGAAGGAAGTGAAAGACCTATACCTGGAAACCTAACGAAGGAAGTGAAAGACCTATACCTGGAAATCTACAAGACACTCTTAAGGGAAATTAAAGAGGACACTAACAAATGGAAATTCATTCCATGCTCTTGGCTAGGAAGAATTAATATTGTCAAAATGGCCATCCTGCCTAAAGAAATCTACAGATTCAATGCAGTATCCCTACCAAAGTACCAACAGCATTCTTCAACAAACTGGAACAAATATGTCTAAAATTCACGTGGAACCACCAAAGACCCCCGAATAGCCAAAGCAATCCTGAGAAGGAAGAATAAAGCAGGGGGATCTCACTTCCCAACTTCAAGCTCTACTACAAAGCCACCGTAATCAAGACACTTTGGTACTGGCACAGACCAGTGGAACACAATAGAGAGTCCAGATGTTCACCCAAACATATATGGTTAATTATTATATGATAAAGGAGCCATGCATATACAATGGGGAATTGACAGCCTCTCCAACAGCTGGTGTGGGGCAAAACTGTACAGCTACATGTAAGAGAATGAAACTGGATTACTGTCTAACCTCATACAGGAAAGTAAACTCAAAATGGATCAAGGACCTGAATGTAAGTCATGAAACCATAAAGCTCTTAGAAGAAAACATAGGCAAAAATCTCTTGAATATAAACATGAGCAACTTTTTCCTGGACGCGTGTCCTCGGGCAAGGGAAGCAAACTAAAAAAGGAACAAAGGCGACTACATCATGCTAAAATCTCCTTTACAGCAGGGGACGCCATCAGCGGAACAAAAAGGTGTCCATCAGCATGGGAGAATATATTTGTAAATGACATATCCAACAAGGGGTTAACATCCAAAATACATCAACAACTCACATGCCTCAACACCCGAAAAGCAAATAACCCTATTAAAAAATGGGTGGAGGATCCGAACAGGCACTTCTCCAAAGAAGGAATTCAGATGGCCAACAGGCACATGAAAAGATGCTCCACATCACTGATCATCAGGGAATGCAAATTAAAACCACAGTGAGATACCACCTCACACCAGTTAGTACGGCCAACATGGAAAAGAATGGGAACAACAAGTGTTGGTTAGGATGCAGAGAAAGGGGAACCCTCCTACACTGCTGGTGGGAATGTAAAGTAGTTCAACCATTGCGGAAAGCGGTGTGGAGATTCCTCAAAAGACCAGAAATAAAAAAAAAAAAAATACCATTTGACCCAGGAATTCCACTCCTAGGAATTTACCCTAAGAACGCAGGAGCCCAGTTTCAAAAAGACATATGCACCCCTATGTTTATCGCAGCACTATTTACAGTAGCCAAGAAATGGAAGCCACCTAAGTGTCCATCAGTAGGTGTATGGATAAAGAAGAAGTGGTCTATATACACAATGGAATATTCTTCAGCCGTAAGAAGAGAACGAATCCTACACATTTGCAACAACATGAATGGAGCGGGAGGCTATTATTTATGCTCAGTGAAATAAAATAAGCCAAGCAGAGAAAGAGAAGTGCCAAATGATTTTTCACTCATCTGTGGAGCATAAGAACAAAGGGAAAACTGAAAGAACAAAATAGCAAACTCACAGAACCCAAGAATGGACTAACAGTTGTCAAAGAGAAAAGGACTGGGTGTGGTGGTGGGTGGGAAGTATGGGAGAAGGGAATAAAGGGCGTTGTGATTAGCACAGGTAATGTGGGGGTGGGGAGGGGAAGACCGCATGGCACAGAGAATACAAGTAGTGACTCTGCTCTGTAGCATCTTACTATGCTGATGGAGAGTGACTGTAATGGCGTATGTGGTGGGGACTTGATAATGGGAGGAATCTAGTAACCACAATGCTGCTCATGTAATCGTATATTGATGATACAAAAAAGAAACAATATGAGGTGGAATTTAAGATCGGTGAGAAAACGTTGGTCAAGAATAAAGGCAATAACAAATAACGGGCACTTCCACCTTTATCACAATCAACACACTGTTTTATTAAGAATCTCTTCTTTTTCCTTTTTCTTCTGTGATTATGAAAGACGAATGGAATTGTCACAAACATTCCTTAACCTTCGTGAATGAAAATCGGTGTTAAAGCCATCGGCACTGTAAATCTACTGTTGTAGTTCATGTGCACGAAGTCCTAAATTGTTCATATTTTCTTCCAATATGACGTACCTTTCAGGCAATTGTCCAGCTCTTTGTTTCTTTTGTGAAGTAGAAGAAAGATAACCACTTCTTTCCCCGAACTCAAAAATCCTGCCTTTTAATCTTCAGAAAGTATTCTCAACCCAGATTGTTCATGAAACAAAACCCAATTGATGCGGCACCTCACTTTGTAGAGGAATTGACTTCTTGAAGACTACAAATTACAATTTGGTAAAAATTGCATTTCATACTATGATTCTTTTAAAGTATGTGTTGAAGAGCCATGTTTGAAAAAAAAAAAAATGGCAACAGAAACGCAGTAGAAGTCGTATTAGTATTAAGGATGCTTATGGCAGTTTAAAAACAGTCACACAGTACTAACACTAAACTACAAGTAGTACCGGAAGCTGTTACTCAAATGGGATTTACCCGAAAGTGGGTTATGCCCTGAGTAGTGCCCCGGTTCTTATGTTTAGCTCTTTTATTTGCTATATTCTAAGTTAGTAATACCTTTAAATTCCTAATTCTTGTCTTGTACACCCTAAACAATCACTACCGTCCAGCCACGGCTATTATTCTGTTTCCTTAAAGTCAAGTCACATGCTACACTCTGGCACGGCGACTTCCTTCAAATTCGAGACTTCTTTATCAATCAGTGCGTGTTAGTGGAGAACTACTGGTTTGGAGTGTTAATCCCCAAAGCAATCTATGATCTCTACTACATGTATATTAGTTAATTCAACTCAGCAATGCACAGCATGCTTCTACCTTCTCTTTAGAAATTGAATTACATATAGAGACTGATTGACTTACATACATATCATTTCATTTACTTGATACTAACTTCAACACAGTTGCATTCACTTGTTAGTTAAAACATTCTTAAATAACATTACTGCATCTTGCTTAGGATGATAATGGGCCCTCATTATAGTAGTTTCTTAATAAAAGTTAATGAATTTGTCGACAAATATATCACTCATGTCTTGAGATCAGTTGCGTTTGAGAGAAGAATTTGGCTCTTTGTATTTTATGAATACCTTGGGCAGTCCTCAGGATCTTCCTCAGAGCAGCCTTCATCTCCTTGTTCCTGAGCCTATATATTAGCGGAATGCACAGAGGTGTTTTCACAGAATAAAACAAAGTAACGATTTTTTCCATGTCCACTGGGTGTCCCGATCCGGGACTAACGCACATCACCGTAACAGAGCCAAAGAAACAGGATCACCACAGCCAGATGAGAAGCACAAGTGGAGAAAGCCTTGCGTTTGCCCGCTGCTGAGGGCATCCGTAGCACAGCCAGAGTCACCAGAGCGTAGGAGCAAAGGATAAAGAGAAGGGGGCCGATCATGAAAACAGAATTGAAGGTCGAGTAAATGAACTGTGTGGTGGTGTCATCAGAACACGACAGCACCATCAGTGGGACAGGATCACACACGAAATGGCTGATGGTGTTTGGGCCACGGTAGGGCAGCTGAGAAATGAGGACAACTGGCGGTAGGTAGGAGGGTGAACCCACACGACCATCCAAGGACGACGAGGCCCGTGCACAGCTGTCTGGTCATGATGCGCGGGTAACGCGGAGGGCGGCACACGGCAAGGTGCCTGTCAAAGGCCATGATGCAAAGGAAGAAGCCCTCTTCGCACCCGGAAGAGAAGAAGGAGAACTGCACAAGACAGCTCACAAAGGAGATGGACTTGCTTGTGGACGGGTAGCTGGCCAACATGTTGGGGACGGTGGTGGTGGTGACATAACATAGTTCCAGGAGAGAGAAATTCCCCAAGAGGATGTACATCGATCGGGCTGTGAAGGCGTCGGTCCCACCGCACAGCGCAGGCAACGGCCGCGTTCCCCCATCAGGGTCAGGGTGTAGGCCGCAGAGAAGTGCCCGAAGTAGAGGAGCTGCGCTTCGGGCCTGGAGGGAAAGCCCATGAGGATAAAGTGGCTGACGGCGTGGGTGGTTTCTCTGCCGGACACGTTCATGAGTTCGGAGGGCGCGGCGATGACATCGGCTATTGCACTCTAGTGGGGTTTGCTGGCTCTTCCACCAAATGTCCTTACCTTGTTTTTGCATAAAGAAATACAGAATGAGGTTTCTGTTAAAACAACAAAGCTGATCCTCACAACCTATACCCCAAGAGTATGATTTCATTCTAATTAGATGCAAAAAATAAAATAAAAAACAGGGTTTGTTGTAATCTCTCAATTATAATCTCTCAGTTACGTCAGGAACAGGATTTACACATAAGGAGTGCAGAAGTTGTAACTTTGAATATGTCACTTAACCTCTATTTGTTAACCTCATCTACGTACCATGTACAGAGTATTGTACAAGCAAATCAGTGTATATGAAATCTCTTCTAAAGCATTCTGTAAAACTAATTTATCATAATCAGTAATAGTGATAGTAACGCCAAATGAAGCACTACTCAAGTCTCACATTGGAAAAGGTGGTGTCTCACTGAGGAACAGTGACGGGGCAGGGCAAATATTCCTCTCTCTGTGCTTGTTTATGGTATTGCAAAGCGATGGCTCGAAGGGCCTCTCTCGTTCCGGCACAGATGTGTATGACATGACCACACAAGTTTGGTGTGTAGGAAATGCTTTCCCTCTCTCTCCAGCTGGTGGCTTCAGCTCCAGAGCATGGGGAAGAGCCCTGCACTTTGGCATTCAAATTTCCCTGGTTGAAAATTTTAATGCCCTCTCTTGTGAATGTGAGAACTAGATATGCCGTTTGGGGCACCTGACCTTAGGGAGAGCCACTGCTCTGAGTGGCTGGACTGTTGATGGGATGAGACTTGGCCAATTTTTCCAAAAGTGTGGTGGTAAAGTTCACTTGCATGTTCAGATTTGTGTGTGTGGTGTTCTAAATCGCTTCGATTGCTCCTTTCTGTGTTTGAAGTGTTTTTGTTTTTATACTTGCCTCTGGTACATTTGTGGCCATTCAAGGCATTTTCTGTTGACATGGAATGTCTTGCTTCCCTCCCTCCTGCTCCTGAACTTTCTCCAGTTTGTTGTTACTGAATCAAAGCTTAACTTTTTCTATGTCTTGTCTCCTTAGAAACCTACTCATGGCCGTCACCACATTTGGCATTAAGTGGAAAGACTGCTGTTTATAATCTCATTGCCCATGAGGCTATGTGGACTGCACCTTTTCTGAATGGAGTCTGGTAGTTCAGTCTGTTTCCCATAACAATCACATCATCTCAGGTGGCAATTAGGGCAGGTCCCAGATTTCTCAAATTATATGAGGGGACTTTTTTTGGTTCGTGTTTGCGTTTGCGTGTGTGTGTGTGTGTGTGTCTGTGTGTGTGTGTGTGTGTGTGTGTGTGTGTTTTGTTCGGCCTGTAAGACAAAAAATTCCTCTCTTGATTTGTTATGATTGTATAGTGAATACTTTTCAAAAAAGGATTACTTAGTATTTTTATTCTGAATAGTTGTGTAACTTTCTCAGCTGAGATTGTTGTACAGTATGTGGGCAATAATAAATGTCATCTTTTCTGGAGACAGCAAATTGTAGAGTTAGTGAATCTTGGAAATTCATTAGGAATGAAAAACAGAGTGCGTTTCACTTACGAGCATTTAAATTGTACTTCAGCACAAGTAGCACACAGAATACACAGAGGCAAAGAGAAAAAAAAAAAAAAGCATGATATTACTATTAATGTGAGAGGCTGCTGATATGAGTACATTTCAAAAATAACATACTTATAGGATGCCCACAAACTATTCTGCTGTTTCTTTTGTTGATGAAAAAGCTCGTTTAGTTGCCACACAGGTCTTAGTGGTTATCTTCATAACTGAATTTGACTGAGTTTTTAAAACTCACTTCATTTTTGTCTGTCATGCTCTGGCCTGTGTCCTGATATGTTGGTGCCCTACTCCAAGCTATCTTAGTCATTTTCACTGACCTTGGGACCCCATGGTAAATCAGATCAGTATTAATACCCACACATCTGGGTTTTCCGAACAGTATCGCTTGGGTCCACACACTTTAAAAGTCACAATGCAAAGATCCCGCAAATGCAAGAAACAGGAAGCACACAGACGCTGAACGGTTTGTCCTTTAAGGACAGGTCATTTGCCATGAAACCAAGTCATATTAAATTAGTGAAACAGATTGCACTATGTGGGTGGGAGAGATATGATATTAGAGTGGAATCAGAAATTTTGTCATTTTTTTGGTCTATTGAACAAGCAACAAAATTCACCAGGATACTGATAATAAATCTGTCCCCCGTAATTTATCAGTTAAACATTTTCATACACTCTCTCCAGGCCTCTTGTGCATAATACTCATTAATATTTCCAAGATTTGAGGATATAAGAGAAAGACTAATATTTTGAAACCTTGTCTCTGAATTTTATTCTGATACTTACATTTTCAGAACAAGAAGAAAGCATTTGCCAGTAAATCCACTTATGTGGTAAACTAAGCATTTGCAATAGAGCATGCAGAGTTTCAGTTATGTGGATACATGTGGAGAAGAAAGGTCAGAGGGCGGGTGGGGGGTGGGGGTGGGGAGAAAATATTACCCCGGAGCAAAAAGCATGCGAGGGACTTGTGAAAAATTGGGTGATCCGGTAATGCCACCTGCCGTGAGTTGCAAAGAGTGAATTTTGAGAGATGTTTCTTGCTGCCTTCAAAGCTCATATTTGTAGTCAAAATAAAAATCCTAGATGCACATAACTGTTTATATTATTTCCTTGCATCATGGCCTTTTGACATTTGGGACCCTCTCCCCTGATATAACTATTTCTTCAGCAGATGAGATTGTTTTTGAATTTCATTCCTTTGTACTCAAATCCCAATGTCTGCTATTCCCTGAGGAATGGTGCATGCACAGAACTAGGTCCTTATCTTTTCTCATGCCTCCACTAACCAGTCATTGCCGAAGGTTCCTGGGCATTAAAGTAAATGGTAAGAAGCTTGTCGTCATAGCTGCACTAGCAAGACGTATCATTAAAACTCCCTGTCTCTATTTTTGAAGAAAGAGAAAGAGTTCTTTCCTCACCCATATTTTCAGATTTGTCATTTTAGAGACATTTCAGTTGTAATTTTATGATAGCTCTTTAAACATGACATTTAAGTGTTAAGACTGGTACAGGGTTACTCAACAAATGTTTATTGAGGGCTTCACCCGCACTGGGGGTATAGCAGGGTAAACGAAATAGAAACAAATTCCTGCTTGCATAGCACATTTCAACTGAAGACTGTGTGTGGGCAGCAACAGAAAAAAAAGTCAATCAGTGAATAAGTCATTTTAATATTTTTCATTTGAGGAAAACGAAGTGTTGTGAGAGGGGTAGATTGGAAATGAAGAGGAGTTACCATTTTAAATAGGGTTTTAAAGAGAGCCTAACAGGCAGCTTTTTAAAAACATTTTTTTATTAAGGTATGATTGATATACACTCTTATGATGGTTTCACGTGAAAAAACAATGTGGGTACTACATTTTCCCCTATTATCAAGTCCCCACCCATGCCCCAGTGCAGTCACTGTCCATCAGTGCAGCAAGATGCCAAGGATACACTATGTCCTTGTCTGTGCTACACTGTTCTCCCCGTGATCCCTCACACCATGTGTACTAAACGTAATACACTTCCATCCCCTTCTCCCTCCCTCCCCACCTGCCCTCCCACACCCCTCCCCTTTGGTAACCTCTAGTTCATTCTTGGAGTCTCTGAGTCTGCTGCCATTTTGTTCCTTCAGTTTTGCTTCATTGTTATACTCCACAAAAGAGGGAAATCATTTGGCACTTGTCTTTCTCTGCCTGGCTTATTTCACTGAGCATAATGTCCTCCAGCCCCATCCATGTTGTTGCAAATGATAGGATTTGTTTCTTTCTTATGGCTGGATAGTATTGCATTGTGTATGTGTACCACATCTTCCTTATCCGTTCATCTACAGATGGACACTTAGGTTGCTTCCGTATCTTGGCCATTGTAAAAAGTGATGTAATAAACAAAAGGGTGCATATGTCTTTCTGAATCTGAGAAGTTGTATTCTTTGGGTAAATTACAAGGAGTGGGATTCCAGAGTCAAATGGTATTTCTATTTTTAGTGTTTTGAGGAACCTCCGTATTGCTTGCCACAACGTCTTGAACTACGTTACATTCCCACCAGCAGTGTAGGGGGGGAGGGGTTCCCCTTTCTCTGCATCCTCGCCAGCATTTGTTGTTCTCAGTCTTTTCGATGCTGGCCATCCTTACTGGTGTGAGGTGATATCTCATTGTGGTTTTAATTTGCATTTCCCTGATGATTAGTGATGTGGAGCATCTTTTCATGTGCTTGTTGGCCATCGGAATTTCTCTTTGGAGAACTGTCTCTTCATAGCCTCTGCCATTTGTTCTCTGGGTTATTTGCCTTTTTGGGTGTTGAGGCATGTAAGTTCTTTATATGTTTTGGATGTTAACCCCTTGTCAGATATGTCACTTACAAATATATTCTCCCATACTGGTCTATGGGACTGTTCTTGTGCCAGTACCGAATTGTCTTGATTACTGTGGCTTTGTACTAGAGCTTGAAGTGGGGGAGCGTAATCCCCCCTGCTTTATTCTTCCTTCTCACGATTGCTTTGGCTAGTCGGGGTCTTTTGTGGTTCCATATGAATTTTAGGCCTATTTTCTCTAGTTGGTTGAAGGATGCTGTTGGGATTTTGATAGGAATTGCATTGAATCTATAGACTGCTTTAGGCAGGATGGCCATTTTGGCAATATTAATTCTTCCTATCCATGAGCATGGATGTGTCTCCATTTATTGATATCTTCTTTAATTTCTCTCATGAGCGTCTTGTAGTTTTCAGAGGATAGGTCTTTCGGTTCCTTGGTTAGGTTTATTCCTAGGTGTTTTATTCTTTTTGATGCAATTGTGAATGGAATTGGTTTTCCTGATTTCTCTCTCTGCTAGTTCATTGTTAGCGTATAGGAATGCCACAGAAATCTGCGTATTACTTTTGCGTCCTGCAACTTTGCTGAATTCAGATATTAGATCTAGTAGTTTTGGAGTGGATTCCTGAGGGTTTTTTTATTTACAATGTCGTGGCATTTGCAAACAGGGACAGTTAAACTACTTCCTTGCCGATCTGGATGCCTTTTATTTCTTTGTGTTGCCTGATGGCCGTGGCTACGACCTCCAGTACTATGTTAAATAGAAGTGGGGACACTGGGCATCCTTGTCTTGTTCCTGGTCTTAAGGGGAAAGCTTTCAGCTTCTCGCTGTTATGTATAATGTTGGCTGTGGGTTTGTCATATATGGCCTTTATTATGTCGAGGTACTTGCCTTCCATACCCATTTTGTTGAGAGTTTTTTATCGTGAATGGTGTTGGTTTTTGTCCTACTTTTTGTTGATGTGGTTGAGGATGTTGATGGATTTTCCAATGTACCATCCTAGCCTCCCCGGAAGAAATCCTACTTGATCATGATGGATGATCTTTTTGATGTATTTTTGAATTTGGTTTGCTAATATTTTGTTGAGTGATTTTGCGTCTATGTCCATCAGGGATATTGGTCTGTAATTTTCCTTTTTCTGTGGTGTCTTTGCCTGGTTTTGGTATTAGAGTGATGGGGGCTGGCCTCATACAATGATTTTGGAAGTATTCCCACCTCTTCTGTTCTGTGGGAAACTTTAAGGGGGATGAGTATTAGGTCTTCCCTAAATGTTTGATTAAATTCAATGGTGAAGCCATCTGGTCCAGGAGTTTTGTTCTTGGGTAGTTTTTCTGATTACCAGTTCAATTTCGTTGCTGGCAATTGGTCTGTTCAGATTTTCTGTTTCCTCTTTGGTCAGCGTTGGAAGGTTGTGTTTTTCTAGAAAGTTGTCCATTTCTTCTAGGTTATCCAGTTTGTTACCACATAATTTTTCATGGTATTCTCTAATAATTCTCTGCATTTCTCTGGTGTCCATAGGGATTCTTTTCCTTTCTCATTTCTGATTCTGTTTATGTGGGCAGACTCTCTTTCCTTCCTTGTTAAGTTTGGCTAGGGGTTTATCTATTTTGTTTATCTTCTCGAAGAACTAGCTCTTGCTTTCATTGATTCTTTCTATTGTTTTAGTCTTCTCAATTTTATTTATTTCTGCTCCAATCTTTATTGTGTCACTCCTTGTACTGACTTTGGGCCTCATTTGTTCTTCTTTTTCTGGTTTCATTAATTGTGAGTTTAGACTGCTCATATGGGATTGTCCTTCTTTCCTGAGGTGGGCCTGTATTGCAATATACTTTCCTCTCAGCATGCCCTTGGCCGCATCCCACAGAGTTTGTGCTCTTGAATTATTGTCATTTGTCTCCATATATTGCAGGATCTATGTTTTTATTTGGTCATTGATCCATTGGTTATTTAGGAGCATACTGTGAAACCTCCATGTATTTGTGGGATATTTCATTTTCTTTGCAGCATTTATTTCTAGTTTCATACCTTTCTGGTCTGAGAAACTGGTTGGTACAATTTCAATCTTTTTGAATTTGCCAAGGCTGTTGCTGTGGTCTAGTCTATGATCTATTCTTGAAAACGTTCCAGGTGCACTTGAGAAGAATGTGTATTCTGCTGCTTTTGGGTGTTGAGTTCTGTAGATGTATGTTAGGTCCATCTGTTCTAATGTGTTGTTCAATGCCTGTATGTCCTTACTTATTTTCTGTCTTGTTGATCTGTCCCTCAGAGTTACTGGAGTGTTGAAGTCTCCTAGAATGAATGCATTGTATTCTATTTCCCCTTTTAATTCTGTTTGTAATGGGTTCACATTTGTAGGTGCTCCTGTGTTGGGAGCATAGGTATTTATAATGTTTATTTCCTCTTATTGGATTGACCCCTTTATCATTATGTAATGTCCTTCTTTATCGGTTGTGACTTTCTTTGTTTTGAAGTCTATTTTGCCTGATACAAGTACCGCAACTCCTGATTTTTTTTCTCCTTGTTAGTTGCATGAAATATATTTTTCCATCCCTTCACTTTTAGTCTGTGTATGTCTTTGGGTTTCAAGTGAGTCTCTCGCAGGTAGCATATAGATGGGTCTTGTTTTTTTATCCATTCAATGACTCTATGTCTTCCGGTTGGTACATTCAGTCCATTTACATTTAGGGTGATTATCGATAGTTATGCACTTATTGCCATTGCGGACTTTAGATTCTTGGTTACCAAAGGTTCAAGGTTAACTTCCTTACTATCTAAGAGTCTAACGTAACTTAAACTTAATATGCTATCGTAAACACAATCCAAAGGTTCTTTTCTTTTTCTCCTTTTTCTTCTTCCTCCATTCCTCATGTATTAGGTGTTATATTCTGTACTCTTTGTCTATTCTTCGGTTGGCTTTGGGGACAGTAAATTTAATTTTGCATTTTCTTAGTAATTAGCTGTTCTACTTTCTTTACTGTGCTTTTCTTACCTCTAGTGACAGCTATTAGACCTTAGGAACACTTCCATCTACAGCAGTCCCTCCAAAATACAATGTAGAGATGGTTTGTGGAAGGTAAATTCTCTCAGCTTTTGCTTATCTGGAAGTTGTTTAATCCCTCCTTCAAATTTAAATGGTAATCTTGCTGGATAAGGTATTCTTGGTTTTAGGCCATTGTGCTTTATTGCATTAAATACATCATGCCACTCCCTTCTGGCCTGTAATGTTTCTGCTGAGAAGAAGTTAGCCTGATGGCATGTCTTTTGTATGTGATCTTATTTCTCTCTGTGGCTGTTTTCAATAGTCTGTCCTTATCCTTGATCTTTGCCATTTTAATTACTCAGGGATGAATTTAGGATGGAGGTTCAATCATTAAGAAATTCCATGTCTGAAACGAAACATACAAAGGAGGGATTTAAAGGCAGATTAGATGTAGTAGAAGAGTTGGTGAAGAGAATAGAAACTAGAGACGAGGAATACAAAGAAACAGGCACAGAGAGAAAAAAGGATCTCTAGGAATGAAAGAATAGTGAGTGAACTGTGTGATGAATCCAAACGGAACCGTATTCATATTTGAAGACTACCAGAAGAAGAAGACAGAGAAAAAGGGATAGAAAGTGTCATGAGGAGGTAATTGCTGAAAACTTCCCCAGTCTGGGGAAGGAGATAATAGTCTCTCAGGCCATGGAGATTCACAGATCTCCCAACACAAGGGACCGAAGGAAGACAACACCAAGACATATAGTACTTAAAATGGCAAAGATCGAGGGCGAGGATAGAGTTTTGAAAGCAGCTAGAGAGGAAAAAGATCACATACAAAGGAAAACCCATCAGGCTATCATCAGACTTCTCAATAGAAACCTTACAGGCCAGCAGGGAGTGACTTGATGTATGTAACGCAATGAAGCAGAAGGGCCTTGAACCAAGAATAGCCTACCCGGAAAGGTTATCATTTAAATTTGAAGGTGGGATTAAAACAATTTTCAGAGAAGCAGAAACTGAGAGAATTTATGTCCCGAAAACCACCTTTACAGTTCATTTTGGATGGCCTGCCGCAGATAGAAGTATTCCTAGGGCTAAATAGCTGTCACCAGTGGAAATAAAAGCACAGCAAAGTAGAACAACAACTAAGCAGATGGGAAATGAAATCAGCTACCCCCAAATTGAATCAAGGGGTAGGGAATGAGTACAGAATATGCTAGCTAATATTTGAAGAATGGAGGAGGAAGAAAAACGAGGAAAAAGAAAAGAACCTTTAGTTTCTGTTTGTAATAGAGCACTAAGCAAGTTAAATTAGACTGTTAGATAGTAAAGAAATAACCCTTGAACCTTTGGTAGCTACAAACCTAAAGCCTGCAATGGCAATAAATACATTCCTATCGATAATCACCCTAAATGTAAATGCACTGAATGCACTATCAAAAGACATAGAGTCACTGAATGGATCAAATAACAAGGCCCATCTATATGCTGCGTACAAGAGACTCACTTCACACCCAAAGACATACACAGACTGATACTGAAGGGATGGAAAAAAGAGATTTCATGCAATTCGTGGGGAGAGAAAAGCAGGAGTTGCAGAACTTGTATCAGACAAAATAGACTTCAAAACAAGGAAAATAACCGGAGATGAAGAAGGACATCATATAACGATAAAGCAGTCAGTCCAACAAGAGGATATAACCGTTATAAATATCTATGCACCCAACACAGGATCACCAACGTATGTGTAACAAATACTTAACAGAATCAAAGGGGGAAATACAATGCAATGCATTCATTTTAGGAGACGTCAACACACCACTCACTCCAAAGGACAGGTCAGCCAGACAGAAAATAAGTAAGGAGACAGAGGCACTGAATAACACATTCGAACAGATGGATCTAGCAGTCATCTACAGGACTCCACACCCAAAAGCAGCAGAATACACATTCTTCTCAAGTTCACATGGAACATTTTCATGTATAGATCATACACTAGGCCATAAAAAGAGACTCAGTAAATTCAAAAAGATTGAAATTGTACCAACCACCTTCTCAGAAGACGAGAGTATGAACCTAGAAATAAATTATGCAAAGAACATGAAAAGAGCCTTAGAAACACATGGAGGCTTAACAGCACGCACCTTAATAACCAATGGATCGATGACCAAATAAAAACAGAGGTCAAGCAATGTATGGAGACAAGTGACAACGATAATTCAACCCTGCAAAATCTGTGGGACGCAGCGAAGAGAGTGCTAAGAGGGAAGCATATTGCAATACAGGCCTATCTCAGAAAAGAAGAACAAGCCCAAATGAACAATCTAAACTCACAATTAATGAAACTAGGAAAAGAGGAACAAATGAGGCCCAAAGTCAGTAGAAGGATGGGCATGATAAGGGTTAGAGCGGAAATAAATAAAATCGAGAAGAATCAAACAATAGGAAGAATGAATGAAAGCAGGAGCTGGTTCTATGAGAAAATAAGCAAAATAGATAAACCCCAAGCCAGACTTATCAAGAGAAAAAGAGAGTCGACACACATACACAGAATCAGAAATGAGAGAAGGAAAGTCACTACGGACACCACAGAAATACAAGTATTATGAGAGAATACTATGAAAAATTAATTATATTCTAGCAAACTGGAAAACCTAGAGGAAATGGGCAACTTTCTAGAAAAATACGACTTCCTAGACTGACCTAGTAAGAAACAGAAAATCTAAACAGACCAATTACCAGTAATGAAGTTGAATCGGTAATCAGAAAACTACCCAAGAACCAAATCCCTGGACCAGAAGGTTTCACTGCTGAATTTTATCAAACATTTAGTGAAGACCTAATACCCATCCTCCTTAAAGTCTTTCTAAAAGTAGAAGAGGTGGAAATACTCCCAAACTCATTCTATGTGGCCAACATCACTCTAATATCCAAACCATGCAAACACACGGAAAAAATAAATAAAAGAAAATTATCGACCAATATTCATGATGAACATAGATGCAAAAATATTCAAGAAAATATTAGCAAACCGAATTCAAAGATCGATCAGAAGTATCATCCACCACGATCAAGTGGGATTCCTCCCAGGCATGCAAGGATGGTGCTACATTTGAAAATTCATCAACATCGACTACCACATCAATGAAAAGAAGGGCAAAAACCACACGGTCATCTCCATAGATGCTGAAAGAGCATTCGACAAAATTCGACATCCGTTCATGAGGAAAACTCTCAGCAAAATGGGTATAGAGGGCAAGTCCCTCAACATAATAAAGGCCATATATGACAAACCCACAGCCAACATTATGCATAAAAGCGAGAAGCTGAAAGCTTTCCCCTTAAGACCAGGAACAAGAAAAGGATGCCCACTCTCCCCACTTTTATACGACCTAGTTCTTGAGGTCCTAGCCACGGCAATCAGACGACACAAAGGAACAAAAGGCATTCATATTGGTAAGGAAGAAGTTAAACTGTCCCTGTTTGCAGATGACATGATACTGTATATAAAAAAACCCTAAAGAATCCACTCCAAAACTACTAGATCTAGTATGTGAACTCAGCAAAGCTGTGGGATACAACATTAATACACAGAAATCTGTTGCATTCGTGTACACTAATGATGAATGAGCAGAAAGAGAAATCAGGAAAACAATTCCATTTACAATTGCATCAAAAAGAATAAAATACCTAGGAGTAAACCTAACGAAGGAAGTGAAAGACCTATACCTGGAAACCTAACGAAGGAAGTGAAAGACCTATACCTGGAAACCTAACGAAGGAAGTGAAAGACCTATACCTGGAAATCTACAAGACACTCTTAAGGGAAATTAAAGAGGACACTAACAAATGGAAATTCATTCCATGCTCTTGGCTAGGAAGAATTAATATTGTCAAAATGGCCATCCTGCCTAAAGAAATCTACAGATTCAATGCAGTATCCCTACCAAAGTACCAACAGCATTCTTCAACAAACTGGAACAAATATGTCTAAAATTCACGTGGAACCACCAAAGACCCCCGAATAGCCAAAGCAATCCTGAGAAGGAAGAATAAAGCAGGGGGATCTCACTTCCCAACTTCAAGCTCTACTACAAAGCCACCGTAATCAAGACACTTTGGTACTGGCACAGACCAGTGGAACACAATAGAGAGTCCAGATGTTCACCCAAACATATATGGTTAATTATTATATGATAAAGGAGCCATGCATATACAATGGGGAATTGACAGCCTCTCCAACAGCTGGTGTGGGGCAAAACTGTACAGCTACATGTAAGAGAATGAAACTGGATTACTGTCTAACCTCATACAGGAAAGTAAACTCAAAATGGATCAAGGACCTGAATGTAAGTCATGAAACCATAAAGCTCTTAGAAGAAAACATAGGCAAAAATCTCTTGAATATAAACATGAGCAACTTTTTCCTGGACGCGTGTCCTCGGGCAAGGGAAGCAAACTAAAAAAGGAACAAAGGCGACTACATCATGCTAAAATCTCCTTTACAGCAGGGGACGCCATCAGCGGAACAAAAAGGTGTCCATCAGCATGGGAGAATATATTTGTAAATGACATATCCAACAAGGGGTTAACATCCAAAATACATCAACAACTCACATCCCTCAACACCCGAAAAGCAAATAACCCTATTAAAAAATGGGTGGAGGATCCGAACAGGCACTTCTCCAAAGAAGGAATTCAGATGGCCAACAGGCACATGAAAAGATGCTCCACATCACTGATCATCAGGGAATGCAAATTAAAACCACAGTGAGATACCACCTCACACCAGTTAGTACGGCCAACATGGAAAAGAATGGGAACAACAAGTGTTGGTTAGGATGCAGAGAAAGGGGAACCCTCCTACACTGCTGGTGGGAATGTAAAGTAGTTCAACCATTGCGGAAAGCGGTGTGGAGATTCCTCAAAAGACCAGAAATAAAAAAAAAAAAAATACCATTTGACCCAGGAATTCCACTCCTAGGAATTTACCCTAAGAACGCAGGAGCCCAGTTTCAAAAAGACATATGCACCCCTATGTTTATCGCAGCACTATTTACAGTAGCCAAGAAATGGAAGCCACCTAAGTGTCCATCAGTAGGTGTATGGATAAAGAAGAAGTGGTCTATATACACAATGGAATATTCTTCAGCCGTAAGAAGAGAACGAATCCTACACATTTGCAACAACATGAATGGAGCGGGAGGCTATTATTTATGCTCAGTGAAATAAAATAAGCCAAGCAGAGAAAGAGAAGTGCCAAATGATTTTTCACTCATCTGTGGAGCATAAGAACAAAGGGAAAACTGAAAGAACAAAATAGCAAACTCACAGAACCCAAGAATGGACTAACAGTTGTCAAAGAGAAAAGGACTGGGTGTGGTGGTGGGTGGGAAGTATGGGAGAAGGGAATAAAGGGCGTTGTGATTAGCACAGGTAATGTGGGGGTGGGGAGGGGAAGACCGCATGGCACAGAGAATACAAGTAGTGACTCTGCTCTGTAGCATCTTACTATGCTGATGGAGAGTGACTGTAATGGCGTATGTGGTGGGGACTTGATAATGGGAGGAATCTAGTAACCACAATGCTGCTCATGTAATCGTATATTGATGATACAAAAAAGAAACAATATGAGGTGGAATTTAAGATCGGTGAGAAAACGTTGGTCAAGAATAAAGGCAATAACAAATAACGGGCACTTCCACCTTTATCACAATCAACACACTGTTTTATTAAGAATCTCTTCTTTTTCCTTTTTCTTCTGTGATTATGAAAGACGAATGGAATTGTCACAAACATTCCTTAACCTTCGTGAATGAAAATCGGTGTTAAAGCCATCGGCACTGTAAATCTACTGTTGTAGTTCATGTGCACGAAGTCCTAAATTGTTCATATTTTCTTCCAATATGACGTACCTTTCAGGCAATTGTCCAGCTCTTTGTTTCTTTTGTGAAGTAGAAGAAAGATAACCACTTCTTTCCCCGAACTCAAAAATCCTGCCTTTTAATCTTCAGAAAGTATTCTCAACCCAGATTGTTCATGAAACAAAACCCAATTGATGCGGCACCTCACTTTGTAGAGGAATTGACTTCTTGAAGACTACAAATTACAATTTGGTAAAAATTGCATTTCATACTATGATTCTTTTAAAGTATGTGTTGAAGAGCCATGTTTGAAAAAAAAAAAAATGGCAACAGAAACGCAGTAGAAGTCGTATTAGTATTAAGGATGCTTATGGCAGTTTAAAAACAGTCACACAGTACTAACACTAAACTACAAGTAGTACCGGAAGCTGTTACTCAAATGGGATTTACCCGAAAGTGGGTTATGCCCTGAGTAGTGCCCCGGTTCTTATGTTTAGCTCTTTTATTTGCTATATTCTAAGTTAGTAATACCTTTAAATTCCTAATTCTTGTCTTGTACACCCTAAACAATCACTACCGTCCAGCCACGGCTATTATTCTGTTTCCTTAAAGTCAAGTCACATGCTACACTCTGGCACGGCGACTTCCTTCAAATTCGAGACTTCTTTATCAATCAGTGCGTGTTAGTGGAGAACTACTGGTTTGGAGTGTTAATCCCCAAAGCAATCTATGATCTCTACTACATGTATATTAGTTAATTCAACTCAGCAATGCACAGCATGCTTCTACCTTCTCTTTAGAAATTGAATTACATATAGAGACTGATTGACTTACATACATATCATTTCATTTACTTGATACTAACTTCAACACAGTTGCATTCACTTGTTAGTTAAAACATTCTTAAATAACATTACTGCATCTTGCTTAGGATGATAATGGGCCCTCATTATAGTAGTTTCTTAATAAAAGTTAATGAATTTGTCGACAAATATATCACTCATGTCTTGAGATCAGTTGCGTTTGAGAGAAGAATTTGGCTCTTTGTATTTTATGAATACCTTGGGCAGTCCTCAGGATCTTCCTCAGAGCAGCCTTCATCTCCTTGTTCCTGAGCCTATATATTAGCGGAATGCACAGAGGTGTTTTCACAGAATAAAACAAAGTAACGATTTTTTCCATGTCCACTGGGTGTCCCGATCCGGGACTAACGCACATCACCGTAACAGAGCCAAAGAAACAGGATCACCACAGCCAGATGAGAAGCACAAGTGGAGAAAGCCTTGCGTTTGCCCGCTGCTGAGGGCATCCGTAGCACAGCCAGAGTCACCAGAGCGTAGGAGCAAAGGATAAAGAGAAGGGGGCCGATCATGAAAACAGAATTGAAGGTCGAGTAAATGAACTGTGTGGTGGTGTCATCAGAACACGACAGCACCATCAGTGGGACAGGATCACACACGAAATGGCTGATGGTGTTTGGGCCACGGTAGGGCAGCTGAGAAATGAGGACAACTGGCGGTAGGTAGGAGGGTGAACCCACACGACCATCCAAGGACGACGAGGCCCGTGCACAGCTGTCTGGTCATGATGCGCGGGTAACGCGGAGGGCGGCACACGGCAAGGTGCCTGTCAAAGGCCATGATGCAAAGGAAGAAGCCCTCTTCGCACCCGGAAGAGAAGAAGGAGAACTGCACAAGACAGCTCACAAAGGAGATGGACTTGCTTGTGGACGGGTAGCTGGCCAACATGTTGGGGACGGTGGTGGTGGTGACATAACATAGTTCCAGGAGAGAGAAATTCCCCAAGAGGATGTACATCGATCGGGCTGTGAAGGCGTCGGTCCCACCGCACAGCGCAGGCAACGGCCGCGTTCCCCCATCAGGGTCAGGGTGTAGGCCGCAGAGAAGTGCCCGAAGTAGAGGAGCTGCGCTTCGGGCCTGGAGGGAAAGCCCATGAGGATAAAGTGGCTGACGGCGTGGGTGGTTTCTCTGCCGGACACGTTCATGAGTTCGGAGGGCGCGGCGATGACATCGGCTATTGCACTCTAGTGGGGTTTGCTGGCTCTTCCACCAAATGTCCTTACCTTGTTTTTGCATAAAGAAATACAGAATGAGGTTTCTGTTAAAACAACAAAGCTGATCCTCACAACCTATACCCCAAGAGTATGATTTCATTCTAATTAGATGCAAAAAATAAAATAAAAAACAGGGTTTGTTGTAATCTCTCAATTATAATCTCTCAGTTACGTCAGGAACAGGATTTACACATAAGGAGTGCAGAAGTTGTAACTTTGAATATGTCACTTAACCTCTATTTGTTAACCTCATCTACGTACCATGTACAGAGTATTGTACAAGCAAATCAGTGTATATGAAATCTCTTCTAAAGCATTCTGTAAAACTAATTTATCATAATCAGTAATAGTGATAGTAACGCCAAATGAAGCACTACTCAAGTCTCACATTGGAAAAGGTGGTGTCTCACTGAGGAACAGTGACGGGGCAGGGCAAATATTCCTCTCTCTGTGCTTGTTTATGGTATTGCAAAGCGATGGCTCGAAGGGCCTCTCTCGTTCCGGCACAGATGTGTATGACATGACCACACAAGTTTGGTGTGTAGGAAATGCTTTCTCTCTCTCTCCAGCTGGTGGCTTCAGCTCCAGAGCATGGGGAAGAGCCCTGCACTTTGGCATTCAAATTTCCCTGGTTGAAAATTTTAATGCCCTCTCTTGTGAATGTGAGAACTAGATATGCCATTTGGGGCACCCGACCTTAGGGAGAGCCACTGCTCTGAGTGGCTGGACTGTTGATGGGATGAGACTTGGCCAATTTTTCCAAAAGTGTGGTGGTAAAGTTCACTTGCATGTTCAGATTTGTGTGTGTGGTGTTCTAAATCGCTTCGATTGCTCCTTTCTGTGTTTGAAGTGTTTTTGTTTTTATACTTGCCTCTGGTACATTTGTGGCCATTCAAGGCATTTTCTGTTGACATGGAATGTCTTGCTTCCCTCCCTCCTGCTCCTGAACTTTCTCCAGTTTGTTGTTACTGAATCAAAGCTTAACTTTTTCTATGTCTTGTCTCCTTAGAAACCTACTCATGGCCGTCACCACATTTGGCATTAAGTGGAAAGACTGCTGTTTATAATCTCATTGCCCATGAGGCTATGTGGACTGCACCTTTTCTGAATGGAGTCTGGTAGTTCAGTCTGTTTCCCATAACAATCACATCATCTCAGGTGGCAATTAGGGCAGGTCCCAGATTTCTCAAATTATATGAGGGGACTTTTTTTGGTTCGTGTTTGCGTTTGCGTGTGTGTGTGTGTGTGTGTCTGTGTGTGTGTGTGTGTGTGTGTGTGTGTTTTGTTCGGCCTGTAAGACAAAAAATTCCTCTCTTGATTTGTTATGATTGTATAGTGAATACTTTTCAAAAAAGGATTACTTAGTATTTTTATTCTGAATAGTTGTGTAACTTTCTCAGCTGAGATTGTTGTACAGTATGTGGGCAATAATAAATGTCATCTTTTCTGGAGACAGCAAATTGTAGAGTTAGTGAATCTTGGAAATTCATTAGGAATGAAAAACAGAGTGCGTTTCACTTACGAGCATTTAAATTGTACTTCAGCACAAGTAGCACACAGAATACACAGAGGCAAAGAGAAAAAAAAAAAAAGCATGATATTACTATTAATGTGAGAGGCTGCTGATATGAG
Source organism: Manis pentadactyla (assembly GCF_030020395.1). Taxonomy (NCBI): domain Eukaryota; kingdom Metazoa; phylum Chordata; class Mammalia; order Pholidota; family Manidae; genus Manis; species Manis pentadactyla. Next base: position 80,647,769 of record NC_080029.1, read on the forward strand.
TACATTTCAAAAATAACATACTTATAGGATGCCCACAAACTATTCTGCTGTTTCTTTTGTTGATGAAAAAGCTCGTTTAGTTGCCACACAGGTCTTAGTGGTTATCTTCATAACTGAATTTGACTGAGTTTTTAAAACTCACTTCATTTTTGTCTGTCATGCTCTGGCCTGTGTCCTGATATGTTGGTGCCCTACTCCAAGCTATCTTAGTCATTTTCACTGACCTTGGGACCCCATGGTAAATCAGATCAGTATTAATACCCACACATCTGGGTTTTCCGAACAGTATCGCTTGGGTCCACACACTTTAAAAGTCACAATGCAAAGATCCCGCAAATGCAAGAAACAGGAAGCACACAGACGCTGAACGGTTTGTCCTTTAAGGACAGGTCATTTGCCATGAAACCAAGTCATATTAAATTAGTGAAACAGATTGCACTATGTGGGTGGGAGAGATATGATATTAGAGTGGAATCAGAAATTTTGTCATTTTTTTGGTCTATTGAACAAGCAACAAAATTCACCAGGATACTGATAATAAATCTGTCCCCCGTAATTTATCAGTTAAACATTTTCATACACTCTCTCCAGGCCTCTTGTGCATAATACTCATTAATATTTCCAAGATTTGAGGATATAAGAGAAAGACTAATATTTTGAAACCTTGTCTCTGAATTTTATTCTGATACTTACATTTTCAGAACAAGAAGAAAGCATTTGCCAGTAAATCCACTTATGTGGTAAACTAAGCATTTGCAATAGAGCATGCAGAGTTTCAGTTATGTGGATACATGTGGAGAAGAAAGGTCAGAGGGCGGGTGGGGGGTGGGGGTGGGGAGAAAATATTACCCCGGAGCAAAAAGCATGCGAGGGACTTGTGAAAAATTGGGTGATCCGGTAATGCCACCTGCCGTGAGTTGCAAAGAGTGAATTTTGAGAGATGTTTCTTGCTGCCTTCAAAGCTCATATTTGTAGTCAAAATAAAAATCCTAGATGCACATAACTGTTTATATTATTTCCTTGCATCATGGCCTTTTGACATTTGGGACCCTCTCCCCTGATATAACTATTTCTTCAGCAGATGAGATTGTTTTTGAATTTCATTCCTTTGTACTCAAATCCCAATGTCTGCTATTCCCTGAGGAATGGTGCATGCACAGAACTAGGTCCTTATCTTTTCTCATGCCTCCACTAACCAGTCATTGCCGAAGGTTCCTGGGCATTAAAGTAAATGGTAAGAAGCTTGTCGTCATAGCTGCACTAGCAAGACGTATCATTAAAACTCCCTGTCTCTATTTTTGAAGAAAGAGAAAGAGTTCTTTCCTCACCCATATTTTCAGATTTGTCATTTTAGAGACATTTCAGTTGTAATTTTATGATAGCTCTTTAAACATGACATTTAAGTGTTAAGACTGGTACAGGGTTACTCAACAAATGTTTATTGAGGGCTTCACCCGCACTGGGGGTATAGCAGGGTAAACGAAATAGAAACAAATTCCTGCTTGCATAGCACATTTCAACTGAAGACTGTGTGTGGGCAGCAACAGAAAAAAAAGTCAATCAGTGAATAAGTCATTTTAATATTTTTCATTTGAGGAAAACGAAGTGTTGTGAGAGGGGTAGATTGGAAATGAAGAGGAGTTACCATTTTAAATAGGGTTTTAAAGAGAGCCTAACAGGCAGCTTTTTAAAAACATTTTTTTATTAAGGTATGATTGATATACACTCTTATGATGGTTTCACGTGAAAAAACAATGTGGGTACTACATTTTCCCCTATTATCAAGTCCCCACCCATGCCCCAGTGCAGTCACTGTCCATCAGTGCAGCAAGATGCCAAGGATACACTATGTCCTTGTCTGTGCTACACTGTTCTCCCCGTGATCCCTCACACCATGTGTACTAAACGTAATACACTTCCATCCCCTTCTCCCTCCCTCCCCACCTGCCCTCCCACACCCCTCCCCTTTGGTAACCTCTAGTTCATTCTTGGAGTCTCTGAGTCTGCTGCCATTTTGTTCCTTCAGTTTTGCTTCATTGTTATACTCCACAAAAGAGGGAAATCATTTGGCACTTGTCTTTCTCTGCCTGGCTTATTTCACTGAGCATAATGTCCTCCAGCCCCATCCATGTTGTTGCAAATGATAGGATTTGTTTCTTTCTTATGGCTGGATAGTATTGCATTGTGTATGTGTACCACATCTTCCTTATCCGTTCATCTACAGATGGACACTTAGGTTGCTTCCGTATCTTGGCCATTGTAAAAAGTGATGTAATAAACAAAAGGGTGCATATGTCTTTCTGAATCTGAGAAGTTGTATTCTTTGGGTAAATTACAAGGAGTGGGATTCCAGAGTCAAATGGTATTTCTATTTTTAGTGTTTTGAGGAACCTCCGTATTGCTTGCCACAACGTCTTGAACTACGTTACATTCCCACCAGCAGTGTAGGGGGGGAGGGGTTCCCCTTTCTCTGCATCCTCGCCAGCATTTGTTGTTCTCAGTCTTTTCGATGCTGGCCATCCTTACTGGTGTGAGGTGATATCTCATTGTGGTTTTAATTTGCATTTCCCTGATGATTAGTGATGTGGAGCATCTTTTCATGTGCTTGTTGGCCATCGGAATTTCTCTTTGGAGAACTGTCTCTTCATAGCCTCTGCCATTTGTTCTCTGGGTTATTTGCCTTTTTGGGTGTTGAGGCATGTAAGTTCTTTATATGTTTTGGATGTTAACCCCTTGTCAGATATGTCACTTACAAATATATTCTCCCATACTGGTCTATGGGACTGTTCTTGTGCCAGTACCGAATTGTCTTGATTACTGTGGCTTTGTACTAGAGCTTGAAGTGGGGGAGCGTAATCCCCCCTGCTTTATTCTTCCTTCTCACGATTGCTTTGGCTAGTCGGGGTCTTTTGTGGTTCCATATGAATTTTAGGCCTATTTTCTCTAGTTGGTTGAAGGATGCTGTTGGGATTTTGATAGGAATTGCATTGAATCTATAGACTGCTTTAGGCAGGATGGCCATTTTGGCAATATTAATTCTTCCTATCCATGAGCATGGATGTGTCTCCATTTATTGATATCTTCTTTAATTTCTCTCATGAGCGTCTTGTAGTTTTCAGAGGATAGGTCTTTCGGTTCCTTGGTTAGGTTTATTCCTAGGTGTTTTATTCTTTTTGATGCAATTGTGAATGGAATTGGTTTTCCTGATTTCTCTCTCTGCTAGTTCATTGTTAGCGTATAGGAATGCCACAGAAATCTGCGTATTACTTTTGCGTCCTGCAACTTTGCTGAATTCAGATATTAGATCTAGTAGTTTTGGAGTGGATTCCTGAGGGTTTTTTTATTTACAATGTCGTGGCATTTGCAAACAGGGACAGTTAAACTACTTCCTTGCCGATCTGGATGCCTTTTATTTCTTTGTGTTGCCTGATGGCCGTGGCTACGACCTCCAGTACTATGTTAAATAGAAGTGGGGACACTGGGCATCCTTGTCTTGTTCCTGGTCTTAAGGGGAAAGCTTTCAGCTTCTCGCTGTTATGTATAATGTTGGCTGTGGGTTTGTCATATATGGCCTTTATTATGTCGAGGTACTTGCCTTCCATACCCATTTTGTTGAGAGTTTTTTATCGTGAATGGTGTTGGTTTTTGTCCTACTTTTTGTTGATGTGGTTGAGGATGTTGATGGATTTTCCAATGTACCATCCTAGCCTCCCCGGAAGAAATCCTACTTGATCATGATGGATGATCTTTTTGATGTATTTTTGAATTTGGTTTGCTAATATTTTGTTGAGTGATTTTGCGTCTATGTCCATCAGGGATATTGGTCTGTAATTTTCCTTTTTCTGTGGTGTCTTTGCCTGGTTTTGGTATTAGAGTGATGGGGGCTGGCCTCATACAATGATTTTGGAAGTATTCCCACCTCTTCTGTTCTGTGGGAAACTTTAAGGGGGATGAGTATTAGGTCTTCCCTAAATGTTTGATTAAATTCAATGGTGAAGCCATCTGGTCCAGGAGTTTTGTTCTTGGGTAGTTTTTCTGATTACCAGTTCAATTTCGTTGCTGGCAATTGGTCTGTTCAGATTTTCTGTTTCCTCTTTGGTCAGCGTTGGAAGGTTGTGTTTTTCTAGAAAGTTGTCCATTTCTTCTAGGTTATCCAGTTTGTTACCACATAATTTTTCATGGTATTCTCTAATAATTCTCTGCATTTCTCTGGTGTCCATAGGGATTCTTTTCCTTTCTCATTTCTGATTCTGTTTATGTGGACAGACTCTCTTTCCTTCCTTGTTAAGTTTGGCTAGGGGTTTATCTATTTTGTTTATCTTCTCGAAGAACTAGCTCTTGCTTTCATTGATTCTTTCTATTGTTTTAGTCTTCTCAATTTTATTTATTTCTGCTCCAATCTTTATTGTGTCACTCCTTGTACTGACTTTGGGCCTCATTTGTTCTTCTTTTTCTGGTTTCATTAATTGTGAGTTTAGACTGCTCATATGGGATTGTCCTTCTTTCCTGAGGTGGGCCTGTGTTGCAATATACTTTCCTCTCAGCATGCCCTTGGCCGCATCCCACAGAGTTTGTGCTCTTGAATTATTGTCATTTGTCTCCATATATTGCAGGATCTATGTTTTTATTTGGTCATTGATCCATTGGTTATTTAGGAGCATACTGTGAAACCTCCATGTATTTGTGGGATATTTCATTTTCTTTGCAGCATTTATTTCTAGTTTCATACCTTTCTGGTCTGAGAAACTGGTTGGTACAATTTCAATCTTTTTGAATTTGCCAAGGCTGTTGCTGTGGTCTAGTCTATGATCTATTCTTGAAAACGTTCCAGGTGCACTTGAGAAGAATGTGTATTCTGCTGCTTTTGGGTGTTGAGTTCTGTAGATGTATGTTAGGTCCATCTGTTCTAATGTGTTGTTCAATGCCTGTATGTCCTTACTTATTTTCTGTCTTGTTGATCTGTCCCTCAGAGTTACTGGAGTGTTGAAGTCTCCTAGAATGAATGCATTGTATTCTATTTCCCCTTTTAATTCTGTTTGTAATGGGTTCACATTTGTAGGTGCTCCTGTGTTGGGAGCATAGGTATTTATAATGTTTATTTCCTCTTATTGGATTGACCCCTTTATCATTATGTAATGTCCTTCTTTATCGGTTGTGACTTTCTTTGTTTTGAAGTCTATTTTGCCTGATACAAGTACCGCAACTCCTGATTTTTTTTCTCCTTGTTAGTTGCATGAAATATATTTTTCCATCCCTTCACTTTTAGTCTGTGTATGTCTTTGGGTTTCAAGTGAGTCTCTCGCAGGTAGCATATAGATGGGTCTTGTTTTTTTATCCATTCAATGACTCTATGTCTTCCGGTTGGTACATTCAGTCCATTTACATTTAGGGTGATTATCGATAGTTATGCACTTATTGCCATTGCGGACTTTAGATTCTTGGTTACCAAAGGTTCAAGGTTAACTTCCTTACTATCTAAGAGTCTAACGTAACTTAAACTTAATATGCTATCGTAAACACAATCCAAAGGTTCTTTTCTTTTTCTCCTTTTTCTTCTTCCTCCATTCCTCATGTATTAGGTGTTATATTCTGTACTCTTTGTCTATTCTTCGGTTGGCTTTGGGGACAGTAAATTTAATTTTGCATTTTCTTAGTAATTAGCTGTTCTACTTTCTTTACTGTGCTTTTCTTACCTCTAGTGACAGCTATTAGACCTTAGGAACACTTCCATCTACAGCAGTCCCTCCAAAATACAATGTAGAGATGGTTTGTGGAAGGTAAATTCTCTCAGCTTTTGCTTATCTGGAAGTTGTTTAATCCCTCCTTCAAATTTAAATGGTAATCTTGCTGGATAAGGTATTCTTGGTTTTAGGCCATTGTGCTTTATTGCATTAAATACATCATGCCACTCCCTTCTGGCCTGTAATGTTTCTGCTGAGAAGAAGTTAGCCTGATGGCATGTCTTTTGTATGTGATCTTATTTCTCTCTGTGGCTGTTTTCAATAGTCTGTCCTTATCCTTGATCTTTGCCATTTTAATTACTCAGGGATGAATTTAGGATGGAGGTTCAATCATTAAGAAATTCCATGTCTGAAACGAAACATACAAAGGAGGGATTTAAAGGCAGATTAGATGTAGTAGAAGAGTTGGTGAAGAGAATAGAAACTAGAGACGAGGAATACAAAGAAACAGGCACAGAGAGAAAAAAGGATCTCTAGGAATGAAAGAATAGTGAGTGAACTGTGTGATGAATCCAAACGGAACCGTATTCATATTTGAAGACTACCAGAGTGAACTGTGTGATGAATCCAAACGGAACCGTATTCATATTTGAAGACTACCAGAAGAAGAAGACAGAGAAAAAGGGATAGAAAGTGTCATGAGGAGGTAATTGCTGAAAACTTCCCCAGTCTGGGGAAGGAGATAATAGTCTCTCAGGCCATGGAGATTCACAGATCTCCCAACACAAGGGACCGAAGGAAGACAACACCAAGACATATAGTACTTAAAATGGCAAAGATCGAGGGCGAGGATAGAGTTTTGAAAGCAGCTAGAGAGGAAAAAGATCACATACAAAGGAAAACCCATCAGGCTATCATCAGACTTCTCAATAGAAACCTTACAGGCCAGCAGGGAGTGACTTGATGTATGTAACGCAATGAAGCAGAAGGGCCTTGAACCAAGAATAGCCTACCCGGAAAGGTTATCATTTAAATTTGAAGGTGGGATTAAAACAATTTTCAGAGAAGCAGAAACTGAGAGAATTTATGTCCCGAAAACCACCTTTACAGTTCATTTTGGATGGCCTGCCGCAGATAGAAGTATTCCTAGGGCTAAATAGCTGTCACCAGTGGAAATAAAAGCACAGCAAAGTAGAACAACAACTAAGCAGATGGGAAATGAAATCAGCTACCCCCAAATTGAATCAAGGGGTAGGGAATGAGTACAGAATATGCTAGCTAATATTTGAAGAATGGAGGAGGAAGAAAAACGAGGAAAAAGAAAAGAACCTTTAGTTTCTGTTTGTAATAGAGCACTAAGCAAGTTAAATTAGACTGTTAGATAGTAAAGAAATAACCCTTGAACCTTTGGTAGCTACAAACCTAAAGCCTGCAATGGCAATAAATACATTCCTATCGATAATCACCCTAAATGTAAATGCACTGAATGCACTATCAAAAGACATAGAGTCACTGAATGGATCAAATAACAAGGCCCATCTATATGCTGCGTACAAGAGACTCACTTCACACCCAAAGACATACACAGACTGATACTGAAGGGATGGAAAAAAGAGATTTCATGCAATTCGTGGGGAGAGAAAAGCAGGAGTTGCAGAACTTGTATCAGACAAAATAGACTTCAAAACAAGGAAAATAACCGGAGATGAAGAAGGACATTATATAACGATAAAGCAGTCAGTCCAACAAGAGGATATAACCGTTATAAATATCTATGCACCCAACACAGGATCACCAACGTATGTGTAACAAATACTTAACAGAATCAAAGGGGGAAATACAATGCAATGCATTCATTTTAGGAGACGTCAACACACCACTCACTCCAAAGGACAGGTCAGCCAGACAGAAAATAAGTAAGGAGACAGAGGCACTGAATAACACATTCGAACAGATGGATCTAGCAGTCATCTACAGGACTCCACACCCAAAAGCAGCAGAATACACATTCTTCTCAAGTTCACATGGAACATTTTCATGTATAGATCATACACTAGGCCATAAAAAGAGACTCAGTAAATTCAAAAAGATTGAAATTGTACCAACCACCTTCTCAGAAGACGAGAGTATGAACCTAGAAATAAATTATGCAAAGAACATGAAAAGAGCCTTAGAAACACATGGAGGCTTAACAGCACGCACCTTAATAACCAATGGATCGATGACCAAATAAAAACAGAGGTCAAGCAATGTATGGAGACAAGTGACAACGATAATTCAACCCTGCAAAATCTGTGGGACGCAGCGAAGAGAGTGCTAAGAGGGAAGCATATTGCAATACAGGCCTATCTCAGAAAAGAAGAACAAGCCCAAATGAACAATCTAAACTCACAATTAATGAAACTAGGAAAAGAGGAACAAATGAGGCCCAAAGTCAGTAGAAGGATGGGCATGATAAGGGTTAGAGCGGAAATAAATAAAATCGAGAAGAATCAAACAATAGGAAGAATGAATGAAAGCAGGAGCTGGTTCTATGAGAAAATAAGCAAAATAGATAAACCCCAAGCCAGACTTATCAAGAGAAAAAGAGAGTCGACACACATACACAGAATCAGAAATGAGAGAAGGAAAGTCACTACGGACACCACAGAAATACAAGTATTATGAGAGAATACTATGAAAAATTAATTATATTCTAGCAAACTGGAAAACCTAGAGGAAATGGGCAACTTTCTAGAAAAATACGACTTCCTAGACTGACCTAGTAAGAAACAGAAAATCTAAACAGACCAATTACCAGTAATGAAGTTGAATCGGTAATCAGAAAACTACCCAAGAACCAAATCCCTGGACCAGAAGGTTTCACTGCTGAATTTTATCAAACATTTAGTGAAGACCTAATACCCATCCTCCTTAAAGTCTTTCTAAAAGTAGAAGAGGTGGAAATACTCCCAAACTCATTCTATGTGGCCAACATCACTCTAATATCCAAACCATGCAAACACACGGAAAAAATAAATAAAAGAAAATTATCGACCAATATTCATGATGAACATAGATGCAAAAATATTCAAGAAAATATTAGCAAACCGAATTCAAAGATCGATCAGAAGTATCATCCACCACGATCAAGTGGGATTCCTCCCAGGCATGCAAGGATGGTGCTACATTTGAAAATTCATCAACATCGACTACCACATCAATGAAAAGAAGGGCAAAAACCACACGGTCATCTCCATAGATGCTGAAAGAGCATTCGACAAAATTCGACATCCGTTCATGAGGAAAACTCTCAGCAAAATGGGTATAGAGGGCAAGTCCCTCAACATAATAAAGGCCATATATGACAAACCCACAGCCAACATTATGCATAAAAGCGAGAAGCTGAAAGCTTTCCCCTTAAGACCAGGAACAAGAAAAGGATGCCCACTCTCCCCACTTTTATACGACCTAGTTCTTGAGGTCCTAGCCACGGCAATCAGACGACACAAAGGAACAAAAGGCATTCATATTGGTAAGGAAGAAGTTAAACTGTCCCTGTTTGCAGATGACATGATACTGTATATAAAAAAACCCTAAAGAATCCACTCCAAAACTACTAGATCTAGTATGTGAACTCAGCAAAGCTGTGGGATACAACATTAATACACAGAAATCTGTTGCATTCGTGTACACTAATGATGAATGAGCAGAAAGAGAAATCAGGAAAACAATTCCATTTACAATTGCATCAAAAAGAATAAAATACCTAGGAGTAAACCTAACGAAGGAAGTGAAAGACCTATACCTGGAAACCTAACGAAGGAAGTGAAAGACCTATACCTGGAAACCTAACGAAGGAAGTGAAAGACCTATACCTGGAAATCTACAAGACACTCTTAAGGGAAATTAAAGAGGACACTAACAAATGGAAATTCATTCCATGCTCTTGGCTAGGAAGAATTAATATTGTCAAAATGGCCATCCTGCCTAAAGAAATCTACAGATTCAATGCAGTATCCCTACCAAAGTACCAACAGCATTCTTCAACAAACTGGAACAAATATGTCTAAAATTCACGTGGAACCACCAAAGACCCCCGAATAGCCAAAGCAATCCTGAGAAGGAAGAATAAAGCAGGGGGATCTCACTTCCCAACTTCAAGCTCTACTACAAAGCCACCGTAATCAAGACACTTTGGTACTGGCACAGACCAGTGGAACACAATAGAGAGTCCAGATGTTCACCCAAACATATATGGTTAATTATTATATGATAAAGGAGCCATGCATATACAATGGGGAATTGACAGCCTCTCCAACAGCTGGTGTGGGGCAAAACTGTACAGCTACATGTAAGAGAATGAAACTGGATTACTGTCTAACCTCATACAGGAAAGTAAACTCAAAATGGATCAAGGACCTGAATGTAAGTCATGAAACCATAAAGCTCTTAGAAGAAAACATAGGCAAAAATCTCTTGAATATAAACATGAGCAACTTTTTCCTGGACGCGTGTCCTCGGGCAAGGGAAGCAAACTAAAAAAGGAACAAAGGCGACTACATCATGCTAAAATCTCCTTTACAGCAGGGGACGCCATCAGCGGAACAAAAAGGTGTCCATCAGCATGGGAGAATATATTTGTAAATGACATATCCAACAAGGGGTTAACATCCAAAATACATCAACAACTCACATGCCTCAACACCCGAAAAGCAAATAACCCTATTAAAAAATGGGTGGAGGATCCGAACAGGCACTTCTCCAAAGAAGGAATTCAGATGGCCAACAGGCACATGAAAAGATGCTCCACATCACTGATCATCAGGGAATGCAAATTAAAACCACAGTGAGATACCACCTCACACCAGTTAGTACGGCCAACATGGAAAAGAATGGGAACAACAAGTGTTGGTTAGGATGCAGAGAAAGGGGAACCCTCCTACACTGCTGGTGGGAATGTAAAGTAGTTCAACCATTGCGGAAAGCGGTGTGGAGATTCCTCAAAAGACCAGAAATAAAAAAAAAAAAAATACCATTTGACCCAGGAATTCCACTCCTAGGAATTTACCCTAAGAACGCAGGAGCCCAGTTTCAAAAAGACATATGCACCCCTATGTTTATCGCAGCACTATTTACAGTAGCCAAGAAATGGAAGCCACCTAAGTGTCCATCAGTAGGTGTATGGATAAAGAAGAAGTGGTCTATATACACAATGGAATATTCTTCAGCCGTAAGAAGAGAACGAATCCTACACATTTGCAACAACATGAATGGAGCGGGAGGCTATTATTTATGCTCAGTGAAATAAAATAAGCCAAGCAGAGAAAGAGAAGTGCCAAATGATTTTTCACTCATCTGTGGAGCATAAGAACAAAGGGAAAACTGAAAGAACAAAATAGCAAACTCACAGAACCCAAGAATGGACTAACAGTTGTCAAAGAGAAAAGGACTGGGTGTGGTGGTGGGTGGGAAGTATGGGAGAAGGGAATAAAGGGCGTTGTGATTAGCACAGGTAATGTGGGGGTGGGGAGGGGAAGACCGCATGGCACAGAGAATACAAGTAGTGACTCTGCTCTGTAGCATCTTACTATGCTGATGGAGAGTGACTGTAATGGCGTATGTGGTGGGGACTTGATAATGGGAGGAATCTAGTAACCACAATGCTGCTCATGTAATCGTATATTGATGATACAAAAAAGAAACAATATGAGGTGGAATTTAAGATCGGTGAGAAAACGTTGGTCAAGAATAAAGGCAATAACAAATAACGGGCACTTCCACCTTTATCACAATCAACACACTGTTTTATTAAGAATCTCTTCTTTTTCCTTTTTCTTCTGTGATTATGAAAGACGAATGGAATTGTCACAAACATTCCTTAACCTTCGTGAATGAAAATCGGTGTTAAAGCCATCGGCACTGTAAATCTACTGTTGTAGTTCATGTGCACGAAGTCCTAAATTGTTCATATTTTCTTCCAATATGACGTACCTTTCAGGCAATTGTCCAGCTCTTTGTTTCTTTTGTGAAGTAGAAGAAAGATAACCACTTCTTTCCCCGAACTCAAAAATCCTGCCTTTTAATCTTCAGAAAGTATTCTCAACCCAGATTGTTCATGAAACAAAACCCAATTGATGCGGCACCTCACTTTGTAGAGGAATTGACTTCTTGAAGACTACAAATTACAATTTGGTAAAAATTGCATTTCATACTATGATTCTTTTAAAGTATGTGTTGAAGAGCCATGTTTGAAAAAAAAAAAAATGGCAACAGAAACGCAGTAGAAGTCGTATTAGTATTAAGGATGCTTATGGCAGTTTAAAAACAGTCACACAGTACTAACACTAAACTACAAGTAGTACCGGAAGCTGTTACTCAAATGGGATTTACCCGAAAGTGGGTTATGCCCTGAGTAGTGCCCCGGTTCTTATGTTTAGCTCTTTTATTTGCTATATTCTAAGTTAGTAATACCTTTAAATTCCTAATTCTTGTCTTGTACACCCTAAACAATCACTACCGTCCAGCCACGGCTATTATTCTGTTTCCTTAAAGTCAAGTCACATGCTACACTCTGGCACGGCGACTTCCTTCAAATTCGAGACTTCTTTATCAATCAGTGCGTGTTAGTGGAGAACTACTGGTTTGGAGTGTTAATCCCCAAAGCAATCTATGATCTCTACTACATGTATATTAGTTAATTCAACTCAGCAATGCACAGCATGCTTCTACCTTCTCTTTAGAAATTGAATTACATATAGAGACTGATTGACTTACATACATATCATTTCATTTACTTGATACTAACTTCAACACAGTTGCATTCACTTGTTAGTTAAAACATTCTTAAATAACATTACTGCATCTTGCTTAGGATGATAATGGGCCCTCATTATAGTAGTTTCTTAATAAAAGTTAATGAATTTGTCGACAAATATATCACTCATGTCTTGAGATCAGTTGCGTTTGAGAGAAGAATTTGGCTCTTTGTATTTTATGAATACCTTGGGCAGTCCTCAGGATCTTCCTCAGAGCAGCCTTCATCTCCTTGTTCCTGAGCCTATATATTAGCGGAATGCACAGAGGTGTTTTCACAGAATAAAACAAAGTAACGATTTTTTCCATGTCCACTGGGTGTCCCGATCCGGGACTAACGCACATCACCGTAACAGAGCCAAAGAAACAGGATCACCACAGCCAGATGAGAAGCACAAGTGGAGAAAGCCTTGCGTTTGCCCGCTGCTGAGGGCATCCGTAGCACAGCCAGAGTCACCAGAGCGTAGGAGCAAAGGATAAAGAGAAGGGGGCCGATCATGAAAACAGAATTGAAGGTCGAGTAAATGAACTGTGTGGTGGTGTCATCAGAACACGACAGCACCATCAGTGGGACAGGATCACACACGAAATGGCTGATGGTGTTTGGGCCACGGTAGGGCAGCTGAGAAATGAGGACAACTGGCGGTAGGTAGGAGGGTGAACCCACACGACCATCCAAGGACGACGAGGCCCGTGCACAGCTGTCTGGTCATGATGCGCGGGTAACGCGGAGGGCGGCACACGGCAAGGTGCCTGTCAAAGGCCATGATGCAAAGGAAGAAGCCCTCTTCGCACCCGGAAGAGAAGAAGGAGAACTGCACAAGACAGCTCACAAAGGAGATGGACTTGCTTGTGGACGGGTAGCTGGCCAACATGTTGGGGACGGTGGTGGTGGTGACATAACATAGTTCCAGGAGAGAGAAATTCCCCAAGAGGATGTACATCGATCGGGCTGTGAAGGCGTCGGTCCCACCGCACAGCGCAGGCAACGGCCGCGTTCCCCCATCAGGGTCAGGGTGTAGGCCGCAGAGAAGTGCCCGAAGTAGAGGAGCTGCGCTTCGGGCCTGGAGGGAAAGCCCATGAGGATAAAGTGGCTGACGGCGTGGGTGGTTTCTCTGCCGGACACGTTCATGAGTTCGGAGGGCGCGGCGATGACATCGGCTATTGCACTCTAGTGGGGTTTGCTGGCTCTTCCACCAAATGTCCTTACCTTGTTTTTGCATAAAGAAATACAGAATGAGGTTTCTGTTAAAACAACAAAGCTGATCCTCACAACCTATACCCCAAGAGTATGATTTCATTCTAATTAGATGCAAAAAATAAAATAAAAAACAGGGTTTGTTGTAATCTCTCAATTATAATCTCTCAGTTACGTCAGGAACAGGATTTACACATAAGGAGTGCAGAAGTTGTAACTTTGAATATGTCACTTAACCTCTATTTGTTAACCTCATCTACGTACCATGTACAGAGTATTGTACAAGCAAATCAGTGTATATGAAATCTCTTCTAAAGCATTCTGTAAAACTAATTTATCATAATCAGTAATAGTGATAGTAACGCCAAATGAAGCACTACTCAAGTCTCACATTGGAAAAGGTGGTGTCTCACTGAGGAACAGTGACGGGGCAGGGCAAATATTCCTCTCTCTGTGCTTGTTTATGGTATTGCAAAGCGATGGCTCGAAGGGCCTCTCTCGTTCCGGCACAGATGTGTATGACATGACCACACAAGTTTGGTGTGTAGGAAATGCTTTCCCTCTCTCTCCAGCTGGTGGCTTCAGCTCCAGAGCATGGGGAAGAGCCCTGCACTTTGGCATTCAAATTTCCCTGGTTGAAAATTTTAATGCCCTCTCTTGTGAATGTGAGAACTAGATATGCCGTTTGGGGCACCTGACCTTAGGGAGAGCCACTGCTCTGAGTGGCTGGACTGTTGATGGGATGAGACTTGGCCAATTTTTCCAAAAGTGTGGTGGTAAAGTTCACTTGCATGTTCAGATTTGTGTGTGTGGTGTTCTAAATCGCTTCGATTGCTCCTTTCTGTGTTTGAAGTGTTTTTGTTTTTATACTTGCCTCTGGTACATTTGTGGCCATTCAAGGCATTTTCTGTTGACATGGAATGTCTTGCTTCCCTCCCTCCTGCTCCTGAACTTTCTCCAGTTTGTTGTTACTGAATCAAAGCTTAACTTTTTCTATGTCTTGTCTCCTTAGAAACCTACTCATGGCCGTCACCACATTTGGCATTAAGTGGAAAGACTGCTGTTTATAATCTCATTGCCCATGAGGCTATGTGGACTGCACCTTTTCTGAATGGAGTCTGGTAGTTCAGTCTGTTTCCCATAACAATCACATCATCTCAGGTGGCAATTAGGGCAGGTCCCAGATTTCTCAAATTATATGAGGGGACTTTTTTTGGTTCGTGTTTGCGTTTGCGTGTGTGTGTGTGTGTGTGTCTGTGTGTGTGTGTGTGTGTGTGTGTGTGTGTTTTGTTCGGCCTGTAAGACAAAAAATTCCTCTCTTGATTTGTTATGATTGTATAGTGAATACTTTTCAAAAAAGGATTACTTAGTATTTTTATTCTGAATAGTTGTGTAACTTTCTCAGCTGAGATTGTTGTACAGTATGTGGGCAATAATAAATGTCATCTTTTCTGGAGACAGCAAATTGTAGAGTTAGTGAATCTTGGAAATTCATTAGGAATGAAAAACAGAGTGCGTTTCACTTACGAGCATTTAAATTGTACTTCAGCACAAGTAGCACACAGAATACACAGAGGCAAAGAGAAAAAAAAAAAAAAGCATGATATTACTATTAATGTGAGAGGCTGCTGATATGAGTACATTTCAAAAATAACATACTTATAGGATGCCCACAAACTATTCTGCTGTTTCTTTTGTTGATGAAAAAGCTCGTTTAGTTGCCACACAGGTCTTAGTGGTTATCTTCATAACTGAATTTGACTGAGTTTTTAAAACTCACTTCATTTTTGTCTGTCATGCTCTGGCCTGTGTCCTGATATGTTGGTGCCCTACTCCAAGCTATCTTAGTCATTTTCACTGACCTTGGGACCCCATGGTAAATCAGATCAGTATTAATACCCACACATCTGGGTTTTCCGAACAGTATCGCTTGGGTCCACACACTTTAAAAGTCACAATGCAAAGATCCCGCAAATGCAAGAAACAGGAAGCACACAGACGCTGAACGGTTTGTCCTTTAAGGACAGGTCATTTGCCATGAAACCAAGTCATATTAAATTAGTGAAACAGATTGCACTATGTGGGTGGGAGAGATATGATATTAGAGTGGAATCAGAAATTTTGTCATTTTTTTGGTCTATTGAACAAGCAACAAAATTCACCAGGATACTGATAATAAATCTGTCCCCCGTAATTTATCAGTTAAACATTTTCATACACTCTCTCCAGGCCTCTTGTGCATAATACTCATTAATATTTCCAAGATTTGAGGATATAAGAGAAAGACTAATATTTTGAAACCTTGTCTCTGAATTTTATTCTGATACTTACATTTTCAGAACAAGAAGAAAGCATTTGCCAGTAAATCCACTTATGTGGTAAACTAAGCATTTGCAATAGAGCATGCAGAGTTTCAGTTATGTGGATACATGTGGAGAAGAAAGGTCAGAGGGCGGGTGGGGGGTGGGGGTGGGGAGAAAATATTACCCCGGAGCAAAAAGCATGCGAGGGACTTGTGAAAAATTGGGTGATCCGGTAATGCCACCTGCCGTGAGTTGCAAAGAGTGAATTTTGAGAGATGTTTCTTGCTGCCTTCAAAGCTCATATTTGTAGTCAAAATAAAAATCCTAGATGCACATAACTGTTTATATTATTTCCTTGCATCATGGCCTTTTGACATTTGGGACCCTCTCCCCTGATATAACTATTTCTTCAGCAGATGAGATTGTTTTTGAATTTCATTCCTTTGTACTCAAATCCCAATGTCTGCTATTCCCTGAGGAATGGTGCATGCACAGAACTAGGTCCTTATCTTTTCTCATGCCTCCACTAACCAGTCATTGCCGAAGGTTCCTGGGCATTAAAGTAAATGGTAAGAAGCTTGTCGTCATAGCTGCACTAGCAAGACGTATCATTAAAACTCCCTGTCTCTATTTTTGAAGAAAGAGAAAGAGTTCTTTCCTCACCCATATTTTCAGATTTGTCATTTTAGAGACATTTCAGTTGTAATTTTATGATAGCTCTTTAAACATGACATTTAAGTGTTAAGACTGGTACAGGGTTACTCAACAAATGTTTATTGAGGGCTTCACCCGCACTGGGGGTATAGCAGGGTAAACGAAATAGAAACAAATTCCTGCTTGCATAGCACATTTCAACTGAAGACTGTGTGTGGGCAGCAACAGAAAAAAAAGTCAATCAGTGAATAAGTCATTTTAATATTTTTCATTTGAGGAAAACGAAGTGTTGTGAGAGGGGTAGATTGGAAATGAAGAGGAGTTACCATTTTAAATAGGGTTTTAAAGAGAGCCTAACAGGCAGCTTTTTAAAAACATTTTTTTATTAAGGTATGATTGATATACACTCTTATGATGGTTTCACGTGAAAAAACAATGTGGGTACTACATTTTCCCCTATTATCAAGTCCCCACCCATGCCCCAGTGCAGTCACTGTCCATCAGTGCAGCAAGATGCCAAGGATACACTATGTCCTTGTCTGTGCTACACTGTTCTCCCCGTGATCCCTCACACCATGTGTACTAAACGTAATACACTTCCATCCCCTTCTCCCTCCCTCCCCACCTGCCCTCCCACACCCCTCCCCTTTGGTAACCTCTAGTTCATTCTTGGAGTCTCTGAGTCTGCTGCCATTTTGTTCCTTCAGTTTTGCTTCATTGTTATACTCCACAAAAGAGGGAAATCATTTGGCACTTGTCTTTCTCTGCCTGGCTTATTTCACTGAGCATAATGTCCTCCAGCCCCATCCATGTTGTTGCAAATGATAGGATTTGTTTCTTTCTTATGGCTGGATAGTATTGCATTGTGTATGTGTACCACATCTTCCTTATCCGTTCATCTACAGATGGACACTTAGGTTGCTTCCGTATCTTGGCCATTGTAAAAAGTGATGTAATAAACAAAAGGGTGCATATGTCTTTCTGAATCTGAGAAGTTGTATTCTTTGGGTAAATTACAAGGAGTGGGATTCCAGAGTCAAATGGTATTTCTATTTTTAGTGTTTTGAGGAACCTCCGTATTGCTTGCCACAACGTCTTGAACTACGTTACATTCCCACCAGCAGTGTAGGGGGGGAGGGGTTCCCCTTTCTCTGCATCCTCGCCAGCATTTGTTGTTCTCAGTCTTTTCGATGCTGGCCATCCTTACTGGTGTGAGGTGATATCTCATTGTGGTTTTAATTTGCATTTCCCTGATGATTAGTGATGTGGAGCATCTTTTCATGTGCTTGTTGGCCATCGGAATTTCTCTTTGGAGAACTGTCTCTTCATAGCCTCTGCCATTTGTTCTCTGGGTTATTTGCCTTTTTGGGTGTTGAGGCATGTAAGTTCTTTATATGTTTTGGATGTTAACCCCTTGTCAGATATGTCACTTACAAATATATTCTCCCATACTGGTCTATGGGACTGTTCTTGTGCCAGTACCGAATTGTCTTGATTACTGTGGCTTTGTACTAGAGCTTGAAGTGGGGGAGCGTAATCCCCCCTGCTTTATTCTTCCTTCTCACGATTGCTTTGGCTAGTCGGGGTCTTTTGTGGTTCCATATGAATTTTAGGCCTATTTTCTCTAGTTGGTTGAAGGATGCTGTTGGGATTTTGATAGGAATTGCATTGAATCTATAGACTGCTTTAGGCAGGATGGCCATTTTGGCAATATTAATTCTTCCTATCCATGAGCATGGATGTGTCTCCATTTATTGATATCTTCTTTAATTTCTCTCATGAGCGTCTTGTAGTTTTCAGAGGATAGGTCTTTCGGTTCCTTGGTTAGGTTTATTCCTAGGTGTTTTATTCTTTTTGATGCAATTGTGAATGGAATTGGTTTTCCTGATTTCTCTCTCTGCTAGTTCATTGTTAGCGTATAGGAATGCCACAGAAATCTGCGTATTACTTTTGCGTCCTGCAACTTTGCTGAATTCAGATATTAGATCTAGTAGTTTTGGAGTGGATTCCTGAGGGTTTTTTTATTTACAATGTCGTGGCATTTGCAAACAGGGACAGTTAAACTACTTCCTTGCCGATCTGGATGCCTTTTATTTCTTTGTGTTGCCTGATGGCCGTGGCTACGACCTCCAGTACTATGTTAAATAGAAGTGGGGACACTGGGCATCCTTGTCTTGTTCCTGGTCTTAAGGGGAAAGCTTTCAGCTTCTCGCTGTTATGTATAATGTTGGCTGTGGGTTTGTCATATATGGCCTTTATTATGTCGAGGTACTTGCCTTCCATACCCATTTTGTTGAGAGTTTTTTATCGTGAATGGTGTTGGTTTTTGTCCTACTTTTTGTTGATGTGGTTGAGGATGTTGATGGATTTTCCAATGTACCATCCTAGCCTCCCCGGAAGAAATCCTACTTGATCATGATGGATGATCTTTTTGATGTATTTTTGAATTTGGTTTGCTAATATTTTGTTGAGTGATTTTGCGTCTATGTCCATCAGGGATATTGGTCTGTAATTTTCCTTTTTCTGTGGTGTCTTTGCCTGGTTTTGGTATTAGAGTGATGGGGGCTGGCCTCATACAATGATTTTGGAAGTATTCCCACCTCTTCTGTTCTGTGGGAAACTTTAAGGGGGATGAGTATTAGGTCTTCCCTAAATGTTTGATTAAATTCAATGGTGAAGCCATCTGGTCCAGGAGTTTTGTTCTTGGGTAGTTTTTCTGATTACCAGTTCAATTTCGTTGCTGGCAATTGGTCTGTTCAGATTTTCTGTTTCCTCTTTGGTCAGCGTTGGAAGGTTGTGTTTTTCTAGAAAGTTGTCCATTTCTTCTAGGTTATCCAGTTTGTTACCACATAATTTTTCATGGTATTCTCTAATAATTCTCTGCATTTCTCTGGTGTCCATAGGGATTCTTTTCCTTTCTCATTTCTGATTCTGTTTATGTGGGCAGACTCTCTTTCCTTCCTTGTTAAGTTTGGCTAGGGGTTTATCTATTTTGTTTATCTTCTCGAAGAACTAGCTCTTGCTTTCATTGATTCTTTCTATTGTTTTAGTCTTCTCAATTTTATTTATTTCTGCTCCAATCTTTATTGTGTCACTCCTTGTACTGACTTTGGGCCTCATTTGTTCTTCTTTTTCTGGTTTCATTAATTGTGAGTTTAGACTGCTCATATGGGATTGTCCTTCTTTCCTGAGGTGGGCCTGTATTGCAATATACTTTCCTCTCAGCATGCCCTTGGCCGCATCCCACAGAGTTTGTGCTCTTGAATTATTGTCATTTGTCTCCATATATTGCAGGATCTATGTTTTTATTTGGTCATTGATCCATTGGTTATTTAGGAGCATACTGTGAAACCTCCATGTATTTGTGGGATATTTCATTTTCTTTGCAGCATTTATTTCTAGTTTCATACCTTTCTGGTCTGAGAAACTGGTTGGTACAATTTCAATCTTTTTGAATTTGCCAAGGCTGTTGCTGTGGTCTAGTCTATGATCTATTCTTGAAAACGTTCCAGGTGCACTTGAGAAGAATGTGTATTCTGCTGCTTTTGGGTGTTGAGTTCTGTAGATGTATGTTAGGTCCATCTGTTCTAATGTGTTGTTCAATGCCTGTATGTCCTTACTTATTTTCTGTCTTGTTGATCTGTCCCTCAGAGTTACTGGAGTGTTGAAGTCTCCTAGAATGAATGCATTGTATTCTATTTCCCCTTTTAATTCTGTTTGTAATGGGTTCACATTTGTAGGTGCTCCTGTGTTGGGAGCATAGGTATTTATAATGTTTATTTCCTCTTATTGGATTGACCCCTTTATCATTATGTAATGTCCTTCTTTATCGGTTGTGACTTTCTTTGTTTTGAAGTCTATTTTGCCTGATACAAGTACCGCAACTCCTGATTTTTTTTCTCCTTGTTAGTTGCATGAAATATATTTTTCCATCCCTTCACTTTTAGTCTGTGTATGTCTTTGGGTTTCAAGTGAGTCTCTCGCAGGTAGCATATAGATGGGTCTTGTTTTTTTATCCATTCAATGACTCTATGTCTTCCGGTTGGTACATTCAGTCCATTTACATTTAGGGTGATTATCGATAGTTATGCACTTATTGCCATTGCGGACTTTAGATTCTTGGTTACCAAAGGTTCAAGGTTAACTTCCTTACTATCTAAGAGTCTAACGTAACTTAAACTTAATATGCTATCGTAAACACAATCCAAAGGTTCTTTTCTTTTTCTCCTTTTTCTTCTTCCTCCATTCCTCATGTATTAGGTGTTATATTCTGTACTCTTTGTCTATTCTTCGGTTGGCTTTGGGGACAGTAAATTTAATTTTGCATTTTCTTAGTAATTAGCTGTTCTACTTTCTTTACTGTGCTTTTCTTACCTCTAGTGACAGCTATTAGACCTTAGGAACACTTCCATCTACAGCAGTCCCTCCAAAATACAATGTAGAGATGGTTTGTGGAAGGTAAATTCTCTCAGCTTTTGCTTATCTGGAAGTTGTTTAATCCCTCCTTCAAATTTAAATGGTAATCTTGCTGGATAAGGTATTCTTGGTTTTAGGCCATTGTGCTTTATTGCATTAAATACATCATGCCACTCCCTTCTGGCCTGTAATGTTTCTGCTGAGAAGAAGTTAGCCTGATGGCATGTCTTTTGTATGTGATCTTATTTCTCTCTGTGGCTGTTTTCAATAGTCTGTCCTTATCCTTGATCTTTGCCATTTTAATTACTCAGGGATGAATTTAGGATGGAGGTTCAATCATTAAGAAATTCCATGTCTGAAACGAAACATACAAAGGAGGGATTTAAAGGCAGATTAGATGTAGTAGAAGAGTTGGTGAAGAGAATAGAAACTAGAGACGAGGAATACAAAGAAACAGGCACAGAGAGAAAAAAGGATCTCTAGGAATGAAAGAATAGTGAGTGAACTGTGTGATGAATCCAAACGGAACCGTATTCATATTTGAAGACTACCAGAAGAAGAAGACAGAGAAAAAGGGATAGAAAGTGTCATGAGGAGGTAATTGCTGAAAACTTCCCCAGTCTGGGGAAGGAGATAATAGTCTCTCAGGCCATGGAGATTCACAGATCTCCCAACACAAGGGACCGAAGGAAGACAACACCAAGACATATAGTACTTAAAATGGCAAAGATCGAGGGCGAGGATAGAGTTTTGAAAGCAGCTAGAGAGGAAAAAGATCACATACAAAGGAAAACCCATCAGGCTATCATCAGACTTCTCAATAGAAACCTTACAGGCCAGCAGGGAGTGACTTGATGTATGTAACGCAATGAAGCAGAAGGGCCTTGAACCAAGAATAGCCTACCCGGAAAGGTTATCATTTAAATTTGAAGGTGGGATTAAAACAATTTTCAGAGAAGCAGAAACTGAGAGAATTTATGTCCCGAAAACCACCTTTACAGTTCATTTTGGATGGCCTGCCGCAGATAGAAGTATTCCTAGGGCTAAATAGCTGTCACCAGTGGAAATAAAAGCACAGCAAAGTAGAACAACAACTAAGCAGATGGGAAATGAAATCAGCTACCCCCAAATTGAATCAAGGGGTAGGGAATGAGTACAGAATATGCTAGCTAATATTTGAAGAATGGAGGAGGAAGAAAAACGAGGAAAAAGAAAAGAACCTTTAGTTTCTGTTTGTAATAGAGCACTAAGCAAGTTAAATTAGACTGTTAGATAGTAAAGAAATAACCCTTGAACCTTTGGTAGCTACAAACCTAAAGCCTGCAATGGCAATAAATACATTCCTATCGATAATCACCCTAAATGTAAATGCACTGAATGCACTATCAAAAGACATAGAGTCACTGAATGGATCAAATAACAAGGCCCATCTATATGCTGCGTACAAGAGACTCACTTCACACCCAAAGACATACACAGACTGATACTGAAGGGATGGAAAAAAGAGATTTCATGCAATTCGTGGGGAGAGAAAAGCAGGAGTTGCAGAACTTGTATCAGACAAAATAGACTTCAAAACAAGGAAAATAACCGGAGATGAAGAAGGACATCATATAACGATAAAGCAGTCAGTCCAACAAGAGGATATAACCGTTATAAATATCTATGCACCCAACACAGGATCACCAACGTATGTGTAACAAATACTTAACAGAATCAAAGGGGGAAATACAATGCAATGCATTCATTTTAGGAGACGTCAACACACCACTCACTCCAAAGGACAGGTCAGCCAGACAGAAAATAAGTAAGGAGACAGAGGCACTGAATAACACATTCGAACAGATGGATCTAGCAGTCATCTACAGGACTCCACACCCAAAAGCAGCAGAATACACATTCTTCTCAAGTTCACATGGAACATTTTCATGTATAGATCATACACTAGGCCATAAAAAGAGACTCAGTAAATTCAAAAAGATTGAAATTGTACCAACCACCTTCTCAGAAGACGAGAGTATGAACCTAGAAATAAATTATGCAAAGAACATGAAAAGAGCCTTAGAAACACATGGAGGCTTAACAGCACGCACCTTAATAACCAATGGATCGATGACCAAATAAAAACAGAGGTCAAGCAATGTATGGAGACAAGTGACAACGATAATTCAACCCTGCAAAATCTGTGGGACGCAGCGAAGAGAGTGCTAAGAGGGAAGCATATTGCAATACAGGCCTATCTCAGAAAAGAAGAACAAGCCCAAATGAACAATCTAAACTCACAATTAATGAAACTAGGAAAAGAGGAACAAATGAGGCCCAAAGTCAGTAGAAGGATGGGCATGATAAGGGTTAGAGCGGAAATAAATAAAATCGAGAAGAATCAAACAATAGGAAGAATGAATGAAAGCAGGAGCTGGTTCTATGAGAAAATAAGCAAAATAGATAAACCCCAAGCCAGACTTATCAAGAGAAAAAGAGAGTCGACACACATACACAGAATCAGAAATGAGAGAAGGAAAGTCACTACGGACACCACAGAAATACAAGTATTATGAGAGAATACTATGAAAAATTAATTATATTCTAGCAAACTGGAAAACCTAGAGGAAATGGGCAACTTTCTAGAAAAATACGACTTCCTAGACTGACCTAGTAAGAAACAGAAAATCTAAACAGACCAATTACCAGTAATGAAGTTGAATCGGTAATCAGAAAACTACCCAAGAACCAAATCCCTGGACCAGAAGGTTTCACTGCTGAATTTTATCAAACATTTAGTGAAGACCTAATACCCATCCTCCTTAAAGTCTTTCTAAAAGTAGAAGAGGTGGAAATACTCCCAAACTCATTCTATGTGGCCAACATCACTCTAATATCCAAACCATGCAAACACACGGAAAAAATAAATAAAAGAAAATTATCGACCAATATTCATGATGAACATAGATGCAAAAATATTCAAGAAAATATTAGCAAACCGAATTCAAAGATCGATCAGAAGTATCATCCACCACGATCAAGTGGGATTCCTCCCAGGCATGCAAGGATGGTGCTACATTTGAAAATTCATCAACATCGACTACCACATCAATGAAAAGAAGGGCAAAAACCACACGGTCATCTCCATAGATGCTGAAAGAGCATTCGACAAAATTCGACATCCGTTCATGAGGAAAACTCTCAGCAAAATGGGTATAGAGGGCAAGTCCCTCAACATAATAAAGGCCATATATGACAAACCCACAGCCAACATTATGCATAAAAGCGAGAAGCTGAAAGCTTTCCCCTTAAGACCAGGAACAAGAAAAGGATGCCCACTCTCCCCACTTTTATACGACCTAGTTCTTGAGGTCCTAGCCACGGCAATCAGACGACACAAAGGAACAAAAGGCATTCATATTGGTAAGGAAGAAGTTAAACTGTCCCTGTTTGCAGATGACATGATACTGTATATAAAAAAACCCTAAAGAATCCACTCCAAAACTACTAGATCTAGTATGTGAACTCAGCAAAGCTGTGGGATACAACATTAATACACAGAAATCTGTTGCATTCGTGTACACTAATGATGAATGAGCAGAAAGAGAAATCAGGAAAACAATTCCATTTACAATTGCATCAAAAAGAATAAAATACCTAGGAGTAAACCTAACGAAGGAAGTGAAAGACCTATACCTGGAAACCTAACGAAGGAAGTGAAAGACCTATACCTGGAAACCTAACGAAGGAAGTGAAAGACCTATACCTGGAAATCTACAAGACACTCTTAAGGGAAATTAAAGAGGACACTAACAAATGGAAATTCATTCCATGCTCTTGGCTAGGAAGAATTAATATTGTCAAAATGGCCATCCTGCCTAAAGAAATCTACAGATTCAATGCAGTATCCCTACCAAAGTACCAACAGCATTCTTCAACAAACTGGAACAAATATGTCTAAAATTCACGTGGAACCACCAAAGACCCCCGAATAGCCAAAGCAATCCTGAGAAGGAAGAATAAAGCAGGGGGATCTCACTTCCCAACTTCAAGCTCTACTACAAAGCCACCGTAATCAAGACACTTTGGTACTGGCACAGACCAGTGGAACACAATAGAGAGTCCAGATGTTCACCCAAACATATATGGTTAATTATTATATGATAAAGGAGCCATGCATATACAATGGGGAATTGACAGCCTCTCCAACAGCTGGTGTGGGGCAAAACTGTACAGCTACATGTAAGAGAATGAAACTGGATTACTGTCTAACCTCATACAGGAAAGTAAACTCAAAATGGATCAAGGACCTGAATGTAAGTCATGAAACCATAAAGCTCTTAGAAGAAAACATAGGCAAAAATCTCTTGAATATAAACATGAGCAACTTTTTCCTGGACGCGTGTCCTCGGGCAAGGGAAGCAAACTAAAAAAGGAACAAAGGCGACTACATCATGCTAAAATCTCCTTTACAGCAGGGGACGCCATCAGCGGAACAAAAAGGTGTCCATCAGCATGGGAGAATATATTTGTAAATGACATATCCAACAAGGGGTTAACATCCAAAATACATCAACAACTCACATGCCTCAACACCCGAAAAGCAAATAACCCTATTAAAAAATGGGTGGAGGATCCGAACAGGCACTTCTCCAAAGAAGGAATTCAGATGGCCAACAGGCACATGAAAAGATGCTCCACATCACTGATCATCAGGGAATGCAAATTAAAACCACAGTGAGATACCACCTCACACCAGTTAGTACGGCCAACATGGAAAAGAATGGGAACAACAAGTGTTGGTTAGGATGCAGAGAAAGGGGAACCCTCCTACACTGCTGGTGGGAATGTAAAGTAGTTCAACCATTGCGGAAAGCGGTGTGGAGATTCCTCAAAAGACCAGAAATAAAAAAAAAAAAAATACCATTTGACCCAGGAATTCCACTCCTAGGAATTTACCCTAAGAACGCAGGAGCCCAGTTTCAAAAAGACATATGCACCCCTATGTTTATCGCAGCACTATTTACAGTAGCCAAGAAATGGAAGCCACCTAAGTGTCCATCAGTAGGTGTATGGATAAAGAAGAAGTGGTCTATATACACAATGGAATATTCTTCAGCCGTAAGAAGAGAACGAATCCTACACATTTGCAACAACATGAATGGAGCGGGAGGCTATTATTTATGCTCAGTGAAATAAAATAAGCCAAGCAGAGAAAGAGAAGTGCCAAATGATTTTTCACTCATCTGTGGAGCATAAGAACAAAGGGAAAACTGAAAGAACAAAATAGCAAACTCACAGAACCCAAGAATGGACTAACAGTTGTCAAAGAGAAAAGGACTGGGTGTGGTGGTGGGTGGGAAGTATGGGAGAAGGGAATAAAGGGCGTTGTGATTAGCACAGGTAATGTGGGGGTGGGGAGGGGAAGACCGCATGGCACAGAGAATACAAGTAGTGACTCTGCTCTGTAGCATCTTACTATGCTGATGGAGAGTGACTGTAATGGCGTATGTGGTGGGGACTTGATAATGGGAGGAATCTAGTAACCACAATGCTGCTCATGTAATCGTATATTGATGATACAAAAAAGAAACAATATGAGGTGGAATTTAAGATCGGTGAGAAAACGTTGGTCAAGAATAAAGGCAATAACAAATAACGGGCACTTCCACCTTTATCACAATCAACACACTGTTTTATTAAGAATCTCTTCTTTTTCCTTTTTCTTCTGTGATTATGAAAGACGAATGGAATTGTCACAAACATTCCTTAACCTTCGTGAATGAAAATCGGTGTTAAAGCCATCGGCACTGTAAATCTACTGTTGTAGTTCATGTGCACGAAGTCCTAAATTGTTCATATTTTCTTCCAATATGACGTACCTTTCAGGCAATTGTCCAGCTCTTTGTTTCTTTTGTGAAGTAGAAGAAAGATAACCACTTCTTTCCCCGAACTCAAAAATCCTGCCTTTTAATCTTCAGAAAGTATTCTCAACCCAGATTGTTCATGAAACAAAACCCAATTGATGCGGCACCTCACTTTGTAGAGGAATTGACTTCTTGAAGACTACAAATTACAATTTGGTAAAAATTGCATTTCATACTATGATTCTTTTAAAGTATGTGTTGAAGAGCCATGTTTGAAAAAAAAAAAAATGGCAACAGAAACGCAGTAGAAGTCGTATTAGTATTAAGGATGCTTATGGCAGTTTAAAAACAGTCACACAGTACTAACACTAAACTACAAGTAGTACCGGAAGCTGTTACTCAAATGGGATTTACCCGAAAGTGGGTTATGCCCTGAGTAGTGCCCCGGTTCTTATGTTTAGCTCTTTTATTTGCTATATTCTAAGTTAGTAATACCTTTAAATTCCTAATTCTTGTCTTGTACACCCTAAACAATCACTACCGTCCAGCCACGGCTATTATTCTGTTTCCTTAAAGTCAAGTCACATGCTACACTCTGGCACGGCGACTTCCTTCAAATTCGAGACTTCTTTATCAATCAGTGCGTGTTAGTGGAGAACTACTGGTTTGGAGTGTTAATCCCCAAAGCAATCTATGATCTCTACTACATGTATATTAGTTAATTCAACTCAGCAATGCACAGCATGCTTCTACCTTCTCTTTAGAAATTGAATTACATATAGAGACTGATTGACTTACATACATATCATTTCATTTACTTGATACTAACTTCAACACAGTTGCATTCACTTGTTAGTTAAAACATTCTTAAATAACATTACTGCATCTTGCTTAGGATGATAATGGGCCCTCATTATAGTAGTTTCTTAATAAAAGTTAATGAATTTGTCGACAAATATATCACTCATGTCTTGAGATCAGTTGCGTTTGAGAGAAGAATTTGGCTCTTTGTATTTTATGAATACCTTGGGCAGTCCTCAGGATCTTCCTCAGAGCAGCCTTCATCTCCTTGTTCCTGAGCCTATATATTAGCGGAATGCACAGAGGTGTTTTCACAGAATAAAACAAAGTAACGATTTTTTCCATGTCCACTGGGTGTCCCGATCCGGGACTAACGCACATCACCGTAACAGAGCCAAAGAAACAGGATCACCACAGCCAGATGAGAAGCACAAGTGGAGAAAGCCTTGCGTTTGCCCGCTGCTGAGGGCATCCGTAGCACAGCCAGAGTCACCAGAGCGTAGGAGCAAAGGATAAAGAGAAGGGGGCCGATCATGAAAACAGAATTGAAGGTCGAGTAAATGAACTGTGTGGTGGTGTCATCAGAACACGACAGCACCATCAGTGGGACAGGATCACACACGAAATGGCTGATGGTGTTTGGGCCACGGTAGGGCAGCTGAGAAATGAGGACAACTGGCGGTAGGTAGGAGGGTGAACCCACACGACCATCCAAGGACGACGAGGCCCGTGCACAGCTGTCTGGTCATGATGCGCGGGTAACGCGGAGGGCGGCACACGGCAAGGTGCCTGTCAAAGGCCATGATGCAAAGGAAGAAGCCCTCTTCGCACCCGGAAGAGAAGAAGGAGAACTGCACAAGACAGCTCACAAAGGAGATGGACTTGCTTGTGGACGGGTAGCTGGCCAACATGTTGGGGACGGTGGTGGTGGTGACATAACATAGTTCCAGGAGAGAGAAATTCCCCAAGAGGATGTACATCGATCGGGCTGTGAAGGCGTCGGTCCCACCGCACAGCGCAGGCAACGGCCGCGTTCCCCCATCAGGGTCAGGGTGTAGGCCGCAGAGAAGTGCCCGAAGTAGAGGAGCTGCGCTTCGGGCCTGGAGGGAAAGCCCATGAGGATAAAGTGGCTGACGGCGTGGGTGGTTTCTCTGCCGGACACGTTCATGAGTTCGGAGGGCGCGGCGATGACATCGGCTATTGCACTCTAGTGGGGTTTGCTGGCTCTTCCACCAAATGTCCTTACCTTGTTTTTGCATAAAGAAATACAGAATGAGGTTTCTGTTAAAACAACAAAGCTGATCCTCACAACCTATACCCCAAGAGTATGATTTCATTCTAATTAGATGCAAAAAATAAAATAAAAAACAGGGTTTGTTGTAATCTCTCAATTATAATCTCTCAGTTACGTCAGGAACAGGATTTACACATAAGGAGTGCAGAAGTTGTAACTTTGAATATGTCACTTAACCTCTATTTGTTAACCTCATCTACGTACCATGTACAGAGTATTGTACAAGCAAATCAGTGTATATGAAATCTCTTCTAAAGCATTCTGTAAAACTAATTTATCATAATCAGTAATAGTGATAGTAACGCCAAATGAAGCACTACTCAAGTCTCACATTGGAAAAGGTGGTGTCTCACTGAGGAACAGTGACGGGGCAGGGCAAATATTCCTCTCTCTGTGCTTGTTTATGGTATTGCAAAGCGATGGCTCGAAGGGCCTCTCTCGTTCCGGCACAGATGTGTATGACATGACCACACAAGTTTGGTGTGTAGGAAATGCTTTCTCTCTCTCTCCAGCTGGTGGCTTCAGCTCCAGAGCATGGGGAAGAGCCCTGCACTTTGGCATTCAAATTTCCCTGGTTGAAAATTTTAATGCCCTCTCTTGTGAATGTGAGAACTAGATATGCCATTTGGGGCACCCGACCTTAGGGAGAGCCACTGCTCTGAGTGGCTGGACTGTTGATGGGATGAGACTTGGCCAATTTTTCCAAAAGTGTGGTGGTAAAGTTCACTTGCATGTTCAGATTTGTGTGTGTGGTGTTCTAAATCGCTTCGATTGCTCCTTTCTGTGTTTGAAGTGTTTTTGTTTTTATACTTGCCTCTGGTACATTTGTGGCCATTCAAGGCATTTTCTGTTGACATGGAATGTCTTGCTTCCCTCCCTCCTGCTCCTGAACTTTCTCCAGTTTGTTGTTACTGAATCAAAGCTTAACTTTTTCTATGTCTTGTCTCCTTAGAAACCTACTCATGGCCGTCACCACATTTGGCATTAAGTGGAAAGACTGCTGTTTATAATCTCATTGCCCATGAGGCTATGTGGACTGCACCTTTTCTGAATGGAGTCTGGTAGTTCAGTCTGTTTCCCATAACAATCACATCATCTCAGGTGGCAATTAGGGCAGGTCCCAGATTTCTCAAATTATATGAGGGGACTTTTTTTGGTTCGTGTTTGCGTTTGCGTGTGTGTGTGTGTGTGTGTCTGTGTGTGTGTGTGTGTGTGTGTGTGTTTTGTTCGGCCTGTAAGACAAAAAATTCCTCTCTTGATTTGTTATGATTGTATAGTGAATACTTTTCAAAAAAGGATTACTTAGTATTTTTATTCTGAATAGTTGTGTAACTTTCTCAGCTGAGATTGTTGTACAGTATGTGGGCAATAATAAATGTCATCTTTTCTGGAGACAGCAAATTGTAGAGTTAGTGAATCTTGGAAATTCATTAGGAATGAAAAACAGAGTGCGTTTCACTTACGAGCATTTAAATTGTACTTCAGCACAAGTAGCACACAGAATACACAGAGGCAAAGAGAAAAAAAAAAAAAGCATGATATTACTATTAATGTGAGAGGCTGCTGATATGAGTACATTTCAAAAATAACATACTTATAGGATGCCCACAAACTATTCTGCTGTTTCTTTTGTTGATGAAAAAGCTCGTTTAGTTGCCACACAGGTCTTAGTGGTTATCTTCATAACTGAATTTGACTGAGTTTTTAAAACTCACTTCATTTTTGTCTGTCATGCTCTGGCCTGTGTCCTGATATGTTGGTGCCCTACTCCAAGCTATCTTAGTCATTTTCACTGACCTTGGGACCCCATGGTAAATCAGATCAGTATTAATACCCACACATCTGGGTTTTCCGAACAGTATCGCTTGGGTCCACACACTTTAAAAGTCACAATGCAAAGATCCCGCAAATGCAAGAAACAGGAAGCACACAGACGCTGAACGGTTTGTCCTTTAAGGACAGGTCATTTGCCATGAAACCAAGTCATATTAAATTAGTGAAACAGATTGCACTATGTGGGTGGGAGAGATATGATATTAGAGTGGAATCAGAAATTTTGTCATTTTTTTGGTCTATTGAACAAGCAACAAAATTCACCAGGATACTGATAATAAATCTGTCCCCCGTAATTTATCAAACATTTTCATACACTCTCTCCAGGCCTCTTGTGCATAATACTCATTAATATTTCCAAGATTTGAGGATATAAGAGAAAGACTAATATTTTGAAACCTTGTCTCTGAATTTTATTCTGATACTTACATTTTCAGAACAAGAAGAAAGCATTTGCCAGTAAATCCACTTATGTGGTAAACTAAGCATTTGCAATAGAGCATGCAGAGTTTCAGTTATGTGGATACATGTGGAGAAGAAAGGTCAGAGGGCGGGTGGGGGGTGGGGGTGGGGAGAAAATATTACCCCGGAGCAAAAAGCATGCGAGGGACTTGTGAAAAATTGGGTGATCCGGTAATGCCACCTGCCGTGAGTTGCAAAGAGTGAATTTTGAGAGATGTTTCTTGCTGCCTTCAAAGCTCATATTTGTAGTCAAAATAAAAATCCTAGATGCACATAACTGTTTATATTATTTCCTTGCATCATGGCCTTTTGACATTTGGGACCCTCTCCCCTGATATAACTATTTCTTCAGCAGATGAGATTGTTTTTGAATTTCATTCCTTTGTACTCAAATCCCAATGTCTGCTATTCCCTGAGGAATGGTGCATGCACAGAACTAGGTCCTTATCTTTTCTCATGCCTCCACTAACCAGTCATTGCCGAAGGTTCCTGGGCATTAAAGTAAATGGTAAGAAGCTTGTCGTCATAGCTGCACTAGCAAGATGTATCATTAAAACTCCCTGTCTCTATTTTTGAAGAAAGAGAAAGAGTTCTTTCCTCACCCATATTTTCAGATTTGTCATTTTAGAGACATTTCAGTTGTAATTTTATGATAGCTCTTTAAACATGACATTTAAGTGTTAAGACTGGTACAGGGTTACTCAACAAATGTTTATTGAGGGCTTCACCCGCACTGGGGGTATAGCAGGGTAAACGAAATAGAAACAAATTCCTGCTTGCATAGCACATTTCAACTGAAGACTGTGTGTGGGCAGCAACAGAAAAAAAAGTCAATCAGTGAATAAGTCATTTTAATATTTTTCATTTGAGGAAAACGAAGTGTTGTGAGAGGGGTAGATTGGAAATGAAGAGGAGTTACCATTTTAAATAGGGTTTTAAAGAGAGCCTAACAGGCAGCTTTTTAAAAACATTTTTTTATTAAGGTATGATTGATATACACTCTTATGATGGTTTCACGTGAAAAAACAATGTGGGTACTACATTTTCCCCTATTATCAAGTCCCCACCCATGCCCCAGTGCAGTCACTGTCCATCAGTGCAGCAAGATGCCAAGGATACACTATGTCCTTGTCTGTGCTACACTGTTCTCCCCGTGATCCCTCACACCATGTGTACTAAACGTAATACACTTCCATCCCCTTCTCCCTCCCTCCCCACCTGCCCTCCCACACCCCTCCCCTTTGGTAACCTCTAGTTCATTCTTGGAGTCTCTGAGTCTGCTGCCATTTTGTTCCTTCAGTTTTGCTTCATTGTTATACTCCACAAAAGAGGGAAATCATTTGGCACTTGTCTTTCTCTGCCTGGCTTATTTCACTGAGCATAATGTCCTCCAGCCCCATCCATGTTGTTGCAAATGATAGGATTTGTTTCTTTCTTATGGCTGGATAGTATTGCATTGTGTATGTGTACCACATCTTCCTTATCCGTTCATCTACAGATGGACACTTAGGTTGCTTCCGTATCTTGGCCATTGTAAAAAGTGATGTAATAAACAAAAGGGTGCATATGTCTTTCTGAATCTGAGAAGTTGTATTCTTTGGGTAAATTACAAGGAGTGGGATTCCAGAGTCAAATGGTATTTCTATTTTTAGTGTTTTGAGGAACCTCCGTATTGCTTGCCACAACGTCTTGAACTACGTTACATTCCCACCAGCAGTGTAGGGGGGGAGGGGTTCCCCTTTCTCTGCATCCTCGCCAGCATTTGTTGTTCTCAGTCTTTTCGATGCTGGCCATCCTTACTGGTGTGAGGTGATATCTCATTGTGGTTTTAATTTGCATTTCCCTGATGATTAGTGATGTGGAGCATCTTTTCATGTGCTTGTTGGCCATCGGAATTTCTCTTTGGAGAACTGTCTCTTCATAGCCTCTGCCATTTGTTCTCTGGGTTATTTGCCTTTTTGGGTGTTGAGGCATGTAAGTTCTTTATATGTTTTGGATGTTAACCCCTTGTCAGATATGTCACTTACAAATATATTCTCCCATACTGGTCTATGGGACTGTTCTTGTGCCAGTACCGAATTGTCTTGATTACTGTGGCTTTGTACTAGAGCTTGAAGTGGGGGAGCGTAATCCCCCCTGCTTTATTCTTCCTTCTCACGATTGCTTTGGCTAGTCGGGGTCTTTTGTGGTTCCATATGAATTTTAGGCCTATTTTCTCTAGTTGGTTGAAGGATGCTGTTGGGATTTTGATAGGAATTGCATTGAATCTATAGACTGCTTTAGGCAGGATGGCCATTTTGGCAATATTAATTCTTCCTATCCATGAGCATGGATGTGTCTCCATTTATTGATATCTTCTTTAATTTCTCTCATGAGCGTCTTGTAGTTTTCAGAGGATAGGTCTTTCGGTTCCTTGGTTAGGTTTATTCCTAGGTGTTTTATTCTTTTTGATGCAATTGTGAATGGAATTGGTTTTCCTGATTTCTCTCTCTGCTAGTTCATTGTTAGCGTATAGGAATGCCACAGAAATCTGCGTATTACTTTTGCGTCCTGCAACTTTGCTGAATTCAGATATTAGATCTAGTAGTTTTGGAGTGGATTCCTGAGGGTTTTTTTATTTACAATGTCGTGGCATTTGCAAACAGGGACAGTTAAACTACTTCCTTGCCGATCTGGATGCCTTTTATTTCTTTGTGTTGCCTGATGGCCGTGGCTACGACCTCCAGTACTATGTTAAATAGAAGTGGGGACACTGGGCATCCTTGTCTTGTTCCTGGTCTTAAGGGGAAAGCTTTCAGCTTCTCGCTGTTATGTATAATGTTGGCTGTGGGTTTGTCATATATGGCCTTTATTATGTCGAGGTACTTGCCTTCCATACCCATTTTGTTGAGAGTTTTTTATCGTGAATGGTGTTGGTTTTTGTCCTACTTTTTGTTGATGTGGTTGAGGATGTTGATGGATTTTCCAATGTACCATCCTAGCCTCCCCGGAAGAAATCCTACTTGATCATGATGGATGATCTTTTTGATGTATTTTTGAATTTGGTTTGCTAATATTTTGTTGAGTGATTTTGCGTCTATGTCCATCAGGGATATTGGTCTGTAATTTTCCTTTTTCTGTGGTGTCTTTGCCTGGTTTTGGTATTAGAGTGATGGGGGCTGGCCTCATACAATGATTTTGGAAGTATTCCCACCTCTTCTGTTCTGTGGGAAACTTTAAGGGGGATGAGTATTAGGTCTTCCCTAAATGTTTGATTAAATTCAATGGTGAAGCCATCTGGTCCAGGAGTTTTGTTCTTGGGTAGTTTTTCTGATTACCAGTTCAATTTCGTTGCTGGCAATTGGTCTGTTCAGATTTTCTGTTTCCTCTTTGGTCAGCGTTGGAAGGTTGTGTTTTTCTAGAAAGTTGTCCATTTCTTCTAGGTTATCCAGTTTGTTACCACATAATTTTTCATGGTATTCTCTAATAATTCTCTGCATTTCTCTGGTGTCCATAGGGATTCTTTTCCTTTCTCATTTCTGATTCTGTTTATGTGGACAGACTCTCTTTCCTTCCTTGTTAAGTTTGGCTAGGGGTTTATCTATTTTGTTTATCTTCTCGAAGAACTAGCTCTTGCTTTCATTGATT
This sequence comes from Manis pentadactyla, assembly GCF_030020395.1. Taxonomy (NCBI): domain Eukaryota; kingdom Metazoa; phylum Chordata; class Mammalia; order Pholidota; family Manidae; genus Manis; species Manis pentadactyla. The sequence continues at coordinate 80,682,682 of NC_080029.1, forward strand.
CTTTCTATTGTTTTAGTCTTCTCAATTTTATTTATTTCTGCTCCAATCTTTATTGTGTCACTCCTTGTACTGACTTTGGGCCTCATTTGTTCTTCTTTTTCTGGTTTCATTAATTGTGAGTTTAGACTGCTCATATGGGATTGTCCTTCTTTCCTGAGGTGGGCCTGTGTTGCAATATACTTTCCTCTCAGCATGCCCTTGGCCGCATCCCACAGAGTTTGTGCTCTTGAATTATTGTCATTTGTCTCCATATATTGCAGGATCTATGTTTTTATTTGGTCATTGATCCATTGGTTATTTAGGAGCATACTGTGAAACCTCCATGTATTTGTGGGATATTTCATTTTCTTTGCAGCATTTATTTCTAGTTTCATACCTTTCTGGTCTGAGAAACTGGTTGGTACAATTTCAATCTTTTTGAATTTGCCAAGGCTGTTGCTGTGGTCTAGTCTATGATCTATTCTTGAAAACGTTCCAGGTGCACTTGAGAAGAATGTGTATTCTGCTGCTTTTGGGTGTTGAGTTCTGTAGATGTATGTTAGGTCCATCTGTTCTAATGTGTTGTTCAATGCCTGTATGTCCTTACTTATTTTCTGTCTTGTTGATCTGTCCCTCAGAGTTACTGGAGTGTTGAAGTCTCCTAGAATGAATGCATTGTATTCTATTTCCCCTTTTAATTCTGTTTGTAATGGGTTCACATTTGTAGGTGCTCCTGTGTTGGGAGCATAGGTATTTATAATGTTTATTTCCTCTTATTGGATTGACCCCTTTATCATTATGTAATGTCCTTCTTTATCGGTTGTGACTTTCTTTGTTTTGAAGTCTATTTTGCCTGATACAAGTACCGCAACTCCTGATTTTTTTTCTCCTTGTTAGTTGCATGAAATATATTTTTCCATCCCTTCACTTTTAGTCTGTGTATGTCTTTGGGTTTCAAGTGAGTCTCTCGCAGGTAGCATATAGATGGGTCTTGTTTTTTTATCCATTCAATGACTCTATGTCTTCCGGTTGGTACATTCAGTCCATTTACATTTAGGGTGATTATCGATAGTTATGCACTTATTGCCATTGCGGACTTTAGATTCTTGGTTACCAAAGGTTCAAGGTTAACTTCCTTACTATCTAAGAGTCTAACGTAACTTAAACTTAATATGCTATCGTAAACACAATCCAAAGGTTCTTTTCTTTTTCTCCTTTTTCTTCTTCCTCCATTCCTCATGTATTAGGTGTTATATTCTGTACTCTTTGTCTATTCTTCGGTTGGCTTTGGGGACAGTAAATTTAATTTTGCATTTTCTTAGTAATTAGCTGTTCTACTTTCTTTACTGTGCTTTTCTTACCTCTAGTGACAGCTATTAGACCTTAGGAACACTTCCATCTACAGCAGTCCCTCCAAAATACAATGTAGAGATGGTTTGTGGAAGGTAAATTCTCTCAGCTTTTGCTTATCTGGAAGTTGTTTAATCCCTCCTTCAAATTTAAATGGTAATCTTGCTGGATAAGGTATTCTTGGTTTTAGGCCATTGTGCTTTATTGCATTAAATACATCATGCCACTCCCTTCTGGCCTGTAATGTTTCTGCTGAGAAGAAGTTAGCCTGATGGCATGTCTTTTGTATGTGATCTTATTTCTCTCTGTGGCTGTTTTCAATAGTCTGTCCTTATCCTTGATCTTTGCCATTTTAATTACTCAGGGATGAATTTAGGATGGAGGTTCAATCATTAAGAAATTCCATGTCTGAAACGAAACATACAAAGGAGGGATTTAAAGGCAGATTAGATGTAGTAGAAGAGTTGGTGAAGAGAATAGAAACTAGAGACGAGGAATACAAAGAAACAGGCACAGAGAGAAAAAAGGATCTCTAGGAATGAAAGAATAGTGAGTGAACTGTGTGATGAATCCAAACGGAACCGTATTCATATTTGAAGACTACCAGAGTGAACTGTGTGATGAATCCAAACGGAACCGTATTCATATTTGAAGACTACCAGAAGAAGAAGACAGAGAAAAAGGGATAGAAAGTGTCATGAGGAGGTAATTGCTGAAAACTTCCCCAGTCTGGGGAAGGAGATAATAGTCTCTCAGGCCATGGAGATTCACAGATCTCCCAACACAAGGGACCGAAGGAAGACAACACCAAGACATATAGTACTTAAAATGGCAAAGATCGAGGGCGAGGATAGAGTTTTGAAAGCAGCTAGAGAGGAAAAAGATCACATACAAAGGAAAACCCATCAGGCTATCATCAGACTTCTCAATAGAAACCTTACAGGCCAGCAGGGAGTGACTTGATGTATGTAACGCAATGAAGCAGAAGGGCCTTGAACCAAGAATAGCCTACCCGGAAAGGTTATCATTTAAATTTGAAGGTGGGATTAAAACAATTTTCAGAGAAGCAGAAACTGAGAGAATTTATGTCCCGAAAACCACCTTTACAGTTCATTTTGGATGGCCTGCCGCAGATAGAAGTATTCCTAGGGCTAAATAGCTGTCACCAGTGGAAATAAAAGCACAGCAAAGTAGAACAACAACTAAGCAGATGGGAAATGAAATCAGCTACCCCCAAATTGAATCAAGGGGTAGGGAATGAGTACAGAATATGCTAGCTAATATTTGAAGAATGGAGGAGGAAGAAAAACGAGGAAAAAGAAAAGAACCTTTAGTTTCTGTTTGTAATAGAGCACTAAGCAAGTTAAATTAGACTGTTAGATAGTAAAGAAATAACCCTTGAACCTTTGGTAGCTACAAACCTAAAGCCTGCAATGGCAATAAATACATTCCTATCGATAATCACCCTAAATGTAAATGCACTGAATGCACTATCAAAAGACATAGAGTCACTGAATGGATCAAATAACAAGGCCCATCTATATGCTGCGTACAAGAGACTCACTTCACACCCAAAGACATACACAGACTGATACTGAAGGGATGGAAAAAAGAGATTTCATGCAATTCGTGGGGAGAGAAAAGCAGGAGTTGCAGAACTTGTATCAGACAAAATAGACTTCAAAACAAGGAAAATAACCGGAGATGAAGAAGGACATTATATAACGATAAAGCAGTCAGTCCAACAAGAGGATATAACCGTTATAAATATCTATGCACCCAACACAGGATCACCAACGTATGTGTAACAAATACTTAACAGAATCAAAGGGGGAAATACAATGCAATGCATTCATTTTAGGAGACGTCAACACACCACTCACTCCAAAGGACAGGTCAGCCAGACAGAAAATAAGTAAGGAGACAGAGGCACTGAATAACACATTCGAACAGATGGATCTAGCAGTCATCTACAGGACTCCACACCCAAAAGCAGCAGAATACACATTCTTCTCAAGTTCACATGGAACATTTTCATGTATAGATCATACACTAGGCCATAAAAAGAGACTCAGTAAATTCAAAAAGATTGAAATTGTACCAACCACCTTCTCAGAAGACGAGAGTATGAACCTAGAAATAAATTATGCAAAGAACATGAAAAGAGCCTTAGAAACACATGGAGGCTTAACAGCACGCACCTTAATAACCAATGGATCGATGACCAAATAAAAACAGAGGTCAAGCAATGTATGGAGACAAGTGACAACGATAATTCAACCCTGCAAAATCTGTGGGACGCAGCGAAGAGAGTGCTAAGAGGGAAGCATATTGCAATACAGGCCTATCTCAGAAAAGAAGAACAAGCCCAAATGAACAATCTAAACTCACAATTAATGAAACTAGGAAAAGAGGAACAAATGAGGCCCAAAGTCAGTAGAAGGATGGGCATGATAAGGGTTAGAGCGGAAATAAATAAAATCGAGAAGAATCAAACAATAGGAAGAATGAATGAAAGCAGGAGCTGGTTCTATGAGAAAATAAGCAAAATAGATAAACCCCAAGCCAGACTTATCAAGAGAAAAAGAGAGTCGACACACATACACAGAATCAGAAATGAGAGAAGGAAAGTCACTACGGACACCACAGAAATACAAGTATTATGAGAGAATACTATGAAAAATTAATTATATTCTAGCAAACTGGAAAACCTAGAGGAAATGGGCAACTTTCTAGAAAAATACGACTTCCTAGACTGACCTAGTAAGAAACAGAAAATCTAAACAGACCAATTACCAGTAATGAAGTTGAATCGGTAATCAGAAAACTACCCAAGAACCAAATCCCTGGACCAGAAGGTTTCACTGCTGAATTTTATCAAACATTTAGTGAAGACCTAATACCCATCCTCCTTAAAGTCTTTCTAAAAGTAGAAGAGGTGGAAATACTCCCAAACTCATTCTATGTGGCCAACATCACTCTAATATCCAAACCATGCAAACACACGGAAAAAATAAATAAAAGAAAATTATCGACCAATATTCATGATGAACATAGATGCAAAAATATTCAAGAAAATATTAGCAAACCGAATTCAAAGATCGATCAGAAGTATCATCCACCACGATCAAGTGGGATTCCTCCCAGGCATGCAAGGATGGTGCTACATTTGAAAATTCATCAACATCGACTACCACATCAATGAAAAGAAGGGCAAAAACCACACGGTCATCTCCATAGATGCTGAAAGAGCATTCGACAAAATTCGACATCCGTTCATGAGGAAAACTCTCAGCAAAATGGGTATAGAGGGCAAGTCCCTCAACATAATAAAGGCCATATATGACAAACCCACAGCCAACATTATGCATAAAAGCGAGAAGCTGAAAGCTTTCCCCTTAAGACCAGGAACAAGAAAAGGATGCCCACTCTCCCCACTTTTATACGACCTAGTTCTTGAGGTCCTAGCCACGGCAATCAGACGACACAAAGGAACAAAAGGCATTCATATTGGTAAGGAAGAAGTTAAACTGTCCCTGTTTGCAGATGACATGATACTGTATATAAAAAAACCCTAAAGAATCCACTCCAAAACTACTAGATCTAGTATGTGAACTCAGCAAAGCTGTGGGATACAACATTAATACACAGAAATCTGTTGCATTCGTGTACACTAATGATGAATGAGCAGAAAGAGAAATCAGGAAAACAATTCCATTTACAATTGCATCAAAAAGAATAAAATACCTAGGAGTAAACCTAACGAAGGAAGTGAAAGACCTATACCTGGAAACCTAACGAAGGAAGTGAAAGACCTATACCTGGAAACCTAACGAAGGAAGTGAAAGACCTATACCTGGAAATCTACAAGACACTCTTAAGGGAAATTAAAGAGGACACTAACAAATGGAAATTCATTCCATGCTCTTGGCTAGGAAGAATTAATATTGTCAAAATGGCCATCCTGCCTAAAGAAATCTACAGATTCAATGCAGTATCCCTACCAAAGTACCAACAGCATTCTTCAACAAACTGGAACAAATATGTCTAAAATTCACGTGGAACCACCAAAGACCCCCGAATAGCCAAAGCAATCCTGAGAAGGAAGAATAAAGCAGGGGGATCTCACTTCCCAACTTCAAGCTCTACTACAAAGCCACCGTAATCAAGACACTTTGGTACTGGCACAGACCAGTGGAACACAATAGAGAGTCCAGATGTTCACCCAAACATATATGGTTAATTATTATATGATAAAGGAGCCATGCATATACAATGGGGAATTGACAGCCTCTCCAACAGCTGGTGTGGGGCAAAACTGTACAGCTACATGTAAGAGAATGAAACTGGATTACTGTCTAACCTCATACAGGAAAGTAAACTCAAAATGGATCAAGGACCTGAATGTAAGTCATGAAACCATAAAGCTCTTAGAAGAAAACATAGGCAAAAATCTCTTGAATATAAACATGAGCAACTTTTTCCTGGACGCGTGTCCTCGGGCAAGGGAAGCAAACTAAAAAAGGAACAAAGGCGACTACATCATGCTAAAATCTCCTTTACAGCAGGGGACGCCATCAGCGGAACAAAAAGGTGTCCATCAGCATGGGAGAATATATTTGTAAATGACATATCCAACAAGGGGTTAACATCCAAAATACATCAACAACTCACATGCCTCAACACCCGAAAAGCAAATAACCCTATTAAAAAATGGGTGGAGGATCCGAACAGGCACTTCTCCAAAGAAGGAATTCAGATGGCCAACAGGCACATGAAAAGATGCTCCACATCACTGATCATCAGGGAATGCAAATTAAAACCACAGTGAGATACCACCTCACACCAGTTAGTACGGCCAACATGGAAAAGAATGGGAACAACAAGTGTTGGTTAGGATGCAGAGAAAGGGGAACCCTCCTACACTGCTGGTGGGAATGTAAAGTAGTTCAACCATTGCGGAAAGCGGTGTGGAGATTCCTCAAAAGACCAGAAATAAAAAAAAAAAAAATACCATTTGACCCAGGAATTCCACTCCTAGGAATTTACCCTAAGAACGCAGGAGCCCAGTTTCAAAAAGACATATGCACCCCTATGTTTATCGCAGCACTATTTACAGTAGCCAAGAAATGGAAGCCACCTAAGTGTCCATCAGTAGGTGTATGGATAAAGAAGAAGTGGTCTATATACACAATGGAATATTCTTCAGCCGTAAGAAGAGAACGAATCCTACACATTTGCAACAACATGAATGGAGCGGGAGGCTATTATTTATGCTCAGTGAAATAAAATAAGCCAAGCAGAGAAAGAGAAGTGCCAAATGATTTTTCACTCATCTGTGGAGCATAAGAACAAAGGGAAAACTGAAAGAACAAAATAGCAAACTCACAGAACCCAAGAATGGACTAACAGTTGTCAAAGAGAAAAGGACTGGGTGTGGTGGTGGGTGGGAAGTATGGGAGAAGGGAATAAAGGGCGTTGTGATTAGCACAGGTAATGTGGGGGTGGGGAGGGGAAGACCGCATGGCACAGAGAATACAAGTAGTGACTCTGCTCTGTAGCATCTTACTATGCTGATGGAGAGTGACTGTAATGGCGTATGTGGTGGGGACTTGATAATGGGAGGAATCTAGTAACCACAATGCTGCTCATGTAATCGTATATTGATGATACAAAAAAGAAACAATATGAGGTGGAATTTAAGATCGGTGAGAAAACGTTGGTCAAGAATAAAGGCAATAACAAATAACGGGCACTTCCACCTTTATCACAATCAACACACTGTTTTATTAAGAATCTCTTCTTTTTCCTTTTTCTTCTGTGATTATGAAAGACGAATGGAATTGTCACAAACATTCCTTAACCTTCGTGAATGAAAATCGGTGTTAAAGCCATCGGCACTGTAAATCTACTGTTGTAGTTCATGTGCACGAAGTCCTAAATTGTTCATATTTTCTTCCAATATGACGTACCTTTCAGGCAATTGTCCAGCTCTTTGTTTCTTTTGTGAAGTAGAAGAAAGATAACCACTTCTTTCCCCGAACTCAAAAATCCTGCCTTTTAATCTTCAGAAAGTATTCTCAACCCAGATTGTTCATGAAACAAAACCCAATTGATGCGGCACCTCACTTTGTAGAGGAATTGACTTCTTGAAGACTACAAATTACAATTTGGTAAAAATTGCATTTCATACTATGATTCTTTTAAAGTATGTGTTGAAGAGCCATGTTTGAAAAAAAAAAAAATGGCAACAGAAACGCAGTAGAAGTCGTATTAGTATTAAGGATGCTTATGGCAGTTTAAAAACAGTCACACAGTACTAACACTAAACTACAAGTAGTACCGGAAGCTGTTACTCAAATGGGATTTACCCGAAAGTGGGTTATGCCCTGAGTAGTGCCCCGGTTCTTATGTTTAGCTCTTTTATTTGCTATATTCTAAGTTAGTAATACCTTTAAATTCCTAATTCTTGTCTTGTACACCCTAAACAATCACTACCGTCCAGCCACGGCTATTATTCTGTTTCCTTAAAGTCAAGTCACATGCTACACTCTGGCACGGCGACTTCCTTCAAATTCGAGACTTCTTTATCAATCAGTGCGTGTTAGTGGAGAACTACTGGTTTGGAGTGTTAATCCCCAAAGCAATCTATGATCTCTACTACATGTATATTAGTTAATTCAACTCAGCAATGCACAGCATGCTTCTACCTTCTCTTTAGAAATTGAATTACATATAGAGACTGATTGACTTACATACATATCATTTCATTTACTTGATACTAACTTCAACACAGTTGCATTCACTTGTTAGTTAAAACATTCTTAAATAACATTACTGCATCTTGCTTAGGATGATAATGGGCCCTCATTATAGTAGTTTCTTAATAAAAGTTAATGAATTTGTCGACAAATATATCACTCATGTCTTGAGATCAGTTGCGTTTGAGAGAAGAATTTGGCTCTTTGTATTTTATGAATACCTTGGGCAGTCCTCAGGATCTTCCTCAGAGCAGCCTTCATCTCCTTGTTCCTGAGCCTATATATTAGCGGAATGCACAGAGGTGTTTTCACAGAATAAAACAAAGTAACGATTTTTTCCATGTCCACTGGGTGTCCCGATCCGGGACTAACGCACATCACCGTAACAGAGCCAAAGAAACAGGATCACCACAGCCAGATGAGAAGCACAAGTGGAGAAAGCCTTGCGTTTGCCCGCTGCTGAGGGCATCCGTAGCACAGCCAGAGTCACCAGAGCGTAGGAGCAAAGGATAAAGAGAAGGGGGCCGATCATGAAAACAGAATTGAAGGTCGAGTAAATGAACTGTGTGGTGGTGTCATCAGAACACGACAGCACCATCAGTGGGACAGGATCACACACGAAATGGCTGATGGTGTTTGGGCCACGGTAGGGCAGCTGAGAAATGAGGACAACTGGCGGTAGGTAGGAGGGTGAACCCACACGACCATCCAAGGACGACGAGGCCCGTGCACAGCTGTCTGGTCATGATGCGCGGGTAACGCGGAGGGCGGCACACGGCAAGGTGCCTGTCAAAGGCCATGATGCAAAGGAAGAAGCCCTCTTCGCACCCGGAAGAGAAGAAGGAGAACTGCACAAGACAGCTCACAAAGGAGATGGACTTGCTTGTGGACGGGTAGCTGGCCAACATGTTGGGGACGGTGGTGGTGGTGACATAACATAGTTCCAGGAGAGAGAAATTCCCCAAGAGGATGTACATCGATCGGGCTGTGAAGGCGTCGGTCCCACCGCACAGCGCAGGCAACGGCCGCGTTCCCCCATCAGGGTCAGGGTGTAGGCCGCAGAGAAGTGCCCGAAGTAGAGGAGCTGCGCTTCGGGCCTGGAGGGAAAGCCCATGAGGATAAAGTGGCTGACGGCGTGGGTGGTTTCTCTGCCGGACACGTTCATGAGTTCGGAGGGCGCGGCGATGACATCGGCTATTGCACTCTAGTGGGGTTTGCTGGCTCTTCCACCAAATGTCCTTACCTTGTTTTTGCATAAAGAAATACAGAATGAGGTTTCTGTTAAAACAACAAAGCTGATCCTCACAACCTATACCCCAAGAGTATGATTTCATTCTAATTAGATGCAAAAAATAAAATAAAAAACAGGGTTTGTTGTAATCTCTCAATTATAATCTCTCAGTTACGTCAGGAACAGGATTTACACATAAGGAGTGCAGAAGTTGTAACTTTGAATATGTCACTTAACCTCTATTTGTTAACCTCATCTACGTACCATGTACAGAGTATTGTACAAGCAAATCAGTGTATATGAAATCTCTTCTAAAGCATTCTGTAAAACTAATTTATCATAATCAGTAATAGTGATAGTAACGCCAAATGAAGCACTACTCAAGTCTCACATTGGAAAAGGTGGTGTCTCACTGAGGAACAGTGACGGGGCAGGGCAAATATTCCTCTCTCTGTGCTTGTTTATGGTATTGCAAAGCGATGGCTCGAAGGGCCTCTCTCGTTCCGGCACAGATGTGTATGACATGACCACACAAGTTTGGTGTGTAGGAAATGCTTTCCCTCTCTCTCCAGCTGGTGGCTTCAGCTCCAGAGCATGGGGAAGAGCCCTGCACTTTGGCATTCAAATTTCCCTGGTTGAAAATTTTAATGCCCTCTCTTGTGAATGTGAGAACTAGATATGCCGTTTGGGGCACCTGACCTTAGGGAGAGCCACTGCTCTGAGTGGCTGGACTGTTGATGGGATGAGACTTGGCCAATTTTTCCAAAAGTGTGGTGGTAAAGTTCACTTGCATGTTCAGATTTGTGTGTGTGGTGTTCTAAATCGCTTCGATTGCTCCTTTCTGTGTTTGAAGTGTTTTTGTTTTTATACTTGCCTCTGGTACATTTGTGGCCATTCAAGGCATTTTCTGTTGACATGGAATGTCTTGCTTCCCTCCCTCCTGCTCCTGAACTTTCTCCAGTTTGTTGTTACTGAATCAAAGCTTAACTTTTTCTATGTCTTGTCTCCTTAGAAACCTACTCATGGCCGTCACCACATTTGGCATTAAGTGGAAAGACTGCTGTTTATAATCTCATTGCCCATGAGGCTATGTGGACTGCACCTTTTCTGAATGGAGTCTGGTAGTTCAGTCTGTTTCCCATAACAATCACATCATCTCAGGTGGCAATTAGGGCAGGTCCCAGATTTCTCAAATTATATGAGGGGACTTTTTTTGGTTCGTGTTTGCGTTTGCGTGTGTGTGTGTGTGTGTGTCTGTGTGTGTGTGTGTGTGTGTGTGTGTGTGTTTTGTTCGGCCTGTAAGACAAAAAATTCCTCTCTTGATTTGTTATGATTGTATAGTGAATACTTTTCAAAAAAGGATTACTTAGTATTTTTATTCTGAATAGTTGTGTAACTTTCTCAGCTGAGATTGTTGTACAGTATGTGGGCAATAATAAATGTCATCTTTTCTGGAGACAGCAAATTGTAGAGTTAGTGAATCTTGGAAATTCATTAGGAATGAAAAACAGAGTGCGTTTCACTTACGAGCATTTAAATTGTACTTCAGCACAAGTAGCACACAGAATACACAGAGGCAAAGAGAAAAAAAAAAAAAAGCATGATATTACTATTAATGTGAGAGGCTGCTGATATGAGTACATTTCAAAAATAACATACTTATAGGATGCCCACAAACTATTCTGCTGTTTCTTTTGTTGATGAAAAAGCTCGTTTAGTTGCCACACAGGTCTTAGTGGTTATCTTCATAACTGAATTTGACTGAGTTTTTAAAACTCACTTCATTTTTGTCTGTCATGCTCTGGCCTGTGTCCTGATATGTTGGTGCCCTACTCCAAGCTATCTTAGTCATTTTCACTGACCTTGGGACCCCATGGTAAATCAGATCAGTATTAATACCCACACATCTGGGTTTTCCGAACAGTATCGCTTGGGTCCACACACTTTAAAAGTCACAATGCAAAGATCCCGCAAATGCAAGAAACAGGAAGCACACAGACGCTGAACGGTTTGTCCTTTAAGGACAGGTCATTTGCCATGAAACCAAGTCATATTAAATTAGTGAAACAGATTGCACTATGTGGGTGGGAGAGATATGATATTAGAGTGGAATCAGAAATTTTGTCATTTTTTTGGTCTATTGAACAAGCAACAAAATTCACCAGGATACTGATAATAAATCTGTCCCCCGTAATTTATCAGTTAAACATTTTCATACACTCTCTCCAGGCCTCTTGTGCATAATACTCATTAATATTTCCAAGATTTGAGGATATAAGAGAAAGACTAATATTTTGAAACCTTGTCTCTGAATTTTATTCTGATACTTACATTTTCAGAACAAGAAGAAAGCATTTGCCAGTAAATCCACTTATGTGGTAAACTAAGCATTTGCAATAGAGCATGCAGAGTTTCAGTTATGTGGATACATGTGGAGAAGAAAGGTCAGAGGGCGGGTGGGGGGTGGGGGTGGGGAGAAAATATTACCCCGGAGCAAAAAGCATGCGAGGGACTTGTGAAAAATTGGGTGATCCGGTAATGCCACCTGCCGTGAGTTGCAAAGAGTGAATTTTGAGAGATGTTTCTTGCTGCCTTCAAAGCTCATATTTGTAGTCAAAATAAAAATCCTAGATGCACATAACTGTTTATATTATTTCCTTGCATCATGGCCTTTTGACATTTGGGACCCTCTCCCCTGATATAACTATTTCTTCAGCAGATGAGATTGTTTTTGAATTTCATTCCTTTGTACTCAAATCCCAATGTCTGCTATTCCCTGAGGAATGGTGCATGCACAGAACTAGGTCCTTATCTTTTCTCATGCCTCCACTAACCAGTCATTGCCGAAGGTTCCTGGGCATTAAAGTAAATGGTAAGAAGCTTGTCGTCATAGCTGCACTAGCAAGACGTATCATTAAAACTCCCTGTCTCTATTTTTGAAGAAAGAGAAAGAGTTCTTTCCTCACCCATATTTTCAGATTTGTCATTTTAGAGACATTTCAGTTGTAATTTTATGATAGCTCTTTAAACATGACATTTAAGTGTTAAGACTGGTACAGGGTTACTCAACAAATGTTTATTGAGGGCTTCACCCGCACTGGGGGTATAGCAGGGTAAACGAAATAGAAACAAATTCCTGCTTGCATAGCACATTTCAACTGAAGACTGTGTGTGGGCAGCAACAGAAAAAAAAGTCAATCAGTGAATAAGTCATTTTAATATTTTTCATTTGAGGAAAACGAAGTGTTGTGAGAGGGGTAGATTGGAAATGAAGAGGAGTTACCATTTTAAATAGGGTTTTAAAGAGAGCCTAACAGGCAGCTTTTTAAAAACATTTTTTTATTAAGGTATGATTGATATACACTCTTATGATGGTTTCACGTGAAAAAACAATGTGGGTACTACATTTTCCCCTATTATCAAGTCCCCACCCATGCCCCAGTGCAGTCACTGTCCATCAGTGCAGCAAGATGCCAAGGATACACTATGTCCTTGTCTGTGCTACACTGTTCTCCCCGTGATCCCTCACACCATGTGTACTAAACGTAATACACTTCCATCCCCTTCTCCCTCCCTCCCCACCTGCCCTCCCACACCCCTCCCCTTTGGTAACCTCTAGTTCATTCTTGGAGTCTCTGAGTCTGCTGCCATTTTGTTCCTTCAGTTTTGCTTCATTGTTATACTCCACAAAAGAGGGAAATCATTTGGCACTTGTCTTTCTCTGCCTGGCTTATTTCACTGAGCATAATGTCCTCCAGCCCCATCCATGTTGTTGCAAATGATAGGATTTGTTTCTTTCTTATGGCTGGATAGTATTGCATTGTGTATGTGTACCACATCTTCCTTATCCGTTCATCTACAGATGGACACTTAGGTTGCTTCCGTATCTTGGCCATTGTAAAAAGTGATGTAATAAACAAAAGGGTGCATATGTCTTTCTGAATCTGAGAAGTTGTATTCTTTGGGTAAATTACAAGGAGTGGGATTCCAGAGTCAAATGGTATTTCTATTTTTAGTGTTTTGAGGAACCTCCGTATTGCTTGCCACAACGTCTTGAACTACGTTACATTCCCACCAGCAGTGTAGGGGGGGAGGGGTTCCCCTTTCTCTGCATCCTCGCCAGCATTTGTTGTTCTCAGTCTTTTCGATGCTGGCCATCCTTACTGGTGTGAGGTGATATCTCATTGTGGTTTTAATTTGCATTTCCCTGATGATTAGTGATGTGGAGCATCTTTTCATGTGCTTGTTGGCCATCGGAATTTCTCTTTGGAGAACTGTCTCTTCATAGCCTCTGCCATTTGTTCTCTGGGTTATTTGCCTTTTTGGGTGTTGAGGCATGTAAGTTCTTTATATGTTTTGGATGTTAACCCCTTGTCAGATATGTCACTTACAAATATATTCTCCCATACTGGTCTATGGGACTGTTCTTGTGCCAGTACCGAATTGTCTTGATTACTGTGGCTTTGTACTAGAGCTTGAAGTGGGGGAGCGTAATCCCCCCTGCTTTATTCTTCCTTCTCACGATTGCTTTGGCTAGTCGGGGTCTTTTGTGGTTCCATATGAATTTTAGGCCTATTTTCTCTAGTTGGTTGAAGGATGCTGTTGGGATTTTGATAGGAATTGCATTGAATCTATAGACTGCTTTAGGCAGGATGGCCATTTTGGCAATATTAATTCTTCCTATCCATGAGCATGGATGTGTCTCCATTTATTGATATCTTCTTTAATTTCTCTCATGAGCGTCTTGTAGTTTTCAGAGGATAGGTCTTTCGGTTCCTTGGTTAGGTTTATTCCTAGGTGTTTTATTCTTTTTGATGCAATTGTGAATGGAATTGGTTTTCCTGATTTCTCTCTCTGCTAGTTCATTGTTAGCGTATAGGAATGCCACAGAAATCTGCGTATTACTTTTGCGTCCTGCAACTTTGCTGAATTCAGATATTAGATCTAGTAGTTTTGGAGTGGATTCCTGAGGGTTTTTTTATTTACAATGTCGTGGCATTTGCAAACAGGGACAGTTAAACTACTTCCTTGCCGATCTGGATGCCTTTTATTTCTTTGTGTTGCCTGATGGCCGTGGCTACGACCTCCAGTACTATGTTAAATAGAAGTGGGGACACTGGGCATCCTTGTCTTGTTCCTGGTCTTAAGGGGAAAGCTTTCAGCTTCTCGCTGTTATGTATAATGTTGGCTGTGGGTTTGTCATATATGGCCTTTATTATGTCGAGGTACTTGCCTTCCATACCCATTTTGTTGAGAGTTTTTTATCGTGAATGGTGTTGGTTTTTGTCCTACTTTTTGTTGATGTGGTTGAGGATGTTGATGGATTTTCCAATGTACCATCCTAGCCTCCCCGGAAGAAATCCTACTTGATCATGATGGATGATCTTTTTGATGTATTTTTGAATTTGGTTTGCTAATATTTTGTTGAGTGATTTTGCGTCTATGTCCATCAGGGATATTGGTCTGTAATTTTCCTTTTTCTGTGGTGTCTTTGCCTGGTTTTGGTATTAGAGTGATGGGGGCTGGCCTCATACAATGATTTTGGAAGTATTCCCACCTCTTCTGTTCTGTGGGAAACTTTAAGGGGGATGAGTATTAGGTCTTCCCTAAATGTTTGATTAAATTCAATGGTGAAGCCATCTGGTCCAGGAGTTTTGTTCTTGGGTAGTTTTTCTGATTACCAGTTCAATTTCGTTGCTGGCAATTGGTCTGTTCAGATTTTCTGTTTCCTCTTTGGTCAGCGTTGGAAGGTTGTGTTTTTCTAGAAAGTTGTCCATTTCTTCTAGGTTATCCAGTTTGTTACCACATAATTTTTCATGGTATTCTCTAATAATTCTCTGCATTTCTCTGGTGTCCATAGGGATTCTTTTCCTTTCTCATTTCTGATTCTGTTTATGTGGGCAGACTCTCTTTCCTTCCTTGTTAAGTTTGGCTAGGGGTTTATCTATTTTGTTTATCTTCTCGAAGAACTAGCTCTTGCTTTCATTGATTCTTTCTATTGTTTTAGTCTTCTCAATTTTATTTATTTCTGCTCCAATCTTTATTGTGTCACTCCTTGTACTGACTTTGGGCCTCATTTGTTCTTCTTTTTCTGGTTTCATTAATTGTGAGTTTAGACTGCTCATATGGGATTGTCCTTCTTTCCTGAGGTGGGCCTGTGTTGCAATATACTTTCCTCTCAGCATGCCCTTGGCCGCATCCCACAGAGTTTGTGCTCTTGAATTATTGTCATTTGTCTCCATATATTGCAGGATCTATGTTTTTATTTGGTCATTGATCCATTGGTTATTTAGGAGCATACTGTGAAACCTCCATGTATTTGTGGGATATTTCATTTTCTTTGCAGCATTTATTTCTAGTTTCATACCTTTCTGGTCTGAGAAACTGGTTGGTACAATTTCAATCTTTTTGAATTTGCCAAGGCTGTTGCTGTGGTCTAGTCTATGATCTATTCTTGAAAACGTTCCAGGTGCACTTGAGAAGAATGTGTATTCTGCTGCTTTTGGGTGTTGAGTTCTGTAGATGTATGTTAGGTCCATCTGTTCTAATGTGTTGTTCAATGCCTGTATGTCCTTACTTATTTTCTGTCTTGTTGATCTGTCCCTCAGAGTTACTGGAGTGTTGAAGTCTCCTAGAATGAATGCATTGTATTCTATTTCCCCTTTTAATTCTGTTTGTAATGGGTTCACATTTGTAGGTGCTCCTGTGTTGGGAGCATAGGTATTTATAATGTTTATTTCCTCTTATTGGATTGACCCCTTTATCATTATGTAATGTCCTTCTTTATCGGTTGTGACTTTCTTTGTTTTGAAGTCTATTTTGCCTGATACAAGTACCGCAACTCCTGATTTTTTTTCTCCTTGTTAGTTGCATGAAATATATTTTTCCATCCCTTCACTTTTAGTCTGTGTATGTCTTTGGGTTTCAAGTGAGTCTCTCGCAGGTAGCATATAGATGGGTCTTGTTTTTTTATCCATTCAATGACTCTATGTCTTCCGGTTGGTACATTCAGTCCATTTACATTTAGGGTGATTATCGATAGTTATGCACTTATTGCCATTGCGGACTTTAGATTCTTGGTTACCAAAGGTTCAAGGTTAACTTCCTTACTATCTAAGAGTCTAACGTAACTTAAACTTAATATGCTATCGTAAACACAATCCAAAGGTTCTTTTCTTTTTCTCCTTTTTCTTCTTCCTCCATTCCTCATGTATTAGGTGTTATATTCTGTACTCTTTGTCTATTCTTCGGTTGGCTTTGGGGACAGTAAATTTAATTTTGCATTTTCTTAGTAATTAGCTGTTCTACTTTCTTTACTGTGCTTTTCTTACCTCTAGTGACAGCTATTAGACCTTAGGAACACTTCCATCTACAGCAGTCCCTCCAAAATACAATGTAGAGATGGTTTGTGGAAGGTAAATTCTCTCAGCTTTTGCTTATCTGGAAGTTGTTTAATCCCTCCTTCAAATTTAAATGGTAATCTTGCTGGATAAGGTATTCTTGGTTTTAGGCCATTGTGCTTTATTGCATTAAATACATCATGCCACTCCCTTCTGGCCTGTAATGTTTCTGCTGAGAAGAAGTTAGCCTGATGGCATGTCTTTTGTATGTGATCTTATTTCTCTCTGTGGCTGTTTTCAATAGTCTGTCCTTATCCTTGATCTTTGCCATTTTAATTACTCAGGGATGAATTTAGGATGGAGGTTCAATCATTAAGAAATTCCATGTCTGAAACGAAACATACAAAGGAGGGATTTAAAGGCAGATTAGATGTAGTAGAAGAGTTGGTGAAGAGAATAGAAACTAGAGACGAGGAATACAAAGAAACAGGCACAGAGAGAAAAAAGGATCTCTAGGAATGAAAGAATAGTGAGTGAACTGTGTGATGAATCCAAACGGAACCGTATTCATATTTGAAGACTACCAGAGTGAACTGTGTGATGAATCCAAACGGAACCGTATTCATATTTGAAGACTACCAGAAGAAGAAGACAGAGAAAAAGGGATAGAAAGTGTCATGAGGAGGTAATTGCTGAAAACTTCCCCAGTCTGGGGAAGGAGATAATAGTCTCTCAGGCCATGGAGATTCACAGATCTCCCAACACAAGGGACCGAAGGAAGACAACACCAAGACATATAGTACTTAAAATGGCAAAGATCGAGGGCGAGGATAGAGTTTTGAAAGCAGCTAGAGAGGAAAAAGATCACATACAAAGGAAAACCCATCAGGCTATCATCAGACTTCTCAATAGAAACCTTACAGGCCAGCAGGGAGTGACTTGATGTATGTAACGCAATGAAGCAGAAGGGCCTTGAACCAAGAATAGCCTACCCGGAAAGGTTATCATTTAAATTTGAAGGTGGGATTAAAACAATTTTCAGAGAAGCAGAAACTGAGAGAATTTATGTCCCGAAAACCACCTTTACAGTTCATTTTGGATGGCCTGCCGCAGATAGAAGTATTCCTAGGGCTAAATAGCTGTCACCAGTGGAAATAAAAGCACAGCAAAGTAGAACAACAACTAAGCAGATGGGAAATGAAATCAGCTACCCCCAAATTGAATCAAGGGGTAGGGAATGAGTACAGAATATGCTAGCTAATATTTGAAGAATGGAGGAGGAAGAAAAACGAGGAAAAAGAAAAGAACCTTTAGTTTCTGTTTGTAATAGAGCACTAAGCAAGTTAAATTAGACTGTTAGATAGTAAAGAAATAACCCTTGAACCTTTGGTAGCTACAAACCTAAAGCCTGCAATGGCAATAAATACATTCCTATCGATAATCACCCTAAATGTAAATGCACTGAATGCACTATCAAAAGACATAGAGTCACTGAATGGATCAAATAACAAGGCCCATCTATATGCTGCGTACAAGAGACTCACTTCACACCCAAAGACATACACAGACTGATACTGAAGGGATGGAAAAAAGAGATTTCATGCAATTCGTGGGGAGAGAAAAGCAGGAGTTGCAGAACTTGTATCAGACAAAATAGACTTCAAAACAAGGAAAATAACCGGAGATGAAGAAGGACATTATATAACGATAAAGCAGTCAGTCCAACAAGAGGATATAACCGTTATAAATATCTATGCACCCAACACAGGATCACCAACGTATGTGTAACAAATACTTAACAGAATCAAAGGGGGAAATACAATGCAATGCATTCATTTTAGGAGACGTCAACACACCACTCACTCCAAAGGACAGGTCAGCCAGACAGAAAATAAGTAAGGAGACAGAGGCACTGAATAACACATTCGAACAGATGGATCTAGCAGTCATCTACAGGACTCCACACCCAAAAGCAGCAGAATACACATTCTTCTCAAGTTCACATGGAACATTTTCATGTATAGATCATACACTAGGCCATAAAAAGAGACTCAGTAAATTCAAAAAGATTGAAATTGTACCAACCACCTTCTCAGAAGACGAGAGTATGAACCTAGAAATAAATTATGCAAAGAACATGAAAAGAGCCTTAGAAACACATGGAGGCTTAACAGCACGCACCTTAATAACCAATGGATCGATGACCAAATAAAAACAGAGGTCAAGCAATGTATGGAGACAAGTGACAACGATAATTCAACCCTGCAAAATCTGTGGGACGCAGCGAAGAGAGTGCTAAGAGGGAAGCATATTGCAATACAGGCCTATCTCAGAAAAGAAGAACAAGCCCAAATGAACAATCTAAACTCACAATTAATGAAACTAGGAAAAGAGGAACAAATGAGGCCCAAAGTCAGTAGAAGGATGGGCATGATAAGGGTTAGAGCGGAAATAAATAAAATCGAGAAGAATCAAACAATAGGAAGAATGAATGAAAGCAGGAGCTGGTTCTATGAGAAAATAAGCAAAATAGATAAACCCCAAGCCAGACTTATCAAGAGAAAAAGAGAGTCGACACACATACACAGAATCAGAAATGAGAGAAGGAAAGTCACTACGGACACCACAGAAATACAAGTATTATGAGAGAATACTATGAAAAATTAATTATATTCTAGCAAACTGGAAAACCTAGAGGAAATGGGCAACTTTCTAGAAAAATACGACTTCCTAGACTGACCTAGTAAGAAACAGAAAATCTAAACAGACCAATTACCAGTAATGAAGTTGAATCGGTAATCAGAAAACTACCCAAGAACCAAATCCCTGGACCAGAAGGTTTCACTGCTGAATTTTATCAAACATTTAGTGAAGACCTAATACCCATCCTCCTTAAAGTCTTTCTAAAAGTAGAAGAGGTGGAAATACTCCCAAACTCATTCTATGTGGCCAACATCACTCTAATATCCAAACCATGCAAACACACGGAAAAAATAAATAAAAGAAAATTATCGACCAATATTCATGATGAACATAGATGCAAAAATATTCAAGAAAATATTAGCAAACCGAATTCAAAGATCGATCAGAAGTATCATCCACCACGATCAAGTGGGATTCCTCCCAGGCATGCAAGGATGGTGCTACATTTGAAAATTCATCAACATCGACTACCACATCAATGAAAAGAAGGGCAAAAACCACACGGTCATCTCCATAGATGCTGAAAGAGCATTCGACAAAATTCGACATCCGTTCATGAGGAAAACTCTCAGCAAAATGGGTATAGAGGGCAAGTCCCTCAACATAATAAAGGCCATATATGACAAACCCACAGCCAACATTATGCATAAAAGCGAGAAGCTGAAAGCTTTCCCCTTAAGACCAGGAACAAGAAAAGGATGCCCACTCTCCCCACTTTTATACGACCTAGTTCTTGAGGTCCTAGCCACGGCAATCAGACGACACAAAGGAACAAAAGGCATTCATATTGGTAAGGAAGAAGTTAAACTGTCCCTGTTTGCAGATGACATGATACTGTATATAAAAAAACCCTAAAGAATCCACTCCAAAACTACTAGATCTAGTATGTGAACTCAGCAAAGCTGTGGGATACAACATTAATACACAGAAATCTGTTGCATTCGTGTACACTAATGATGAATGAGCAGAAAGAGAAATCAGGAAAACAATTCCATTTACAATTGCATCAAAAAGAATAAAATACCTAGGAGTAAACCTAACGAAGGAAGTGAAAGACCTATACCTGGAAACCTAACGAAGGAAGTGAAAGACCTATACCTGGAAACCTAACGAAGGAAGTGAAAGACCTATACCTGGAAACCTAACGAAGGAAGTGAAAGACCTATACCTGGAAATCTACAAGACACTCTTAAGGGAAATTAAAGAGGACACAAATGGAAATTCATTCCATGCTCTTGGCTAGGAAGAATTAATATTGTCAAAATGGCCATCCTGCCTAAAGAAATCTACAGATTCAATGCAGTATCCCTACCAAAGTACCAACAGCATTCTTCAACAAACTGGAACAAATATGTCTAAAATTCACGTGGAACCACCAAAGACCCCCGAATAGCCAAAGCAATCCTGAGAAGGAAGAATAAAGCAGGGGGATCTCACTTCCCAACTTCAAGCTCTACTACAAAGCCACCGTAATCAAGACACTTTGGTACTGGCACAGACCAGTGGAACACAATAGAGAGTCCAGATGTTCACCCAAACATATATGGTTAATTATTATATGATAAAGGAGCCATGCATATACAATGGGGAATTGACAGCCTCTCCAACAGCTGGTGTGGGGCAAAACTGTACAGCTACATGTAAGAGAATGAAACTGGATTACTGTCTAACCTCATACAGGAAAGTAAACTCAAAATGGATCAAGGACCTGAATGTAAGTCATGAAACCATAAAGCTCTTAGAAGAAAACATAGGCAAAAATCTCTTGAATATAAACATGAGCAACTTTTTCCTGGACGCGTGTCCTCGGGCAAGGGAAGCAAACTAAAAAAGGAACAAAGGCGACTACATCATGCTAAAATCTCCTTTACAGCAGGGGACGCCATCAGCGGAACAAAAAGGTGTCCATCAGCATGGGAGAATATATTTGTAAATGACATATCCAACAAGGGGTTAACATCCAAAATACATCAACAACTCACATGCCTCAACACCCGAAAAGCAAATAACCCTATTAAAAAATGGGTGGAGGATCCGAACAGGCACTTCTCCAAAGAAGGAATTCAGATGGCCAACAGGCACATGAAAAGATGCTCCACATCACTGATCATCAGGGAATGCAAATTAAAACCACAGTGAGATACCACCTCACACCAGTTAGTACGGCCAACATGGAAAAGAATGGGAACAACAAGTGTTGGTTAGGATGCAGAGAAAGGGGAACCCTCCTACACTGCTGGTGGGAATGTAAAGTAGTTCAACCATTGCGGAAAGCGGTGTGGAGATTCCTCAAAAGACCAGAAATAAAAAAAAAAAAAATACCATTTGACCCAGGAATTCCACTCCTAGGAATTTACCCTAAGAACGCAGGAGCCCAGTTTCAAAAAGACATATGCACCCCTATGTTTATCGCAGCACTATTTACAGTAGCCAAGAAATGGAAGCCACCTAAGTGTCCATCAGTAGGTGTATGGATAAAGAAGAAGTGGTCTATATACACAATGGAATATTCTTCAGCCGTAAGAAGAGAACGAATCCTACACATTTGCAACAACATGAATGGAGCGGGAGGCTATTATTTATGCTCAGTGAAATAAAATAAGCCAAGCAGAGAAAGAGAAGTGCCAAATGATTTTTCACTCATCTGTGGAGCATAAGAACAAAGGGAAAACTGAAAGAACAAAATAGCAAACTCACAGAACCCAAGAATGGACTAACAGTTGTCAAAGAGAAAAGGACTGGGTGTGGTGGTGGGTGGGAAGTATGGGAGAAGGGAATAAAGGGCGTTGTGATTAGCACAGGTAATGTGGGGGTGGGGAGGGGAAGACCGCATGGCACAGAGAATACAAGTAGTGACTCTGCTCTGTAGCATCTTACTATGCTGATGGAGAGTGACTGTAATGGCGTATGTGGTGGGGACTTGATAATGGGAGGAATCTAGTAACCACAATGCTGCTCATGTAATCGTATATTGATGATACAAAAAAGAAACAATATGAGGTGGAATTTAAGATCGGTGAGAAAACGTTGGTCAAGAATAAAGGCAATAACAAATAACGGGCACTTCCACCTTTATCACAATCAACACACTGTTTTATTAAGAATCTCTTCTTTTTCCTTTTTCTTCTGTGATTATGAAAGACGAATGGAATTGTCACAAACATTCCTTAACCTTCGTGAATGAAAATCGGTGTTAAAGCCATCGGCACTGTAAATCTACTGTTGTAGTTCATGTGCACGAAGTCCTAAATTGTTCATATTTTCTTCCAATATGACGTACCTTTCAGGCAATTGTCCAGCTCTTTGTTTCTTTTGTGAAGTAGAAGAAAGATAACCACTTCTTTCCCCGAACTCAAAAATCCTGCCTTTTAATCTTCAGAAAGTATTCTCAACCCAGATTGTTCATGAAACAAAACCCAATTGATGCGGCACCTCACTTTGTAGAGGAATTGACTTCTTGAAGACTACAAATTACAATTTGGTAAAAATTGCATTTCATACTATGATTCTTTTAAAGTATGTGTTGAAGAGCCATGTTTGAAAAAAAAAAAAAATGGCAACAGAAACGCAGTAGAAGTCGTATTAGTATTAAGGATGCTTATGGCAGTTTAAAAACAGTCACACAGTACTAACACTAAACTACAAGTAGTACCGGAAGCTGTTACTCAAATGGGATTTACCCGAAAGTGGGTTATGCCCTGAGTAGTGCCCCGGTTCTTATGTTTAGCTCTTTTATTTGCTATATTCTAAGTTAGTAATACCTTTAAATTCCTAATTCTTGTCTTGTACACCCTAAACAATCACTACCGTCCAGCCACGGCTATTATTCTGTTTCCTTAAAGTCAAGTCACATGCTACACTCTGGCACGGCGACTTCCTTCAAATTCGAGACTTCTTTATCAATCAGTGCGTGTTAGTGGAGAACTACTGGTTTGGAGTGTTAATCCCCAAAGCAATCTATGATCTCTACTACATGTATATTAGTTAATTCAACTCAGCAATGCACAGCATGCTTCTACCTTCTCTTTAGAAATTGAATTACATATAGAGACTGATTGACTTACATACATATCATTTCATTTACTTGATACTAACTTCAACACAGTTGCATTCACTTGTTAGTTAAAACATTCTTAAATAACATTACTGCATCTTGCTTAGGATGATAATGGGCCCTCATTATAGTAGTTTCTTAATAAAAGTTAATGAATTTGTCGACAAATATATCACTCATGTCTTGAGATCAGTTGCGTTTGAGAGAAGAATTTGGCTCTTTGTATTTTATGAATACCTTGGGCAGTCCTCAGGATCTTCCTCAGAGCAGCCTTCATCTCCTTGTTCCTGAGCCTATATATTAGCGGAATGCACAGAGGTGTTTTCACAGAATAAAACAAAGTAACGATTTTTTCCATGTCCACTGGGTGTCCCGATCCGGGACTAACGCACATCACCGTAACAGAGCCAAAGAAACAGGATCACCACAGCCAGATGAGAAGCACAAGTGGAGAAAGCCTTGCGTTTGCCCGCTGCTGAGGGCATCCGTAGCACAGCCAGAGTCACCAGAGCGTAGGAGCAAAGGATAAAGAGAAGGGGGCCGATCATGAAAACAGAATTGAAGGTCGAGTAAATGAACTGTGTGGTGGTGTCATCAGAACACGACAGCACCATCAGTGGGACAGGATCACACACGAAATGGCTGATGGTGTTTGGGCCACGGTAGGGCAGCTGAGAAATGAGGACAACTGGCGGTAGGTAGGAGGGTGAACCCACACGACCATCCAAGGACGACGAGGCCCGTGCACAGCTGTCTGGTCATGATGCGCGGGTAACGCGGAGGGCGGCACACGGCAAGGTGCCTGTCAAAGGCCATGATGCAAAGGAAGAAGCCCTCTTCGCACCCGGAAGAGAAGAAGGAGAACTGCACAAGACAGCTCACAAAGGAGATGGACTTGCTTGTGGACGGGTAGCTGGCCAACATGTTGGGGACGGTGGTGGTGGTGACATAACATAGTTCCAGGAGAGAGAAATTCCCCAAGAGGATGTACATCGATCGGGCTGTGAAGGCGTCGGTCCCACCGCACAGCGCAGGCAACGGCCGCGTTCCCCCATCAGGGTCAGGGTGTAGGCCGCAGAGAAGTGCCCGAAGTAGAGGAGCTGCGCTTCGGGCCTGGAGGGAAAGCCCATGAGGATAAAGTGGCTGACGGCGTGGGTGGTTTCTCTGCCGGACACGTTCATGAGTTCGGAGGGCGCGGCGATGACATCGGCTATTGCACTCTAGTGGGGTTTGCTGGCTCTTCCACCAAATGTCCTTACCTTGTTTTTGCATAAAGAAATACAGAATGAGGTTTCTGTTAAAACAACAAAGCTGATCCTCACAACCTATACCCCAAGAGTATGATTTCATTCTAATTAGATGCAAAAAATAAAATAAAAAACAGGGTTTGTTGTAATCTCTCAATTATAATCTCTCAGTTACGTCAGGAACAGGATTTACACATAAGGAGTGCAGAAGTTGTAACTTTGAATATGTCACTTAACCTCTATTTGTTAACCTCATCTACGTACCATGTACAGAGTATTGTACAAGCAAATCAGTGTATATGAAATCTCTTCTAAAGCATTCTGTAAAACTAATTTATCATAATCAGTAATAGTGATAGTA
This sequence comes from Manis pentadactyla, assembly GCF_030020395.1. Lineage (NCBI taxonomy): Eukaryota > Metazoa > Chordata > Mammalia > Pholidota > Manidae > Manis > Manis pentadactyla. The sequence continues at coordinate 80,707,708 of NC_080029.1, forward strand.
ACGCCAAATGAAGCACTACTCAAGTCTCACATTGGAAAAGGTGGTGTCTCACTGAGGAACAGTGACGGGGCAGGGCAAATATTCCTCTCTCTGTGCTTGTTTATGGTATTGCAAAGCGATGGCTCGAAGGGCCTCTCTCGTTCCGGCACAGATGTGTATGACATGACCACACAAGTTTGGTGTGTAGGAAATGCTTTCTCTCTCTCTCCAGCTGGTGGCTTCAGCTCCAGAGCATGGGGAAGAGCCCTGCACTTTGGCATTCAAATTTCCCTGGTTGAAAATTTTAATGCCCTCTCTTGTGAATGTGAGAACTAGATATGCCGTTTGGGGCACCTGACCTTAGGGAGAGCCACTGCTCTGAGTGGCTGGACTGTTGATGGGATGAGACTTGGCCAATTTTTCCAAAAGTGTGGTGGTAAAGTTCACTTGCATGTTCAGATTTGTGTGTGTGGTGTTCTAAATCGCTTCGATTGCTCCTTTCTGTGTTTGAAGTGTTTTTGTTTTTATACTTGCCTCTGGTACATTTGTGGCCATTCAAGGCATTTTCTGTTGACATGGAATGTCTTGCTTCCCTCCCTCCTGCTCCTGAACTTTCTCCAGTTTGTTGTTACTGAATCAAAGCTTAACTTTTTCTATGTCTTGTCTCCTTAGAAACCTACTCATGGCCGTCACCACATTTGGCATTAAGTGGAAAGACTGCTGTTTATAATCTCATTGCCCATGAGGCTATGTGGACTGCACCTTTTCTGAATGGAGTCTGGTAGTTCAGTCTGTTTCCCATAACAATCACATCATCTCAGGTGGCAATTAGGGCAGGTCCCAGATTTCTCAAATTATATGAGGGGACTTTTTTTGGTTCGTGTTTGCGTTTGCGTGTGTGTGTGTGTGTGTGTCTGTGTGTGTGTGTGTGTGTGTGTGTGTGTGTTTTGTTCGGCCTGTAAGACAAAAAATTCCTCTCTTGATTTGTTATGATTGTATAGTGAATACTTTTCAAAAAAGGATTACTTAGTATTTTTATTCTGAATAGTTGTGTAACTTTCTCAGCTGAGATTGTTGTACAGTATGTGGGCAATAATAAATGTCATCTTTTCTGGAGACAGCAAATTGTAGAGTTAGTGAATCTTGGAAATTCATTAGGAATGAAAAACAGAGTGCGTTTCACTTACGAGCATTTAAATTGTACTTCAGCACAAGTAGCACACAGAATACACAGAGGCAAAGAGAAAAAAAAAAAAAGCATGATATTACTATTAATGTGAGAGGCTGCTGATATGAGTACATTTCAAAAATAACATACTTATAGGATGCCCACAAACTATTCTGCTGTTTCTTTTGTTGATGAAAAAGCTCGTTTAGTTGCCACACAGGTCTTAGTGGTTATCTTCATAACTGAATTTGACTGAGTTTTTAAAACTCACTTCATTTTTGTCTGTCATGCTCTGGCCTGTGTCCTGATATGTTGGTGCCCTACTCCAAGCTATCTTAGTCATTTTCACTGACCTTGGGACCCCATGGTAAATCAGATCAGTATTAATACCCACACATCTGGGTTTTCCGAACAGTATCGCTTGGGTCCACACACTTTAAAAGTCACAATGCAAAGATCCCGCAAATGCAAGAAACAGGAAGCACACAGACGCTGAACGGTTTGTCCTTTAAGGACAGGTCATTTGCCATGAAACCAAGTCATATTAAATTAGTGAAACAGATTGCACTATGTGGGTGGGAGAGATATGATATTAGAGTGGAATCAGAAATTTTGTCATTTTTTTGGTCTATTGAACAAGCAACAAAATTCACCAGGATACTGATAATAAATCTGTCCCCCGTAATTTATCAGTTAAACATTTTCATACACTCTCTCCAGGCCTCTTGTGCATAATACTCATTAATATTTCCAAGATTTGAGGATATAAGAGAAAGACTAATATTTTGAAACCTTGTCTCTGAATTTTATTCTGATACATTTTCAGAACAAGAAGAAAGCATTTGCCAGTAAATCCACTTATGTGGTAAACTAAGCATTTGCAATAGAGCATGCAGAGTTTCAGTTATGTGGATACATGTGGAGAAGAAAGGTCAGAGGGCGGGTGGGGGGTGGGGGTGGGGAGAAAATATTACCCCGGAGCAAAAAGCATGCGAGGGACTTGTGAAAAATTGGGTGATCCGGTAATGCCACCTGCCGTGAGTTGCAAAGAGTGAATTTTGAGAGATGTTTCTTGCTGCCTTCAAAGCTCATATTTGTAGTCAAAATAAAAATCCTAGATGCACATAACTGTTTATATTATTTCCTTGCATCATGGCCTTTTGACATTTGGGACCCTCTCCCCTGATATAACTATTTCTTCAGCAGATGAGATTGTTTTTGAATTTCATTCCTTTGTACTCAAATCCCAATGTCTGCTATTCCCTGAGGAATGGTGCATGCACAGAACTAGGTCCTTATCTTTTCTCATGCCTCCACTAACCAGTCATTGCCGAAGGTTCCTGGGCATTAAAGTAAATGGTAAGAAGCTTGTCGTCATAGCTGCACTAGCAAGACGTATCATTAAAACTCCTTGTCTCTATTTTTGAAGAAAGAGAAAGAGTTCTTTCCTCACCCATATTTTCAGATTTGTCATTTTAGAGACATTTCAGTTGTAATTTTATGATAGCTCTTTAAACATGACATTTAAGTGTTAAGACTGGTACAGGGTTACTCAACAAATGTTTATTGAGGGCTTCACCCGCACTGGGGGTATAGCAGGGTAAACGAAATAGAAACAAATTCCTGCTTGCATAGCACATTTCAACTGAAGACTGTGTGTGGGCAGCAACAGAAAAAAAAGTCAATCAGTGAATAAGTCATTTTAATATTTTTCATTTGAGGAAAACGAAGTGTTGTGAGAGGGGTAGATTGGAAATGAAGAGGAGTTACCATTTTAAATAGGGTTTTAAAGAGAGCCTAACAGGCAGCTTTTTAAAAACATTTTTTTATTAAGGTATGATTGATATACACTCTTATGATGGTTTCACGTGAAAAAACAATGTGGGTACTACATTTTCCCCTATTATCAAGTCCCCACCCATGCCCCAGTGCAGTCACTGTCCATCAGTGCAGCAAGATGCCAAGGATACACTATGTCCTTGTCTGTGCTACACTGTTCTCCCCGTGATCCCTCACACCATGTGTACTAAACGTAATACACTTCCATCCCCTTCTCCCTCCCTCCCCACCTGCCCTCCCACACCCCTCCCCTTTGGTAACCTCTAGTTCATTCTTGGAGTCTCTGAGTCTGCTGCCATTTTGTTCCTTCAGTTTTGCTTCATTGTTATACTCCACAAAAGAGGGAAATCATTTGGCACTTGTCTTTCTCTGCCTGGCTTATTTCACTGAGCATAATGTCCTCCAGCCCCATCCATGTTGTTGCAAATGATAGGATTTGTTTCTTTCTTATGGCTGGATAGTATTGCATTGTGTATGTGTACCACATCTTCCTTATCCGTTCATCTACAGATGGACACTTAGGTTGCTTCCGTATCTTGGCCATTGTAAAAAGTGATGTAATAAACAAAAGGGTGCATATGTCTTTCTGAATCTGAGAAGTTGTATTCTTTGGGTAAATTACAAGGAGTGGGATTCCAGAGTCAAATGGTATTTCTATTTTTAGTGTTTTGAGGAACCTCCGTATTGCTTGCCACAACGTCTTGAACTACGTTACATTCCCACCAGCAGTGTAGGGGGGGAGGGGTTCCCCTTTCTCTGCATCCTCGCCAGCATTTGTTGTTCTCAGTCTTTTCGATGCTGGCCATCCTTACTGGTGTGAGGTGATATCTCATTGTGGTTTTAATTTGCATTTCCCTGATGATTAGTGATGTGGAGCATCTTTTCATGTGCTTGTTGGCCATCGGAATTTCTCTTTGGAGAACTGTCTCTTCATAGCCTCTGCCATTTGTTCTCTGGGTTATTTGCCTTTTTGGGTGTTGAGGCATGTAAGTTCTTTATATGTTTTGGATGTTAACCCCTTGTCAGATATGTCACTTACAAATATATTCTCCCATACTGGTCTATGGGACTGTTCTTGTGCCAGTACCGAATTGTCTTGATTACTGTGGCTTTGTACTAGAGCTTGAAGTGGGGGAGCGTAATCCCCCCTGCTTTATTCTTCCTTCTCACGATTGCTTTGGCTAGTCGGGGTCTTTTGTGGTTCCATATGAATTTTAGGCCTATTTTCTCTAGTTGGTTGAAGGATGCTGTTGGGATTTTGATAGGAATTGCATTGAATCTATAGACTGCTTTAGGCAGGATGGCCATTTTGGCAATATTAATTCTTCCTATCCATGAGCATGGATGTGTCTCCATTTATTGATATCTTCTTTAATTTCTCTCATGAGCGTCTTGTAGTTTTCAGAGGATAGGTCTTTCGGTTCCTTGGTTAGGTTTATTCCTAGGTGTTTTATTCTTTTTGATGCAATTGTGAATGGAATTGGTTTTCCTGATTTCTCTCTCTGCTAGTTCATTGTTAGCGTATAGGAATGCCACAGAAATCTGCGTATTACTTTTGCGTCCTGCAACTTTGCTGAATTCAGATATTAGATCTAGTAGTTTTGGAGTGGATTCCTGAGGGTTTTTTTATTTACAATGTCGTGGCATTTGCAAACAGGGACAGTTAAACTACTTCCTTGCCGATCTGGATGCCTTTTATTTCTTTGTGTTGCCTGATGGCCGTGGCTACGACCTCCAGTACTATGTTAAATAGAAGTGGGGACACTGGGCATCCTTGTCTTGTTCCTGGTCTTAAGGGGAAAGCTTTCAGCTTCTCGCTGTTATGTATAATGTTGGCTGTGGGTTTGTCATATATGGCCTTTATTATGTCGAGGTACTTGCCTTCCATACCCATTTTGTTGAGAGTTTTTTATCGTGAATGGTGTTGGTTTTTGTCCTACTTTTTGTTGATGTGGTTGAGGATGTTGATGGATTTTCCAATGTACCATCCTAGCCTCCCCGGAAGAAATCCTACTTGATCATGATGGATGATCTTTTTGATGTATTTTTGAATTTGGTTTGCTAATATTTTGTTGAGTGATTTTGCGTCTATGTCCATCAGGGATATTGGTCTGTAATTTTCCTTTTTCTGTGGTGTCTTTGCCTGGTTTTGGTATTAGAGTGATGGGGGCTGGCCTCATACAATGATTTTGGAAGTATTCCCACCTCTTCTGTTCTGTGGGAAACTTTAAGGGGGATGAGTATTAGGTCTTCCCTAAATGTTTGATTAAATTCAATGGTGAAGCCATCTGGTCCAGGAGTTTTGTTCTTGGGTAGTTTTTCTGATTACCAGTTCAATTTCGTTGCTGGCAATTGGTCTGTTCAGATTTTCTGTTTCCTCTTTGGTCAGCGTTGGAAGGTTGTGTTTTTCTAGAAAGTTGTCCATTTCTTCTAGGTTATCCAGTTTGTTACCACATAATTTTTCATGGTATTCTCTAATAATTCTCTGCATTTCTCTGGTGTCCATAGGGATTCTTTTCCTTTCTCATTTCTGATTCTGTTTATGTGGACAGACTCTCTTTCCTTCCTTGTTAAGTTTGGCTAGGGGTTTATCTATTTTGTTTATCTTCTCGAAGAACTAGCTCTTGCTTTCATTGATTCTTTCTATTGTTTTAGTCTTCTCAATTTTATTTATTTCTGCTCCAATCTTTATTGTGTCACTCCTTGTACTGACTTTGGGCCTCATTTGTTCTTCTTTTTCTGGTTTCATTAATTGTGAGTTTAGACTGCTCATATGGGATTGTCCTTCTTTCCTGAGGTGGGCCTGTGTTGCAATATACTTTCCTCTCAGCATGCCCTTGGCCGCATCCCACAGAGTTTGTGCTCTTGAATTATTGTCATTTGTCTCCATATATTGCAGGATCTATGTTTTTATTTGGTCATTGATCCATTGGTTATTTAGGAGCATACTGTGAAACCTCCATGTATTTGTGGGATATTTCATTTTCTTTGCAGCATTTATTTCTAGTTTCATACCTTTCTGGTCTGAGAAACTGGTTGGTACAATTTCAATCTTTTTGAATTTGCCAAGGCTGTTGCTGTGGTCTAGTCTATGATCTATTCTTGAAAACGTTCCAGGTGCACTTGAGAAGAATGTGTATTCTGCTGCTTTTGGGTGTTGAGTTCTGTAGATGTATGTTAGGTCCATCTGTTCTAATGTGTTGTTCAATGCCTGTATGTCCTTACTTATTTTCTGTCTTGTTGATCTGTCCCTCAGAGTTACTGGAGTGTTGAAGTCTCCTAGAATGAATGCATTGTATTCTATTTCCCCTTTTAATTCTGTTTGTAATGGGTTCACATTTGTAGGTGCTCCTGTGTTGGGAGCATAGGTATTTATAATGTTTATTTCCTCTTATTGGATTGACCCCTTTATCATTATGTAATGTCCTTCTTTATCGGTTGTGACTTTCTTTGTTTTGAAGTCTATTTTGCCTGATACAAGTACCGCAACTCCTGATTTTTTTTCTCCTTGTTAGTTGCATGAAATATATTTTTCCATCCCTTCACTTTTAGTCTGTGTATGTCTTTGGGTTTCAAGTGAGTCTCTCGCAGGTAGCATATAGATGGGTCTTGTTTTTTTATCCATTCAATGACTCTATGTCTTCCGGTTGGTACATTCAGTCCATTTACATTTAGGGTGATTATCGATAGTTATGCACTTATTGCCATTGCGGACTTTAGATTCTTGGTTACCAAAGGTTCAAGGTTAACTTCCTTACTATCTAAGAGTCTAACGTAACTTAAACTTAATATGCTATCGTAAACACAATCCAAAGGTTCTTTTCTTTTTCTCCTTTTTCTTCTTCCTCCATTCCTCATGTATTAGGTGTTATATTCTGTACTCTTTGTCTATTCTTCGGTTGGCTTTGGGGACAGTAAATTTAATTTTGCATTTTCTTAGTAATTAGCTGTTCTACTTTCTTTACTGTGCTTTTCTTACCTCTAGTGACAGCTATTAGACCTTAGGAACACTTCCATCTACAGCAGTCCCTCCAAAATACAATGTAGAGATGGTTTGTGGAAGGTAAATTCTCTCAGCTTTTGCTTATCTGGAAGTTGTTTAATCCCTCCTTCAAATTTAAATGGTAATCTTGCTGGATAAGGTATTCTTGGTTTTAGGCCATTGTGCTTTATTGCATTAAATACATCATGCCACTCCCTTCTGGCCTGTAATGTTTCTGCTGAGAAGAAGTTAGCCTGATGGCATGTCTTTTGTATGTGATCTTATTTCTCTCTGTGGCTGTTTTCAATAGTCTGTCCTTATCCTTGATCTTTGCCATTTTAATTACTCAGGGATGAATTTAGGATGGAGGTTCAATCATTAAGAAATTCCATGTCTGAAACGAAACATACAAAGGAGGGATTTAAAGGCAGATTAGATGTAGTAGAAGAGTTGGTGAAGAGAATAGAAACTAGAGACGAGGAATACAAAGAAACAGGCACAGAGAGAAAAAAGGATCTCTAGGAATGAAAGAATAGTGAGTGAACTGTGTGATGAATCCAAACGGAACCGTATTCATATTTGAAGACTACCAGAAGAAGAAGACAGAGAAAAAGGGATAGAAAGTGTCATGAGGAGGTAATTGCTGAAAACTTCCCCAGTCTGGGGAAGGAGATAATAGTCTCTCAGGCCATGGAGATTCACAGATCTCCCAACACAAGGGACCGAAGGAAGACAACACCAAGACATATAGTACTTAAAATGGCAAAGATCGAGGGCGAGGATAGAGTTTTGAAAGCAGCTAGAGAGGAAAAAGATCACATACAAAGGAAAACCCATCAGGCTATCATCAGACTTCTCAATAGAAACCTTACAGGCCAGCAGGGAGTGACTTGATGTATGTAACGCAATGAAGCAGAAGGGCCTTGAACCAAGAATAGCCTACCCGGAAAGGTTATCATTTAAATTTGAAGGTGGGATTAAAACAATTTTCAGAGAAGCAGAAACTGAGAGAATTTATGTCCCGAAAACCACCTTTACAGTTCATTTTGGATGGCCTGCCGTAGATAGAAGTATTCCTAGGGCTAAATAGCTGTCACCAGTGGAAATAAAAGCACAGCAAAGTAGAACAACAACTAAGCAGATGGGAAATGAAATCAGCTACCCCCAAATTGAATCAAGGGGTAGGGAATGAGTACAGAATATGCTAGCTAATATTTGAAGAATGGAGGAGGAAGAAAAACGAGGAAAAAGAAAAGAACCTTTAGTTTCTGTTTGTAATAGAGCACTAAGCAAGTTAAATTAGACTGTTAGATAGTAAAGAAATAACCCTTGAACCTTTGGTAGCTACAAACCTAAAGCCTGCAATGGCAATAAATACATTCCTATCGATAATCACCCTAAATGTAAATGCACTGAATGCACTATCAAAAGACATAGAGTCACTGAATGGATCAAATAACAAGGCCCATCTATATGCTGCGTACAAGAGACTCACTTCACACCCAAAGACATACACAGACTGATACTGAAGGGATGGAAAAAAGAGATTTCATGCAATTCGTGGGGAGAGAAAAGCAGGAGTTGCAGAACTTGTATCAGACAAAATAGACTTCAAAACAAGGAAAATAACCGGAGATGAAGAAGGACATTATATAACGATAAAGCAGTCAGTCCAACAAGAGGATATAACCGTTATAAATATCTATGCACCCAACACAGGATCACCAACGTATGTGTAACAAATACTTAACAGAATCAAAGGGGGAAATACAATGCAATGCATTCATTTTAGGAGACGTCAACACACCACTCACTCCAAAGGACAGGTCAGCCAGACAGAAAATAAGTAAGGAGACAGAGGCACTGAATAACACATTCGAACAGATGGATCTAGCAGTCATCTACAGGACTCCACACCCAAAAGCAGCAGAATACACATTCTTCTCAAGTTCACATGGAACATTTTCATGTATAGATCATACACTAGGCCATAAAAAGAGACTCAGTAAATTCAAAAAGATTGAAATTGTACCAACCACCTTCTCAGAAGACGAGAGTATGAACCTAGAAATAAATTATGCAAAGAACATGAAAAGAGCCTTAGAAACACATGGAGGCTTAACAGCACGCACCTTAATAACCAATGGATCGATGACCAAATAAAAACAGAGGTCAAGCAATGTATGGAGACAAGTGACAACGATAATTCAACCCTGCAAAATCTGTGGGACGCAGCGAAGAGAGTGCTAAGAGGGAAGCATATTGCAATACAGGCCTATCTCAGAAAAGAAGAACAAGCCCAAATGAACAATCTAAACTCACAATTAATGAAACTAGGAAAAGAGGAACAAATGAGGCCCAAAGTCAGTAGAAGGATGGGCATGATAAGGGTTAGAGCGGAAATAAATAAAATCGAGAAGAATCAAACAATAGGAAGAATGAATGAAAGCAGGAGCTGGTTCTATGAGAAAATAAGCAAAATAGATAAACCCCAAGCCAGACTTATCAAGAGAAAAAGAGAGTCGACACACATACACAGAATCAGAAATGAGAGAAGGAAAGTCACTACGGACACCACAGAAATACAAGTATTATGAGAGAATACTATGAAAAATTAATTATATTCTAGCAAACTGGAAAACCTAGAGGAAATGGGCAACTTTCTAGAAAAATACGACTTCCTAGACTGACCTAGTAAGAAACAGAAAATCTAAACAGACCAATTACCAGTAATGAAGTTGAATCGGTAATCAGAAAACTACCCAAGAACCAAATCCCTGGACCAGAAGGTTTCACTGCTGAATTTTATCAAACATTTAGTGAAGACCTAATACCCATCCTCCTTAAAGTCTTTCTAAAAGTAGAAGAGGTGGAAATACTCCCAAACTCATTCTATGTGGCCAACATCACTCTAATATCCAAACCATGCAAACACACGGAAAAAATAAATAAAAGAAAATTATCGACCAATATTCATGATGAACATAGATGCAAAAATATTCAAGAAAATATTAGCAAACCGAATTCAAAGATCGATCAGAAGTATCATCCACCACGATCAAGTGGGATTCCTCCCAGGCATGCAAGGATGGTGCTACATTTGAAAATTCATCAACATCGACTACCACATCAATGAAAAGAAGGGCAAAAACCACACGGTCATCTCCATAGATGCTGAAAGAGCATTCGACAAAATTCGACATCCGTTCATGAGGAAAACTCTCAGCAAAATGGGTATAGAGGGCAAGTCCCTCAACATAATAAAGGCCATATATGACAAACCCACAGCCAACATTATGCATAAAAGCGAGAAGCTGAAAGCTTTCCCCTTAAGACCAGGAACAAGAAAAGGATGCCCACTCTCCCCACTTTTATACGACCTAGTTCTTGAGGTCCTAGCCACGGCAATCAGACGACACAAAGGAACAAAAGGCATTCATATTGGTAAGGAAGAAGTTAAACTGTCCCTGTTTGCAGATGACATGATACTGTATATAAAAAAACCCTAAAGAATCCACTCCAAAACTACTAGATCTAGTATGTGAACTCAGCAAAGCTGTGGGATACAACATTAATACACAGAAATCTGTTGCATTCGTGTACACTAATGATGAATGAGCAGAAAGAGAAATCAGGAAAACAATTCCATTTACAATTGCATCAAAAAGAATAAAATACCTAGGAGTAAACCTAACGAAGGAAGTGAAAGACCTATACCTGGAAACCTAACGAAGGAAGTGAAAGACCTATACCTGGAAACCTAACGAAGGAAGTGAAAGACCTATACCTGGAAATCTACAAGACACTCTTAAGGGAAATTAAAGAGGACACTAACAAATGGAAATTCATTCCATGCTCTTGGCTAGGAAGAATTAATATTGTCAAAATGGCCATCCTGCCTAAAGAAATCTACAGATTCAATGCAGTATCCCTACCAAAGTACCAACAGCATTCTTCAACAAACTGGAACAAATATGTCTAAAATTCACGTGGAACCACCAAAGACCCCCGAATAGCCAAAGCAATCCTGAGAAGGAAGAATAAAGCAGGGGGATCTCACTTCCCAACTTCAAGCTCTACTACAAAGCCACCGTAATCAAGACACTTTGGTACTGGCACAGACCAGTGGAACACAATAGAGAGTCCAGATGTTCACCCAAACATATATGGTTAATTATTATATGATAAAGGAGCCATGCATATACAATGGGGAATTGACAGCCTCTCCAACAGCTGGTGTGGGGCAAAACTGTACAGCTACATGTAAGAGAATGAAACTGGATTACTGTCTAACCTCATACAGGAAAGTAAACTCAAAATGGATCAAGGACCTGAATGTAAGTCATGAAACCATAAAGCTCTTAGAAGAAAACATAGGCAAAAATCTCTTGAATATAAACATGAGCAACTTTTTCCTGGACGCGTGTCCTCGGGCAAGGGAAGCAAACTAAAAAAGGAACAAAGGCGACTACATCATGCTAAAATCTCCTTTACAGCAGGGGACGCCATCAGCGGAACAAAAAGGTGTCCATCAGCATGGGAGAATATATTTGTAAATGACATATCCAACAAGGGGTTAACATCCAAAATACATCAACAACTCACATGCCTCAACACCCGAAAAGCAAATAACCCTATTAAAAAATGGGTGGAGGATCCGAACAGGCACTTCTCCAAAGAAGGAATTCAGATGGCCAACAGGCACATGAAAAGATGCTCCACATCACTGATCATCAGGGAATGCAAATTAAAACCACAGTGAGATACCACCTCACACCAGTTAGTACGGCCAACATGGAAAAGAATGGGAACAACAAGTGTTGGTTAGGATGCAGAGAAAGGGGAACCCTCCTACACTGCTGGTGGGAATGTAAAGTAGTTCAACCATTGCGGAAAGCGGTGTGGAGATTCCTCAAAAGACCAGAAATAAAAAAAAAAAAAATACCATTTGACCCAGGAATTCCACTCCTAGGAATTTACCCTAAGAACGCAGGAGCCCAGTTTCAAAAAGACATATGCACCCCTATGTTTATCGCAGCACTATTTACAGTAGCCAAGAAATGGAAGCCACCTAAGTGTCCATCAGTAGGTGTATGGATAAAGAAGAAGTGGTCTATATACACAATGGAATATTCTTCAGCCGTAAGAAGAGAACGAATCCTACACATTTGCAACAACATGAATGGAGCGGGAGGCTATTATTTATGCTCAGTGAAATAAAATAAGCCAAGCAGAGAAAGAGAAGTGCCAAATGATTTTTCACTCATCTGTGGAGCATAAGAACAAAGGGAAAACTGAAAGAACAAAATAGCAAACTCACAGAACCCAAGAATGGACTAACAGTTGTCAAAGAGAAAAGGACTGGGTGTGGTGGTGGGTGGGAAGTATGGGAGAAGGGAATAAAGGGCGTTGTGATTAGCACAGGTAATGTGGGGGTGGGGAGGGGAAGACCGCATGGCACAGAGAATACAAGTAGTGACTCTGCTCTGTAGCATCTTACTATGCTGATGGAGAGTGACTGTAATGGCGTATGTGGTGGGGACTTGATAATGGGAGGAATCTAGTAACCACAATGCTGCTCATGTAATCGTATATTGATGATACAAAAAAGAAACAATATGAGGTGGAATTTAAGATCGGTGAGAAAACGTTGGTCAAGAATAAAGGCAATAACAAATAACGGGCACTTCCACCTTTATCACAATCAACACACTGTTTTATTAAGAATCTCTTCTTTTTCCTTTTTCTTCTGTGATTATGAAAGACGAATGGAATTGTCACAAACATTCCTTAACCTTCGTGAATGAAAATCGGTGTTAAAGCCATCGGCACTGTAAATCTACTGTTGTAGTTCATGTGCACGAAGTCCTAAATTGTTCATATTTTCTTCCAATATGACGTACCTTTCAGGCAATTGTCCAGCTCTTTGTTTCTTTTGTGAAGTAGAAGAAAGATAACCACTTCTTTCCCCGAACTCAAAAATCCTGCCTTTTAATCTTCAGAAAGTATTCTCAACCCAGATTGTTCATGAAACAAAACCCAATTGATGCGGCACCTCACTTTGTAGAGGAATTGACTTCTTGAAGACTACAAATTACAATTTGGTAAAAATTGCATTTCATACTATGATTCTTTTAAAGTATGTGTTGAAGAGCCATGTTTGAAAAAAAAAAAATGGCAACAGAAACGCAGTAGAAGTCGTATTAGTATTAAGGATGCTTATGGCAGTTTAAAAACAGTCACACAGTACTAACACTAAACTACAAGTAGTACCGGAAGCTGTTACTCAAATGGGATTTACCCGAAAGTGGGTTATGCCCTGAGTAGTGCCCCGGTTCTTATGTTTAGCTCTTTTATTTGCTATATTCTAAGTTAGTAATACCTTTAAATTCCTAATTCTTGTCTTGTACACCCTAAACAATCACTACCGTCCAGCCACGGCTATTATTCTGTTTCCTTAAAGTCAAGTCACATGCTACACTCTGGCACGGCGACTTCCTTCAAATTCGAGACTTCTTTATCAATCAGTGCGTGTTAGTGGAGAACTACTGGTTTGGAGTGTTAATCCCCAAAGCAATCTATGATCTCTACTACATGTATATTAGTTAATTCAACTCAGCAATGCACAGCATGCTTCTACCTTCTCTTTAGAAATTGAATTACATATAGAGACTGATTGACTTACATACATATCATTTCATTTACTTGATACTAACTTCAACACAGTTGCATTCACTTGTTAGTTAAAACATTCTTAAATAACATTACTGCATCTTGCTTAGGATGATAATGGGCCCTCATTATAGTAGTTTCTTAATAAAAGTTAATGAATTTGTCGACAAATATATCACTCATGTCTTGAGATCAGTTGCGTTTGAGAGAAGAATTTGGCTCTTTGTATTTTATGAATACCTTGGGCAGTCCTCAGGATCTTCCTCAGAGCAGCCTTCATCTCCTTGTTCCTGAGCCTATATATTAGCGGAATGCACAGAGGTGTTTTCACAGAATAAAACAAAGTAACGATTTTTTCCATGTCCACTGGGTGTCCCGATCCGGGACTAACGCACATCACCGTAACAGAGCCAAAGAAACAGGATCACCACAGCCAGATGAGAAGCACAAGTGGAGAAAGCCTTGCGTTTGCCCGCTGCTGAGGGCATCCGTAGCACAGCCAGAGTCACCAGAGCGTAGGAGCAAAGGATAAAGAGAAGGGGGCCGATCATGAAAACAGAATTGAAGGTCGAGTAAATGAACTGTGTGGTGGTGTCATCAGAACACGACAGCACCATCAGTGGGACAGGATCACACACGAAATGGCTGATGGTGTTTGGGCCACGGTAGGGCAGCTGAGAAATGAGGACAACTGGCGGTAGGTAGGAGGGTGAACCCACACGACCATCCAAGGACGACGAGGCCCGTGCACAGCTGTCTGGTCATGATGCGCGGGTAACGCGGAGGGCGGCACACGGCAAGGTGCCTGTCAAAGGCCATGATGCAAAGGAAGAAGCCCTCTTCGCACCCGGAAGAGAAGAAGGAGAACTGCACAAGACAGCTCACAAAGGAGATGGACTTGCTTGTGGACGGGTAGCTGGCCAACATGTTGGGGACGGTGGTGGTGGTGACATAACATAGTTCCAGGAGAGAGAAATTCCCCAAGAGGATGTACATCGATCGGGCTGTGAAGGCGTCGGTCCCACCGCACAGCGCAGGCAACGGCCGCGTTCCCCCATCAGGGTCAGGGTGTAGGCCGCAGAGAAGTGCCCGAAGTAGAGGAGCTGCGCTTCGGGCCTGGAGGGAAAGCCCATGAGGATAAAGTGGCTGACGGCGTGGGTGGTTTCTCTGCCGGACACGTTCATGAGTTCGGAGGGCGCGGCGATGACATCGGCTATTGCACTCTAGTGGGGTTTGCTGGCTCTTCCACCAAATGTCCTTACCTTGTTTTTGCATAAAGAAATACAGAATGAGGTTTCTGTTAAAACAACAAAGCTGATCCTCACAACCTATACCCCAAGAGTATGATTTCATTCTAATTAGATGCAAAAAATAAAATAAAAAACAGGGTTTGTTGTAATCTCTCAATTATAATCTCTCAGTTACGTCAGGAACAGGATTTACACATAAGGAGTGCAGAAGTTGTAACTTTGAATATGTCACTTAACCTCTATTTGTTAACCTCATCTACGTACCATGTACAGAGTATTGTACAAGCAAATCAGTGTATATGAAATCTCTTCTAAAGCATTCTGTAAAACTAATTTATCATAATCAGTAATAGTGATAGTAACGCCAAATGAAGCACTACTCAAGTCTCACATTGGAAAAGGTGGTGTCTCACTGAGGAACAGTGACGGGGCAGGGCAAATATTCCTCTCTCTGTGCTTGTTTATGGTATTGCAAAGCGATGGCTCGAAGGGCCTCTCTCGTTCCGGCACAGATGTGTATGACATGACCACACAAGTTTGGTGTGTAGGAAATGCTTTCCCTCTCTCTCCAGCTGGTGGCTTCAGCTCCAGAGCATGGGGAAGAGCCCTGCACTTTGGCATTCAAATTTCCCTGGTTGAAAATTTTAATGCCCTCTCTTGTGAATGTGAGAACTAGATATGCCGTTTGGGGCACCCGACCTTAGGGAGAGCCACTGCTCTGAGTGGCTGGACTGTTGATGGGATGAGACTTGGCCAATTTTTCCAAAAGTGTGGTGGTAAAGTTCACTTGCATGTTCAGATTTGTGTGTGTGGTGTTCTAAATCGCTTCGATTGCTCCTTTCTGTGTTTGAAGTGTTTTTGTTTTTATACTTGCCTCTGGTACATTTGTGGCCATTCAAGGCATTTTCTGTTGACATGGAATGTCTTGCTTCCCTCCCTCCTGCTCCTGAACTTTCTCCAGTTTGTTGTTACTGAATCAAAGCTTAACTTTTTCTATGTCTTGTCTCCTTAGAAACCTACTCATGGCCGTCACCACATTTGGCATTAAGTGGAAAGACTGCTGTTTATAATCTCATTGCCCATGAGGCTATGTGGACTGCACCTTTTCTGAATGGAGTCTGGTAGTTCAGTCTGTTTCCCATAACAATCACATCATCTCAGGTGGCAATTAGGGCAGGTCCCAGATTTCTCAAATTATATGAGGGGACTTTTTTTGGTTCGTGTTTGCGTTTGCGTGTGTGTGTGTGTGTGTGTCTGTGTGTGTGTGTGTGTGTGTGTGTGTGTTTTGTTCGGCCTGTAAGACAAAAAATTCCTCTCTTGATTTGTTATGATTGTATAGTGAATACTTTTCAAAAAAGGATTACTTAGTATTTTTATTCTGAATAGTTGTGTAACTTTCTCAGCTGAGATTGTTGTACAGTATGTGGGCAATAATAAATGTCATCTTTTCTGGAGACAGCAAATTGTAGAGTTAGTGAATCTTGGAAATTCATTAGGAATGAAAAACAGAGTGCGTTTCACTTACGAGCATTTAAATTGTACTTCAGCACAAGTAGCACACAGAATACACAGAGGCAAAGAGAAAAAAAAAAAAAAGCATGATATTACTATTAATGTGAGAGGCTGCTGATATGAGTACATTTCAAAAATAACATACTTATAGGATGCCCACAAACTATTCTGCTGTTTCTTTTGTTGATGAAAAAGCTCGTTTAGTTGCCACACAGGTCTTAGTGGTTATCTTCATAACTGAATTTGACTGAGTTTTTAAAACTCACTTCATTTTTGTCTGTCATGCTCTGGCCTGTGTCCTGATATGTTGGTGCCCTACTCCAAGCTATCTTAGTCATTTTCACTGACCTTGGGACCCCATGGTAAATCAGATCAGTATTAATACCCACACATCTGGGTTTTCCGAACAGTATCGCTTGGGTCCACACACTTTAAAAGTCACAATGCAAAGATCCCGCAAATGCAAGAAACAGGAAGCACACAGACGCTGAACGGTTTGTCCTTTAAGGACAGGTCATTTGCCATGAAACCAAGTCATATTAAATTAGTGAAACAGATTGCACTATGTGGGTGGGAGAGATATGATATTAGAGTGGAATCAGAAATTTTGTCATTTTTTTGGTCTATTGAACAAGCAACAAAATTCACCAGGATACTGATAATAAATCTGTCCCCCGTAATTTATCAGTTAAACATTTTCATACACTCTCTCCAGGCCTCTTGTGCATAATACTCATTAATATTTCCAAGATTTGAGGATATAAGAGAAAGACTAATATTTTGAAACCTTGTCTCTGAATTTTATTCTGATACTTACATTTTCAGAACAAGAAGAAAGCATTTGCCAGTAAATCCACTTATGTGGTAAACTAAGCATTTGCAATAGAGCATGCAGAGTTTCAGTTATGTGGATACATGTGGAGAAGAAAGGTCAGAGGGCGGGTGGGGGGTGGGGGTGGGGAGAAAATATTACCCCGGAGCAAAAAGCATGCGAGGGACTTGTGAAAAATTGGGTGATCCGGTAATGCCACCTGCCGTGAGTTGCAAAGAGTGAATTTTGAGAGATGTTTCTTGCTGCCTTCAAAGCTCATATTTGTAGTCAAAATAAAAATCCTAGATGCACATAACTGTTTATATTATTTCCTTGCATCATGGCCTTTTGACATTTGGGACCCTCTCCCCTGATATAACTATTTCTTCAGCAGATGAGATTGTTTTTGAATTTCATTCCTTTGTACTCAAATCCCAATGTCTGCTATTCCCTGAGGAATGGTGCATGCACAGAACTAGGTCCTTATCTTTTCTCATGCCTCCACTAACCAGTCATTGCCGAAGGTTCCTGGGCATTAAAGTAAATGGTAAGAAGCTTGTCGTCATAGCTGCACTAGCAAGACGTATCATTAAAACTCCTTGTCTCTATTTTTGAAGAAAGAGAAAGAGTTCTTTCCTCACCCATATTTTCAGATTTGTCATTTTAGAGACATTTCAGTTGTAATTTTATGATAGCTCTTTAAACATGACATTTAAGTGTTAAGACTGGTACAGGGTTACTCAACAAATGTTTATTGAGGGCTTCACCTGCACTGGGGGTATAGCAGGGTAAACGAAATAGAAACAAATTCCTGCTTGCATAGCACATTTCAACTGAAGACTGTGTGTGGGCAGCAACAGAAAAAAAAGTCAATCAGTGAATAAGTCATTTTAATATTTTTCATTTGAGGAAAACGAAGTGTTGTGAGAGGGGTAGATTGGAAATGAAGAGGAGTTACCATTTTAAATAGGGTTTTAAAGAGAGCCTAACAGGCAGCTTTTTAAAAACATTTTTTTATTAAGGTATGATTGATATACACTCTTATGATGGTTTCACGTGAAAAAACAATGTGGGTACTACATTTTCCCCTATTATCAAGTCCCCACCCATGCCCCAGTGCAGTCACTGTCCATCAGTGCAGCAAGATGCCAAGGATACACTATGTCCTTGTCTGTGCTACACTGTTCTCCCCGTGATCCCTCACACCATGTGTACTAAACGTAATACACTTCCATCCCCTTCTCCCTCCCTCCCCACCTGCCCTCCCACACCCCTCCCCTTTGGTAACCTCTAGTTCATTCTTGGAGTCTCTGAGTCTGCTGCCATTTTGTTCCTTCAGTTTTGCTTCATTGTTATACTCCACAAAAGAGGGAAATCATTTGGCACTTGTCTTTCTCTGCCTGGCTTATTTCACTGAGCATAATGTCCTCCAGCCCCATCCATGTTGTTGCAAATGATAGGATTTGTTTCTTTCTTATGGCTGGATAGTATTGCATTGTGTATGTGTACCACATCTTCCTTATCCGTTCATCTACAGATGGACACTTAGGTTGCTTCCGTATCTTGGCCATTGTAAAAAGTGATGTAATAAACAAAAGGGTGCATATGTCTTTCTGAATCTGAGAAGTTGTATTCTTTGGGTAAATTACAAGGAGTGGGATTCCAGAGTCAAATGGTATTTCTATTTTTAGTGTTTTGAGGAACCTCCGTATTGCTTGCCACAACGTCTTGAACTACGTTACATTCCCACCAGCAGTGTAGGGGGGGAGGGGTTCCCCTTTCTCTGCATCCTCGCCAGCATTTGTTGTTCTCAGTCTTTTCGATGCTGGCCATCCTTACTGGTGTGAGGTGATATCTCATTGTGGTTTTAATTTGCATTTCCCTGATGATTAGTGATGTGGAGCATCTTTTCATGTGCTTGTTGGCCATCGGAATTTCTCTTTGGAGAACTGTCTCTTCATAGCCTCTGCCATTTGTTCTCTGGGTTATTTGCCTTTTTGGGTGTTGAGGCATGTAAGTTCTTTATATGTTTTGGATGTTAACCCCTTGTCAGATATGTCACTTACAAATATATTCTCCCATACTGGTCTATGGGACTGTTCTTGTGCCAGTACCGAATTGTCTTGATTACTGTGGCTTTGTACTAGAGCTTGAAGTGGGGGAGCGTAATCCCCCCTGCTTTATTCTTCCTTCTCACGATTGCTTTGGCTAGTCGGGGTCTTTTGTGGTTCCATATGAATTTTAGGCCTATTTTCTCTAGTTGGTTGAAGGATGCTGTTGGGATTTTGATAGGAATTGCATTGAATCTATAGACTGCTTTAGGCAGGATGGCCATTTTGGCAATATTAATTCTTCCTATCCATGAGCATGGATGTGTCTCCATTTATTGATATCTTCTTTAATTTCTCTCATGAGCGTCTTGTAGTTTTCAGAGGATAGGTCTTTCGGTTCCTTGGTTAGGTTTATTCCTAGGTGTTTTATTCTTTTTGATGCAATTGTGAATGGAATTGGTTTTCCTGATTTCTCTCTCTGCTAGTTCATTGTTAGCGTATAGGAATGCCACAGAAATCTGCGTATTACTTTTGCGTCCTGCAACTTTGCTGAATTCAGATATTAGATCTAGTAGTTTTGGAGTGGATTCCTGAGGGTTTTTTTATTTACAATGTCGTGGCATTTGCAAACAGGGACAGTTAAACTACTTCCTTGCCGATCTGGATGCCTTTTATTTCTTTGTGTTGCCTGATGGCCGTGGCTACGACCTCCAGTACTATGTTAAATAGAAGTGGGGACACTGGGCATCCTTGTCTTGTTCCTGGTCTTAAGGGGAAAGCTTTCAGCTTCTCGCTGTTATGTATAATGTTGGCTGTGGGTTTGTCATATATGGCCTTTATTATGTCGAGGTACTTGCCTTCCATACCCATTTTGTTGAGAGTTTTTTATCGTGAATGGTGTTGGTTTTTGTCCTACTTTTTGTTGATGTGGTTGAGGATGTTGATGGATTTTCCAATGTACCATCCTAGCCTCCCCGGAAGAAATCCTACTTGATCATGATGGATGATCTTTTTGATGTATTTTTGAATTTGGTTTGCTAATATTTTGTTGAGTGATTTTGCGTCTATGTCCATCAGGGATATTGGTCTGTAATTTTCCTTTTTCTGTGGTGTCTTTGCCTGGTTTTGGTATTAGAGTGATGGGGGCTGGCCTCATACAATGATTTTGGAAGTATTCCCACCTCTTCTGTTCTGTGGGAAACTTTAAGGGGGATGAGTATTAGGTCTTCCCTAAATGTTTGATTAAATTCAATGGTGAAGCCATCTGGTCCAGGAGTTTTGTTCTTGGGTAGTTTTTCTGATTACCAGTTCAATTTCGTTGCTGGCAATTGGTCTGTTCAGATTTTCTGTTTCCTCTTTGGTCAGCGTTGGAAGGTTGTGTTTTTCTAGAAAGTTGTCCATTTCTTCTAGGTTATCCAGTTTGTTACCACATAATTTTTCATGGTATTCTCTAATAATTCTCTGCATTTCTCTGGTGTCCATAGGGATTCTTTTCCTTTCTCATTTCTGATTCTGTTTATGTGGACAGACTCTCTTTCCTTCCTTGTTAAGTTTGGTTAGGGGTTTATCTATTTTGTTTATCTTCTCGAAGAACTAGCTCTTGCTTTCATTGATTCTTTCTATTGTTTTAGTCTTCTCAATTTTATTTATTTCTGCTCCAATCTTTATTGTGTCACTCCTTGTACTGACTTTGGGCCTCATTTGTTCTTCTTTTTCTGGTTTCATTAATTGTGAGTTTAGACTGCTCATATGGGATTGTCCTTCTTTCCTGAGGTGGGCCTGTGTTGCAATATACTTTCCTCTCAGCATGCCCTTGGCCGCATCCCACAGAGTTTGTGCTCTTGAATTATTGTCATTTGTCTCCATATATTGCAGGATCTATGTTTTTATTTGGTCATTGATCCATTGGTTATTTAGGAGCATACTGTGAAACCTCCATGTATTTGTGGGATATTTCATTTTCTTTGCAGCATTTATTTCTAGTTTCATACCTTTCTGGTCTGAGAAACTGGTTGGTACAATTTCAATCTTTTTGAATTTGCCAAGGCTGTTGCTGTGGTCTAGTCTATGATCTATTCTTGAAAACGTTCCAGGTGCACTTGAGAAGAATGTGTATTCTGCTGCTTTTGGGTGTTGAGTTCTGTAGATGTATGTTAGGTCCATCTGTTCTAATGTGTTGTTCAATGCCTGTATGTCCTTACTTATTTTCTGTCTTGTTGATCTGTCCCTCAGAGTTACTGGAGTGTTGAAGTCTCCTAGAATGAATGCATTGTATTCTATTTCCCCTTTTAATTCTGTTTGTAATGGGTTCACATTTGTAGGTGCTCCTGTGTTGGGAGCATAGGTATTTATAATGTTTATTTCCTCTTATTGGATTGACCCCTTTATCATTATGTAATGTCCTTCTTTATCGGTTGTGACTTTCTTTGTTTTGAAGTCTATTTTGCCTGATACAAGTACCGCAACTCCTGATTTTTTTTCTCCTTGTTAGTTGCATGAAATATATTTTTCCATCCCTTCACTTTTAGTCTGTGTATGTCTTTGGGTTTCAAGTGAGTCTCTCGCAGGTAGCATATAGATGGGTCTTGTTTTTTTATCCATTCAATGACTCTATGTCTTCCGGTTGGTACATTCAGTCCATTTACATTTAGGGTGATTATCGATAGTTATGCACTTATTGCCATTGCGGACTTTAGATTCTTGGTTACCAAAGGTTCAAGGTTAACTTCCTTACTATCTAAGAGTCTAACGTAACTTAAACTTAATATGCTATCGTAAACACAATCCAAAGGTTCTTTTCTTTTTCTCCTTTTTCTTCTTCCTCCATTCCTCATGTATTAGGTGTTATATTCTGTACTCTTTGTCTATTCTTCGGTTGGCTTTGGGGACAGTAAATTTAATTTTGCATTTTCTTAGTAATTAGCTGTTCTACTTTCTTTACTGTGCTTTTCTTACCTCTAGTGACAGCTATTAGACCTTAGGAACACTTCCATCTACAGCAGTCCCTCCAAAATACAATGTAGAGATGGTTTGTGGAAGGTAAATTCTCTCAGCTTTTGCTTATCTGGAAGTTGTTTAATCCCTCCTTCAAATTTAAATGGTAATCTTGCTGGATAAGGTATTCTTGGTTTTAGGCCATTGTGCTTTATTGCATTAAATACATCATGCCACTCCCTTCTGGCCTGTAATGTTTCTGCTGAGAAGAAGTTAGCCTGATGGCATGTCTTTTGTATGTGATCTTATTTCTCTCTGTGGCTGTTTTCAATAGTCTGTCCTTATCCTTGATCTTTGCCATTTTAATTACTCAGGGATGAATTTAGGATGGAGGTTCAATCATTAAGAAATTCCATGTCTGAAACGAAACATACAAAGGAGGGATTTAAAGGCAGATTAGATGTAGTAGAAGAGTTGGTGAAGAGAATAGAAACTAGAGACGAGGAATACAAAGAAACAGGCACAGAGAGAAAAAAGGATCTCTAGGAATGAAAGAATAGTGAGTGAACTGTGTGATGAATCCAAACGGAACCGTATTCATATTTGAAGACTACCAGAAGAAGAAGACAGAGAAAAAGGGATAGAAAGTGTCATGAGGAGGTAATTGCTGAAAACTTCCCCAGTCTGGGGAAGGAGATAATAGTCTCTCAGGCCATGGAGATTCACAGATCTCCCAACACAAGGGACCGAAGGAAGACAACACCAAGACATATAGTACTTAAAATGGCAAAGATCGAGGGCGAGGATAGAGTTTTGAAAGCAGCTAGAGAGGAAAAAGATCACATACAAAGGAAAACCCATCAGGCTATCATCAGACTTCTCAATAGAAACCTTACAGGCCAGCAGGGAGTGACTTGATGTATGTAACGCAATGAAGCAGAAGGGCCTTGAACCAAGAATAGCCTACCCGGAAAGGTTATCATTTAAATTTGAAGGTGGGATTAAAACAATTTTCAGAGAAGCAGAAACTGAGAGAATTTATGTCCCGAAAACCACCTTTACAGTTCATTTTGGATGGCCTGCCGTAGATAGAAGTATTCCTAGGGCTAAATAGCTGTCACCAGTGGAAATAAAAGCACAGCAAAGTAGAACAACAACTAAGCAGATGGGAAATGAAATCAGCTACCCCCAAATTGAATCAAGGGGTAGGGAATGAGTACAGAATATGCTAGCTAATATTTGAAGAATGGAGGAGGAAGAAAAACGAGGAAAAAGAAAAGAACCTTTAGTTTCTGTTTGTAATAGAGCACTAAGCAAGTTAAATTAGACTGTTAGATAGTAAAGAAATAACCCTTGAACCTTTGGTAGCTACAAACCTAAAGCCTGCAATGGCAATAAATACATTCCTATCGATAATCACCCTAAATGTAAATGCACTGAATGCACTATCAAAAGACATAGAGTCACTGAATGGATCAAATAACAAGGCCCATCTATATGCTGCGTACAAGAGACTCACTTCACACCCAAAGACATACACAGACTGATACTGAAGGGATGGAAAAAAGAGATTTCATGCAATTCGTGGGGAGAGAAAAGCAGGAGTTGCAGAACTTGTATCAGACAAAATAGACTTCAAAACAAGGAAAATAACCGGAGATGAAGAAGGACATTATATAACGATAAAGCAGTCAGTCCAACAAGAGGATATAACCGTTATAAATATCTATGCACCCAACACAGGATCACCAACGTATGTGTAACAAATACTTAACAGAATCAAAGGGGGAAATACAATGCAATGCATTCATTTTAGGAGACGTCAACACACCACTCACTCCAAAGGACAGGTCAGCCAGACAGAAAATAAGTAAGGAGACAGAGGCACTGAATAACACATTCGAACAGATGGATCTAGCAGTCATCTACAGGACTCCACACCCAAAAGCAGCAGAATACACATTCTTCTCAAGTTCACATGGAACATTTTCATGTATAGATCATACACTAGGCCATAAAAAGAGACTCAGTAAATTCAAAAAGATTGAAATTGTACCAACCACCTTCTCAGAAGACGAGAGTATGAACCTAGAAATAAATTATGCAAAGAACATGAAAAGAGCCTTAGAAACACATGGAGGCTTAACAGCACGCACCTTAATAACCAATGGATCGATGACCAAATAAAAACAGAGGTCAAGCAATGTATGGAGACAAGTGACAACGATAATTCAACCCTGCAAAATCTGTGGGACGCAGCGAAGAGAGTGCTAAGAGGGAAGCATATTGCAATACAGGCCTATCTCAGAAAAGAAGAACAAGCCCAAATGAACAATCTAAACTCACAATTAATGAAACTAGGAAAAGAGGAACAAATGAGGCCCAAAGTCAGTAGAAGGATGGGCATGATAAGGGTTAGAGCGGAAATAAATAAAATCGAGAAGAATCAAACAATAGGAAGAATGAATGAAAGCAGGAGCTGGTTCTATGAGAAAATAAGCAAAATAGATAAACCCCAAGCCAGACTTATCAAGAGAAAAAGAGAGTCGACACACATACACAGAATCAGAAATGAGAGAAGGAAAGTCACTACGGACACCACAGAAATACAAGTATTATGAGAGAATACTATGAAAAATTAATTATATTCTAGCAAACTGGAAAACCTAGAGGAAATGGGCAACTTTCTAGAAAAATACGACTTCCTAGACTGACCTAGTAAGAAACAGAAAATCTAAACAGACCAATTACCAGTAATGAAGTTGAATCGGTAATCAGAAAACTACCCAAGAACCAAATCCCTGGACCAGAAGGTTTCACTGCTGAATTTTATCAAACATTTAGTGAAGACCTAATACCCATCCTCCTTAAAGTCTTTCTAAAAGTAGAAGAGGTGGAAATACTCCCAAACTCATTCTATGTGGCCAACATCACTCTAATATCCAAACCATGCAAACACACGGAAAAAATAAATAAAAGAAAATTATCGACCAATATTCATGATGAACATAGATGCAAAAATATTCAAGAAAATATTAGCAAACCGAATTCAAAGATCGATCAGAAGTATCATCCACCACGATCAAGTGGGATTCCTCCCAGGCATGCAAGGATGGTGCTACATTTGAAAATTCATCAACATCGACTACCACATCAATGAAAAGAAGGGCAAAAACCACACGGTCATCTCCATA
The DNA here is from genome assembly GCF_030020395.1 of Manis pentadactyla. Lineage (NCBI taxonomy): Eukaryota > Metazoa > Chordata > Mammalia > Pholidota > Manidae > Manis > Manis pentadactyla. The sequence goes on from NC_080029.1 coordinate 80,733,100, forward strand.
GATGCTGAAAGAGCATTCGACAAAATTCGACATCCGTTCATGAGGAAAACTCTCAGCAAAATGGGTATAGAGGGCAAGTCCCTCAACATAATAAAGGCCATATATGACAAACCCACAGCCAACATTATGCATAAAAGCGAGAAGCTGAAAGCTTTCCCCTTAAGACCAGGAACAAGAAAAGGATGCCCACTCTCCCCACTTTTATACGACCTAGTTCTTGAGGTCCTAGCCACGGCAATCAGACGACACAAAGGAACAAAAGGCATTCATATTGGTAAGGAAGAAGTTAAACTGTCCCTGTTTGCAGATGACATGATACTGTATATAAAAAAACCCTAAAGAATCCACTCCAAAACTACTAGATCTAGTATGTGAACTCAGCAAAGCTGTGGGATACAACATTAATACACAGAAATCTGTTGCATTCGTGTACACTAATGATGAATGAGCAGAAAGAGAAATCAGGAAAACAATTCCATTTACAATTGCATCAAAAAGAATAAAATACCTAGGAGTAAACCTAACGAAGGAAGTGAAAGACCTATACCTGGAAACCTAACGAAGGAAGTGAAAGACCTATACCTGGAAACCTAACGAAGGAAGTGAAAGACCTATACCTGGAAATCTACAAGACACTCTTAAGGGAAATTAAAGAGGACACTAACAAATGGAAATTCATTCCATGCTCTTGGCTAGGAAGAATTAATATTGTCAAAATGGCCATCCTGCCTAAAGAAATCTACAGATTCAATGCAGTATCCCTACCAAAGTACCAACAGCATTCTTCAACAAACTGGAACAAATATGTCTAAAATTCACGTGGAACCACCAAAGACCCCCGAATAGCCAAAGCAATCCTGAGAAGGAAGAATAAAGCAGGGGGATCTCACTTCCCAACTTCAAGCTCTACTACAAAGCCACCGTAATCAAGACACTTTGGTACTGGCACAGACCAGTGGAACACAATAGAGAGTCCAGATGTTCACCCAAACATATATGGTTAATTATTATATGATAAAGGAGCCATGCATATACAATGGGGAATTGACAGCCTCTCCAACAGCTGGTGTGGGGCAAAACTGTACAGCTACATGTAAGAGAATGAAACTGGATTACTGTCTAACCTCATACAGGAAAGTAAACTCAAAATGGATCAAGGACCTGAATGTAAGTCATGAAACCATAAAGCTCTTAGAAGAAAACATAGGCAAAAATCTCTTGAATATAAACATGAGCAACTTTTTCCTGGACGCGTGTCCTCGGGCAAGGGAAGCAAACTAAAAAAGGAACAAAGGCGACTACATCATGCTAAAATCTCCTTTACAGCAGGGGACGCCATCAGCGGAACAAAAAGGTGTCCATCAGCATGGGAGAATATATTTGTAAATGACATATCCAACAAGGGGTTAACATCCAAAATACATCAACAACTCACATGCCTCAACACCCGAAAAGCAAATAACCCTATTAAAAAATGGGTGGAGGATCCGAACAGGCACTTCTCCAAAGAAGGAATTCAGATGGCCAACAGGCACATGAAAAGATGCTCCACATCACTGATCATCAGGGAATGCAAATTAAAACCACAGTGAGATACCACCTCACACCAGTTAGTACGGCCAACATGGAAAAGAATGGGAACAACAAGTGTTGGTTAGGATGCAGAGAAAGGGGAACCCTCCTACACTGCTGGTGGGAATGTAAAGTAGTTCAACCATTGCGGAAAGCGGTGTGGAGATTCCTCAAAAGACCAGAAATAAAAAAAAAAAAAATACCATTTGACCCAGGAATTCCACTCCTAGGAATTTACCCTAAGAACGCAGGAGCCCAGTTTCAAAAAGACATATGCACCCCTATGTTTATCGCAGCACTATTTACAGTAGCCAAGAAATGGAAGCCACCTAAGTGTCCATCAGTAGGTGTATGGATAAAGAAGAAGTGGTCTATATACACAATGGAATATTCTTCAGCCGTAAGAAGAGAACGAATCCTACACATTTGCAACAACATGAATGGAGCGGGAGGCTATTATTTATGCTCAGTGAAATAAAATAAGCCAAGCAGAGAAAGAGAAGTGCCAAATGATTTTTCACTCATCTGTGGAGCATAAGAACAAAGGGAAAACTGAAAGAACAAAATAGCAAACTCACAGAACCCAAGAATGGACTAACAGTTGTCAAAGAGAAAAGGACTGGGTGTGGTGGTGGGTGGGAAGTATGGGAGAAGGGAATAAAGGGCGTTGTGATTAGCACAGGTAATGTGGGGGTGGGGAGGGGAAGACCGCATGGCACAGAGAATACAAGTAGTGACTCTGCTCTGTAGCATCTTACTATGCTGATGGAGAGTGACTGTAATGGCGTATGTGGTGGGGACTTGATAATGGGAGGAATCTAGTAACCACAATGCTGCTCATGTAATCGTATATTGATGATACAAAAAAGAAACAATATGAGGTGGAATTTAAGATCGGTGAGAAAACGTTGGTCAAGAATAAAGGCAATAACAAATAACGGGCACTTCCACCTTTATCACAATCAACACACTGTTTTATTAAGAATCTCTTCTTTTTCCTTTTTCTTCTGTGATTATGAAAGACGAATGGAATTGTCACAAACATTCCTTAACCTTCGTGAATGAAAATCGGTGTTAAAGCCATCGGCACTGTAAATCTACTGTTGTAGTTCATGTGCACGAAGTCCTAAATTGTTCATATTTTCTTCCAATATGACGTACCTTTCAGGCAATTGTCCAGCTCTTTGTTTCTTTTGTGAAGTAGAAGAAAGATAACCACTTCTTTCCCCGAACTCAAAAATCCTGCCTTTTAATCTTCAGAAAGTATTCTCAACCCAGATTGTTCATGAAACAAAACCCAATTGATGCGGCACCTCACTTTGTAGAGGAATTGACTTCTTGAAGACTACAAATTACAATTTGGTAAAAATTGCATTTCATACTATGATTCTTTTAAAGTATGTGTTGAAGAGCCATGTTTGAAAAAAAAAAATGGCAACAGAAACGCAGTAGAAGTCGTATTAGTATTAAGGATGCTTATGGCAGTTTAAAAACAGTCACACAGTACTAACACTAAACTACAAGTAGTACCGGAAGCTGTTACTCAAATGGGATTTACCCGAAAGTGGGTTATGCCCTGAGTAGTGCCCCGGTTCTTATGTTTAGCTCTTTTATTTGCTATATTCTAAGTTAGTAATACCTTTAAATTCCTAATTCTTGTCTTGTACACCCTAAACAATCACTACCGTCCAGCCACGGCTATTATTCTGTTTCCTTAAAGTCAAGTCACATGCTACACTCTGGCACGGCGACTTCCTTCAAATTCGAGACTTCTTTATCAATCAGTGCGTGTTAGTGGAGAACTACTGGTTTGGAGTGTTAATCCCCAAAGCAATCTATGATCTCTACTACATGTATATTAGTTAATTCAACTCAGCAATGCACAGCATGCTTCTACCTTCTCTTTAGAAATTGAATTACATATAGAGACTGATTGACTTACATACATATCATTTCATTTACTTGATACTAACTTCAACACAGTTGCATTCACTTGTTAGTTAAAACATTCTTAAATAACATTACTGCATCTTGCTTAGGATGATAATGGGCCCTCATTATAGTAGTTTCTTAATAAAAGTTAATGAATTTGTCGACAAATATATCACTCATGTCTTGAGATCAGTTGCGTTTGAGAGAAGAATTTGGCTCTTTGTATTTTATGAATACCTTGGGCAGTCCTCAGGATCTTCCTCAGAGCAGCCTTCATCTCCTTGTTCCTGAGCCTATATATTAGCGGAATGCACAGAGGTGTTTTCACAGAATAAAACAAAGTAACGATTTTTTCCATGTCCACTGGGTGTCCCGATCCGGGACTAACGCACATCACCGTAACAGAGCCAAAGAAACAGGATCACCACAGCCAGATGAGAAGCACAAGTGGAGAAAGCCTTGCGTTTGCCCGCTGCTGAGGGCATCCGTAGCACAGCCAGAGTCACCAGAGCGTAGGAGCAAAGGATAAAGAGAAGGGGGCCGATCATGAAAACAGAATTGAAGGTCGAGTAAATGAACTGTGTGGTGGTGTCATCAGAACACGACAGCACCATCAGTGGGACAGGATCACACACGAAATGGCTGATGGTGTTTGGGCCACGGTAGGGCAGCTGAGAAATGAGGACAACTGGCGGTAGGTAGGAGGGTGAACCCACACGACCATCCAAGGACGACGAGGCCCGTGCACAGCTGTCTGGTCATGATGCGCGGGTAACGCGGAGGGCGGCACACGGCAAGGTGCCTGTCAAAGGCCATGATGCAAAGGAAGAAGCCCTCTTCGCACCCGGAAGAGAAGAAGGAGAACTGCACAAGACAGCTCACAAAGGAGATGGACTTGCTTGTGGACGGGTAGCTGGCCAACATGTTGGGGACGGTGGTGGTGGTGACATAACATAGTTCCAGGAGAGAGAAATTCCCCAAGAGGATGTACATCGATCGGGCTGTGAAGGCGTCGGTCCCACCGCACAGCGCAGGCAACGGCCGCGTTCCCCCATCAGGGTCAGGGTGTAGGCCGCAGAGAAGTGCCCGAAGTAGAGGAGCTGCGCTTCGGGCCTGGAGGGAAAGCCCATGAGGATAAAGTGGCTGACGGCGTGGGTGGTTTCTCTGCCGGACACGTTCATGAGTTCGGAGGGCGCGGCGATGACATCGGCTATTGCACTCTAGTGGGGTTTGCTGGCTCTTCCACCAAATGTCCTTACCTTGTTTTTGCATAAAGAAATACAGAATGAGGTTTCTGTTAAAACAACAAAGCTGATCCTCACAACCTATACCCCAAGAGTATGATTTCATTCTAATTAGATGCAAAAAATAAAATAAAAAACAGGGTTTGTTGTAATCTCTCAATTATAATCTCTCAGTTACGTCAGGAACAGGATTTACACATAAGGAGTGCAGAAGTTGTAACTTTGAATATGTCACTTAACCTCTATTTGTTAACCTCATCTACGTACCATGTACAGAGTATTGTACAAGCAAATCAGTGTATATGAAATCTCTTCTAAAGCATTCTGTAAAACTAATTTATCATAATCAGTAATAGTGATAGTAACGCCAAATGAAGCACTACTCAAGTCTCACATTGGAAAAGGTGGTGTCTCACTGAGGAACAGTGACGGGGCAGGGCAAATATTCCTCTCTCTGTGCTTGTTTATGGTATTGCAAAGCGATGGCTCGAAGGGCCTCTCTCGTTCCGGCACAGATGTGTATGACATGACCACACAAGTTTGGTGTGTAGGAAATGCTTTCCCTCTCTCTCCAGCTGGTGGCTTCAGCTCCAGAGCATGGGGAAGAGCCCTGCACTTTGGCATTCAAATTTCCCTGGTTGAAAATTTTAATGCCCTCTCTTGTGAATGTGAGAACTAGATATGCCGTTTGGGGCACCTGACCTTAGGGAGAGCCACTGCTCTGAGTGGCTGGACTGTTGATGGGATGAGACTTGGCCAATTTTTCCAAAAGTGTGGTGGTAAAGTTCACTTGCATGTTCAGATTTGTGTGTGTGGTGTTCTAAATCGCTTCGATTGCTCCTTTCTGTGTTTGAAGTGTTTTTGTTTTTATACTTGCCTCTGGTACATTTGTGGCCATTCAAGGCATTTTCTGTTGACATGGAATGTCTTGCTTCCCTCCCTCCTGCTCCTGAACTTTCTCCAGTTTGTTGTTACTGAATCAAAGCTTAACTTTTTCTATGTCTTGTCTCCTTAGAAACCTACTCATGGCCGTCACCACATTTGGCATTAAGTGGAAAGACTGCTGTTTATAATCTCATTGCCCATGAGGCTATGTGGACTGCACCTTTTCTGAATGGAGTCTGGTAGTTCAGTCTGTTTCCCATAACAATCACATCATCTCAGGTGGCAATTAGGGCAGGTCCCAGATTTCTCAAATTATATGAGGGGACTTTTTTTGGTTCGTGTTTGCGTTTGCGTGTGTGTGTGTGTGTGTGTGTGTGTGTGTGTTTTGTTCGGCCTGTAAGACAAAAAATTCCTCTCTTGATTTGTTATGATTGTATAGTGAATACTTTTCAAAAAAGGATTACTTAGTATTTTTATTCTGAATAGTTGTGTAACTTTCTCAGCTGAGATTGTTGTACAGTATGTGGGCAATAATAAATGTCATCTTTTCTGGAGACAGCAAATTGTAGAGTTAGTGAATCTTGGAAATTCATTAGGAATGAAAAACAGAGTGCGTTTCACTTACGAGCATTTAAATTGTACTTCAGCACAAGTAGCACACAGAATACACAGAGGCAAAGAGAAAAAAAAAAAAAAGCATGATATTACTATTAATGTGAGAGGCTGCTGATATGAGTACATTTCAAAAATAACATACTTATAGGATGCCCACAAACTATTCTGCTGTTTCTTTTGTTGATGAAAAAGCTCGTTTAGTTGCCACACAGGTCTTAGTGGTTATCTTCATAACTGAATTTGACTGAGTTTTTAAAACTCACTTCATTTTTGTCTGTCATGCTCTGGCCTGTGTCCTGATATGTTGGTGCCCTACTCCAAGCTATCTTAGTCATTTTCACTGACCTTGGGACCCCATGGTAAATCAGATCAGTATTAATACCCACACATCTGGGTTTTCCGAACAGTATCGCTTGGGTCCACACACTTTAAAAGTCACAATGCAAAGATCCCGCAAATGCAAGAAACAGGAAGCACACAGACGCTGAACGGTTTGTCCTTTAAGGACAGGTCATTTGCCATGAAACCAAGTCATATTAAATTAGTGAAACAGATTGCACTATGTGGGTGGGAGAGATATGATATTAGAGTGGAATCAGAAATTTTGTCATTTTTTTGGTCTATTGAACAAGCAACAAAATTCACCAGGATACTGATAATAAATCTGTCCCCCGTAATTTATCAGTTAAACATTTTCATACACTCTCTCCAGGCCTCTTGTGCATAATACTCATTAATATTTCCAAGATTTGAGGATATAAGAGAAAGACTAATATTTTGAAACCTTGTCTCTGAATTTTATTCTGATACTTACATTTTCAGAACAAGAAGAAAGCATTTGCCAGTAAATCCACTTATGTGGTAAACTAAACATTTGCAATAGAGCATGCAGAGTTTCAGTTATGTGGATACATGTGGAGAAGAAAGGTCAGAGGGCGGGTGGGGGGTGGGGGTGGGGAGAAAATATTACCCCGGAGCAAAAAGCATGCGAGGGACTTGTGAAAAATTGGGTGATCCGGTAATGCCACCTGCCGTGAGTTGCAAAGAGTGAATTTTGAGAGATGTTTCTTGCTGCCTTCAAAGCTCATATTTGTAGTCAAAATAAAAATCCTAGATGCACATAACTGTTTATATTATTTCCTTGCATCATGGCCTTTTGACATTTGGGACCCTCTCCCCTGATATAACTATTTCTTCAGCAGATGAGATTGTTTTTGAATTTCATTCCTTTGTACTCAAATCCCAATGTCTGCTATTCCCTGAGGAATGGTGCATGCACAGAACTAGGTCCTTATCTTTTCTCATGCCTCCACTAACCAGTCATTGCCGAAGGTTCCTGGGCATTAAAGTAAATGGTAAGAAGCTTGTCGTCATAGCTGCACTAGCAAGACGTATCATTAAAACTCCTTGTCTCTATTTTTGAAGAAAGAGAAAGAGTTCTTTCCTCACCCATATTTTCAGATTTGTCATTTTAGAGACATTTCAGTTGTAATTTTATGATAGCTCTTTAAACATGACATTTAAGTGTTAAGACTGGTACAGGGTTACTCAACAAATGTTTATTGAGGGCTTCACCTGCACTGGGGGTATAGCAGGGTAAACGAAATAGAAACAAATTCCTGCTTGCATAGCACATTTCAACTGAAGACTGTGTGTGGGCAGCAACAGAAAAAAAAGTCAATCAGTGAATAAGTCATTTTAATATTTTTCATTTGAGGAAAACGAAGTGTTGTGAGAGGGGTAGATTGGAAATGAAGAGGAGTTACCATTTTAAATAGGGTTTTAAAGAGAGCCTAACAGGCAGCTTTTTAAAAACATTTTTTTATTAAGGTATGATTGATATACACTCTTATGATGGTTTCACGTGAAAAAACAATGTGGGTACTACATTTTCCCCTATTATCAAGTCCCCACCCATGCCCCAGTGCAGTCACTGTCCATCAGTGCAGCAAGATGCCAAGGATACACTATGTCCTTGTCTGTGCTACACTGTTCTCCCCGTGATCCCTCACACCATGTGTACTAAACGTAATACACTTCCATCCCCTTCTCCCTCCCTCCCCACCTGCCCTCCCACACCCCTCCCCTTTGGTAACCTCTAGTTCATTCTTGGAGTCTCTGAGTCTGCTGCCATTTTGTTCCTTCAGTTTTGCTTCATTGTTATACTCCACAAAAGAGGGAAATCATTTGGCACTTGTCTTTCTCTGCCTGGCTTATTTCACTGAGCATAATGTCCTCCAGCCCCATCCATGTTGTTGCAAATGATAGGATTTGTTTCTTTCTTATGGCTGGATAGTATTGCATTGTGTATGTGTACCACATCTTCCTTATCCGTTCATCTACAGATGGACACTTAGGTTGCTTCCGTATCTTGGCCATTGTAAAAAGTGATGTAATAAACAAAAGGGTGCATATGTCTTTCTGAATCTGAGAAGTTGTATTCTTTGGGTAAATTACAAGGAGTGGGATTCCAGAGTCAAATGGTATTTCTATTTTTAGTGTTTTGAGGAACCTCCGTATTGCTTGCCACAACGTCTTGAACTACGTTACATTCCCACCAGCAGTGTAGGGGGGGAGGGGTTCCCCTTTCTCTGCATCCTCGCCAGCATTTGTTGTTCTCAGTCTTTTCGATGCTGGCCATCCTTACTGGTGTGAGGTGATATCTCATTGTGGTTTTAATTTGCATTTCCCTGATGATTAGTGATGTGGAGCATCTTTTCATGTGCTTGTTGGCCATCGGAATTTCTCTTTGGAGAACTGTCTCTTCATAGCCTCTGCCATTTGTTCTCTGGGTTATTTGCCTTTTTGGGTGTTGAGGCATGTAAGTTCTTTATATGTTTTGGATGTTAACCCCTTGTCAGATATGTCACTTACAAATATATTCTCCCATACTGGTCTATGGGACTGTTCTTGTGCCAGTACCGAATTGTCTTGATTACTGTGGCTTTGTACTAGAGCTTGAAGTGGGGGAGCGTAATCCCCCCTGCTTTATTCTTCCTTCTCACGATTGCTTTGGCTAGTCGGGGTCTTTTGTGGTTCCATATGAATTTTAGGCCTATTTTCTCTAGTTGGTTGAAGGATGCTGTTGGGATTTTGATAGGAATTGCATTGAATCTATAGACTGCTTTAGGCAGGATGGCCATTTTGGCAATATTAATTCTTCCTATCCATGAGCATGGATGTGTCTCCATTTATTGATATCTTCTTTAATTTCTCTCATGAGCGTCTTGTAGTTTTCAGAGGATAGGTCTTTCGGTTCCTTGGTTAGGTTTATTCCTAGGTGTTTTATTCTTTTTGATGCAATTGTGAATGGAATTGGTTTTCCTGATTTCTCTCTCTGCTAGTTCATTGTTAGCGTATAGGAATGCCACAGAAATCTGCGTATTACTTTTGCGTCCTGCAACTTTGCTGAATTCAGATATTAGATCTAGTAGTTTTGGAGTGGATTCCTGAGGGTTTTTTTATTTACAATGTCGTGGCATTTGCAAACAGGGACAGTTAAACTACTTCCTTGCCGATCTGGATGCCTTTTATTTCTTTGTGTTGCCTGATGGCCGTGGCTACGACCTCCAGTACTATGTTAAATAGAAGTGGGGACACTGGGCATCCTTGTCTTGTTCCTGGTCTTAAGGGGAAAGCTTTCAGCTTCTCGCTGTTATGTATAATGTTGGCTGTGGGTTTGTCATATATGGCCTTTATTATGTCGAGGTACTTGCCTTCCATACCCATTTTGTTGAGAGTTTTTTATCGTGAATGGTGTTGGTTTTTGTCCTACTTTTTGTTGATGTGGTTGAGGATGTTGATGGATTTTCCAATGTACCATCCTAGCCTCCCCGGAAGAAATCCTACTTGATCATGATGGATGATCTTTTTGATGTATTTTTGAATTTGGTTTGCTAATATTTTGTTGAGTGATTTTGCGTCTATGTCCATCAGGGATATTGGTCTGTAATTTTCCTTTTTCTGTGGTGTCTTTGCCTGGTTTTGGTATTAGAGTGATGGGGGCTGGCCTCATACAATGATTTTGGAAGTATTCCCACCTCTTCTGTTCTGTGGGAAACTTTAAGGGGGATGAGTATTAGGTCTTCCCTAAATGTTTGATTAAATTCAATGGTGAAGCCATCTGGTCCAGGAGTTTTGTTCTTGGGTAGTTTTTCTGATTACCAGTTCAATTTCGTTGCTGGCAATTGGTCTGTTCAGATTTTCTGTTTCCTCTTTGGTCAGCGTTGGAAGGTTGTGTTTTTCTAGAAAGTTGTCCATTTCTTCTAGGTTATCCAGTTTGTTACCAAATAATTTTTCATGGTATTCTCTAATAATTCTCTGCATTTCTCTGGTGTCCATAGGGATTCTTTTCCTTTCTCATTTCTGATTCTGTTTATGTGGACAGACTCTCTTTCCTTCCTTGTTAAGTTTGGTTAGGGGTTTATCTATTTTGTTTATCTTCTCGAAGAACTAGCTCTTGCTTTCATTGATTCTTTCTATTGTTTTAGTCTTCTCAATTTTATTTATTTCTGCTCCAATCTTTATTGTGTCACTCCTTGTACTGACTTTGGGCCTCATTTGTTCTTCTTTTTCTGGTTTCATTAATTGTGAGTTTAGACTGCTCATATGGGATTGTCCTTCTTTCCTGAGGTGGGCCTGTGTTGCAATATACTTTCCTCTCAGCATGCCCTTGGCCGCATCCCACAGAGTTTGTGCTCTTGAATTATTGTCATTTGTCTCCATATATTGCAGGATCTATGTTTTTATTTGGTCATTGATCCATTGGTTATTTAGGAGCATACTGTGAAACCTCCATGTATTTGTGGGATATTTCATTTTCTTTGCAGCATTTATTTCTAGTTTCATACCTTTCTGGTCTGAGAAACTGGTTGGTACAATTTCAATCTTTTTGAATTTGCCAAGGCTGTTGCTGTGGTCTAGTCTATGATCTATTCTTGAAAACGTTCCAGGTGCACTTGAGAAGAATGTGTATTCTGCTGCTTTTGGGTGTTGAGTTCTGTAGATGTATGTTAGGTCCATCTGTTCTAATGTGTTGTTCAATGCCTGTATGTCCTTACTTATTTTCTGTCTTGTTGATCTGTCCCTCAGAGTTACTGGAGTGTTGAAGTCTCCTAGAATGAATGCATTGTATTCTATTTCCCCTTTTAATTCTGTTTGTAATGGGTTCACATTTGTAGGTGCTCCTGTGTTGGGAGCATAGGTATTTATAATGTTTATTTCCTCTTATTGGATTGACCCCTTTATCATTATGTAATGTCCTTCTTTATCGGTTGTGACTTTCTTTGTTTTGAAGTCTATTTTGCCTGATACAAGTACCGCAACTCCTGATTTTTTTTCTCCTTGTTAGTTGCATGAAATATATTTTTCCATCCCTTCACTTTTAGTCTGTGTATGTCTTTGGGTTTCAAGTGAGTCTCTCGCAGGTAGCATATAGATGGGTCTTGTTTTTTTATCCATTCAATGACTCTATGTCTTCCGGTTGGTACATTCAGTCCATTTACATTTAGGGTGATTATCGATAGTTATGCACTTATTGCCATTGCGGACTTTAGATTCTTGGTTACCAAAGGTTCAAGGTTAACTTCCTTACTATCTAAGAGTCTAACGTAACTTAAACTTAATATGCTATCGTAAACACAATCCAAAGGTTCTTTTCTTTTTCTCCTTTTTCTTCTTCCTCCATTCCTCATGTATTAGGTGTTATATTCTGTACTCTTTGTCTATTCTTCGGTTGGCTTTGGGGACAGTAAATTTAATTTTGCATTTTCTTAGTAATTAGCTGTTCTACTTTCTTTACTGTGCTTTTCTTACCTCTAGTGACAGCTATTAGACCTTAGGAACACTTCCATCTACAGCAGTCCCTCCAAAATACAATGTAGAGATGGTTTGTGGAAGGTAAATTCTCTCAGCTTTTGCTTATCTGGAAGTTGTTTAATCCCTCCTTCAAATTTAAATGGTAATCTTGCTGGATAAGGTATTCTTGGTTTTAGGCCATTGTGCTTTATTGCATTAAATACATCATGCCACTCCCTTCTGGCCTGTAATGTTTCTGCTGAGAAGAAGTTAGCCTGATGGCATGTCTTTTGTATGTGATCTTATTTCTCTCTGTGGCTGTTTTCAATAGTCTGTCCTTATCCTTGATCTTTGCCATTTTAATTACTCAGGGATGAATTTAGGATGGAGGTTCAATCATTAAGAAATTCCATGTCTGAAACGAAACATACAAAGGAGGGATTTAAAGGCAGATTAGATGTAGTAGAAGAGTTGGTGAAGAGAATAGAAACTAGAGACGAGGAATACAAAGAAACAGGCACAGAGAGAAAAAAGGATCTCTAGGAATGAAAGAATAGTGAGTGAACTGTGTGATGAATCCAAACGGAACCGTATTCATATTTGAAGACTACCAGAAGAAGAAGACAGAGAAAAAGGGATAGAAAGTGTCATGAGGAGGTAATTGCTGAAAACTTCCCCAGTCTGGGGAAGGAGATAATAGTCTCTCAGGCCATGGAGATTCACAGATCTCCCAACACAAGGGACCGAAGGAAGACAACACCAAGACATATAGTACTTAAAATGGCAAAGATCGAGGGCGAGGATAGAGTTTTGAAAGCAGCTAGAGAGGAAAAAGATCACATACAAAGGAAAACCCATCAGGCTATCATCAGACTTCTCAATAGAAACCTTACAGGCCAGCAGGGAGTGACTTGATGTATGTAACGCAATGAAGCAGAAGGGCCTTGAACCAAGAATAGCCTACCCGGAAAGGTTATCATTTAAATTTGAAGGTGGGATTAAAACAATTTTCAGAGAAGCAGAAACTGAGAGAATTTATGTCCCGAAAACCACCTTTACAGTTCATTTTGGATGGCCTGCCGTAGATAGAAGTATTCCTAGGGCTAAATAGCTGTCACCAGTGGAAATAAAAGCACAGCAAAGTAGAACAACAACTAAGCAGATGGGAAATGAAATCAGCTACCCCCAAATTGAATCAAGGGGTAGGGAATGAGTACAGAATATGCTAGCTAATATTTGAAGAATGGAGGAGGAAGAAAAACGAGGAAAAAGAAAAGAACCTTTAGTTTCTGTTTGTAATAGAGCACTAAGCAAGTTAAATTAGACTGTTAGATAGTAAAGAAATAACCCTTGAACCTTTGGTAGCTACAAACCTAAAGCCTGCAATGGCAATAAATACATTCCTATCGATAATCACCCTAAATGTAAATGCACTGAATGCACTATCAAAAGACATAGAGTCACTGAATGGATCAAATAACAAGGCCCATCTATATGCTGCGTACAAGAGACTCACTTCACACCCAAAGACATACACAGACTGATACTGAAGGGATGGAAAAAAGAGATTTCATGCAATTCGTGGGGAGAGAAAAGCAGGAGTTGCAGAACTTGTATCAGACAAAATAGACTTCAAAACAAGGAAAATAACCGGAGATGAAGAAGGACATTATATAACGATAAAGCAGTCAGTCCAACAAGAGGATATAACCGTTATAAATATCTATGCACCCAACACAGGATCACCAACGTATGTGTAACAAATACTTAACAGAATCAAAGGGGGAAATACAATGCAATGCATTCATTTTAGGAGACGTCAACACACCACTCACTCCAAAGGACAGGTCAGCCAGACAGAAAATAAGTAAGGAGACAGAGGCACTGAATAACACATTCGAACAGATGGATCTAGCAGTCATCTACAGGACTCCACACCCAAAAGCAGCAGAATACACATTCTTCTCAAGTTCACATGGAACATTTTCATGTATAGATCATACACTAGGCCATAAAAAGAGACTCAGTAAATTCAAAAAGATTGAAATTGTACCAACCACCTTCTCAGAAGACGAGAGTATGAACCTAGAAATAAATTATGCAAAGAACATGAAAAGAGCCTTAGAAACACATGGAGGCTTAACAGCACGCACCTTAATAACCAATGGATCGATGACCAAATAAAAACAGAGGTCAAGCAATGTATGGAGACAAGTGACAACGATAATTCAACCCTGCAAAATCTGTGGGACGCAGCGAAGAGAGTGCTAAGAGGGAAGCATATTGCAATACAGGCCTATCTCAGAAAAGAAGAACAAGCCCAAATGAACAATCTAAACTCACAATTAATGAAACTAGGAAAAGAGGAACAAATGAGGCCCAAAGTCAGTAGAAGGATGGGCATGATAAGGGTTAGAGCGGAAATAAATAAAATCGAGAAGAATCAAACAATAGGAAGAATGAATGAAAGCAGGAGCTGGTTCTATGAGAAAATAAGCAAAATAGATAAACCCCAAGCCAGACTTATCAAGAGAAAAAGAGAGTCGACACACATACACAGAATCAGAAATGAGAGAAGGAAAGTCACTACGGACACCACAGAAATACAAGTATTATGAGAGAATACTATGAAAAATTAATTATATTCTAGCAAACTGGAAAACCTAGAGGAAATGGGCAACTTTCTAGAAAAATACGACTTCCTAGACTGACCTAGTAAGAAACAGAAAATCTAAACAGACCAATTACCAGTAATGAAGTTGAATCGGTAATCAGAAAACTACCCAAGAACCAAATCCCTGGACCAGAAGGTTTCACTGCTGAATTTTATCAAACATTTAGTGAAGACCTAATACCCATCCTCCTTAAAGTCTTTCTAAAAGTAGAAGAGGTGGAAATACTCCCAAACTCATTCTATGTGGCCAACATCACTCTAATATCCAAACCATGCAAACACACGGAAAAAATAAATAAAAGAAAATTATCGACCAATATTCATGATGAACATAGATGCAAAAATATTCAAGAAAATATTAGCAAACCGAATTCAAAGATCGATCAGAAGTATCATCCACCACGATCAAGTGGGATTCCTCCCAGGCATGCAAGGATGGTGCTACATTTGAAAATTCATCAACATCGACTACCACATCAATGAAAAGAAGGGCAAAAACCACACGGTCATCTCCATAGATGCTGAAAGAGCATTCGACAAAATTCGACATCCGTTCATGAGGAAAACTCTCAGCAAAATGGGTATAGAGGGCAAGTCCCTCAACATAATAAAGGCCATATATGACAAACCCACAGCCAACATTATGCATAAAAGCGAGAAGCTGAAAGCTTTCCCCTTAAGACCAGGAACAAGAAAAGGATGCCCACTCTCCCCACTTTTATACGACCTAGTTCTTGAGGTCCTAGCCACGGCAATCAGACGACACAAAGGAACAAAAGGCATTCATATTGGTAAGGAAGAAGTTAAACTGTCCCTGTTTGCAGATGACATGATACTGTATATAAAAAAACCCTAAAGAATCCACTCCAAAACTACTAGATCTAGTATGTGAACTCAGCAAAGCTGTGGGATACAACATTAATACACAGAAATCTGTTGCATTCGTGTACACTAATGATGAATGAGCAGAAAGAGAAATCAGGAAAACAATTCCATTTACAATTGCATCAAAAAGAATAAAATACCTAGGAGTAAACCTAACGAAGGAAGTGAAAGACCTATACCTGGAAACCTAACGAAGGAAGTGAAAGACCTATACCTGGAAACCTAACGAAGGAAGTGAAAGACCTATACCTGGAAATCTACAAGACACTCTTAAGGGAAATTAAAGAGGACACTAACAAATGGAAATTCATTCCATGCTCTTGGCTAGGAAGAATTAATATTGTCAAAATGGCCATCCTGCCTAAAGAAATCTACAGATTCAATGCAGTATCCCTACCAAAGTACCAACAGCATTCTTCAACAAACTGGAACAAATATGTCTAAAATTCACGTGGAACCACCAAAGACCCCCGAATAGCCAAAGCAATCCTGAGAAGGAAGAATAAAGCAGGGGGATCTCACTTCCCAACTTCAAGCTCTACTACAAAGCCACCGTAATCAAGACACTTTGGTACTGGCACAGACCAGTGGAACACAATAGAGAGTCCAGATGTTCACCCAAACATATATGGTTAATTATTATATGATAAAGGAGCCATGCATATACAATGGGGAATTGACAGCCTCTCCAACAGCTGGTGTGGGGCAAAACTGTACAGCTACATGTAAGAGAATGAAACTGGATTACTGTCTAACCTCATACAGGAAAGTAAACTCAAAATGGATCAAGGACCTGAATGTAAGTCATGAAACCATAAAGCTCTTAGAAGAAAACATAGGCAAAAATCTCTTGAATATAAACATGAGCAACTTTTTCCTGGACGCGTGTCCTCGGGCAAGGGAAGCAAACTAAAAAAGGAACAAAGGCGACTACATCATGCTAAAATCTCCTTTACAGCAGGGGACGCCATCAGCGGAACAAAAAGGTGTCCATCAGCATGGGAGAATATATTTGTAAATGACATATCCAACAAGGGGTTAACATCCAAAATACATCAACAACTCACATGCCTCAACACCCGAAAAGCAAATAACCCTATTAAAAAATGGCTGGAGGATCCGAACAGGCACTTCTCCAAAGAAGGAATTCAGATGGCCAACAGGCACATGAAAAGATGCTCCACATCACTGATCATCAGGGAATGCAAATTAAAACCACAGTGAGATACCACCTCACACCAGTTAGTACGGCCAACATGGAAAAGAATGGGAACAACAAGTGTTGGTTAGGATGCAGAGAAAGGGGAACCCTCCTACACTGCTGGTGGGAATGTAAAGTAGTTCAACCATTGCGGAAAGCGGTGTGGAGATTCCTCAAAAGACCAGAAATAAAAAAAAAAAAATACCATTTGACCCAGGAATTCCACTCCTAGGAATTTACCCTAAGAACGCAGGAGCCCAGTTTCAAAAAGACATATGCACCCCTATGTTTATCGCAGCACTATTTACAGTAGCCAAGAAATGGAAGCCACCTAAGTGTCCATCAGTAGGTGTATGGATAAAGAAGAAGTGGTCTATATACACAATGGAATATTCTTCAGCCGTAAGAAGAGAACGAATCCTACACATTTGCAACAACATGAATGGAGCGGGAGGCTATTATTTATGCTCAGTGAAATAAAATAAGCCAAGCAGAGAAAGAGAAGTGCCAAATGATTTTTCACTCATCTGTGGAGCATAAGAACAAAGGGAAAACTGAAAGAACAAAATAGCAAACTCACAGAACCCAAGAATGGACTAACAGTTGTCAAAGAGAAAAGGACTGGGTGTGGTGGTGGGTGGGAAGTATGGGAGAAGGGAATAAAGGGCGTTGTGATTAGCACAGGTAATGTGGGGGTGGGGAGGGGAAGACCGCATGGCACAGAGAATACAAGTAGTGACTCTGCTCTGTAGCATCTTACTATGCTGATGGAGAGTGACTGTAATGGCGTATGTGGTGGGGACTTGATAATGGGAGGAATCTAGTAACCACAATGCTGCTCATGTAATCGTATATTGATGATACAAAAAAGAAACAATATGAGGTGGAATTTAAGATCGGTGAGAAAACGTTGGTCAAGAATAAAGGCAATAACAAATAACGGGCACTTCCACCTTTATCACAATCAACACACTGTTTTATTAAGAATCTCTTCTTTTTCCTTTTTCTTCTGTGATTATGAAAGACGAATGGAATTGTCACAAACATTCCTTAACCTTCGTGAATGAAAATCGGTGTTAAAGCCATCGGCACTGTAAATCTACTGTTGTAGTTCATGTGCACGAAGTCCTAAATTGTTCATATTTTCTTCCAATATGACGTACCTTTCAGGCAATTGTCCAGCTCTTTGTTTCTTTTGTGAAGTAGAAGAAAGATAACCACTTCTTTCCCCGAACTCAAAAATCCTGCCTTTTAATCTTCAGAAAGTATTCTCAACCCAGATTGTTCATGAAACAAAACCCAATTGATGCGGCACCTCACTTTGTAGAGGAATTGACTTCTTGAAGACTACAAATTACAATTTGGTAAAAATTGCATTTCATACTATGATTCTTTTAAAGTATGTGTTGAAGAGCCATGTTTGAAAAAAAAAAATGGCAACAGAAACGCAGTAGAAGTCGTATTAGTATTAAGGATGCTTATGGCAGTTTAAAAACAGTCACACAGTACTAACACTAAACTACAAGTAGTACCGGAAGCTGTTACTCAAATGGGATTTACCCGAAAGTGGGTTATGCCCTGAGTAGTGCCCCGGTTCTTATGTTTAGCTCTTTTATTTGCTATATTCTAAGTTAGTAATACCTTTAAATTCCTAATTCTTGTCTTGTACACCCTAAACAATCACTACCGTCCAGCCACGGCTATTATTCTGTTTCCTTAAAGTCAAGTCACATGCTACACTCTGGCACGGCGACTTCCTTCAAATTCGAGACTTCTTTATCAATCAGTGCGTGTTAGTGGAGAACTACTGGTTTGGAGTGTTAATCCCCAAAGCAATCTATGATCTCTACTACATGTATATTAGTTAATTCAACTCAGCAATGCACAGCATGCTTCTACCTTCTCTTTAGAAATTGAATTACATATAGAGACTGATTGACTTACATACATATCATTTCATTTACTTGATACTAACTTCAACACAGTTGCATTCACTTGTTAGTTAAAACATTCTTAAATAACATTACTGCATCTTGCTTAGGATGATAATGGGCCCTCATTATAGTAGTTTCTTAATAAAAGTTAATGAATTTGTCGACAAATATATCACTCATGTCTTGAGATCAGTTGCGTTTGAGAGAAGAATTTGGCTCTTTGTATTTTATGAATACCTTGGGCAGTCCTCAGGATCTTCCTCAGAGCAGCCTTCATCTCCTTGTTCCTGAGCCTATATATTAGCGGAATGCACAGAGGTGTTTTCACAGAATAAAACAAAGTAACGATTTTTTCCATGTCCACTGGGTGTCCCGATCCGGGACTAACGCACATCACCGTAACAGAGCCAAAGAAACAGGATCACCACAGCCAGATGAGAAGCACAAGTGGAGAAAGCCTTGCGTTTGCCCGCTGCTGAGGGCATCCGTAGCACAGCCAGAGTCACCAGAGCGTAGGAGCAAAGGATAAAGAGAAGGGGGCCGATCATGAAAACAGAATTGAAGGTCGAGTAAATGAACTGTGTGGTGGTGTCATCAGAACACGACAGCACCATCAGTGGGACAGGATCACACACGAAATGGCTGATGGTGTTTGGGCCACGGTAGGGCAGCTGAGAAATGAGGACAACTGGCGGTAGGTAGGAGGGTGAACCCACACGACCATCCAAGGACGACGAGGCCCGTGCACAGCTGTCTGGTCATGATGCGCGGGTAACGCGGAGGGCGGCACACGGCAAGGTGCCTGTCAAAGGCCATGATGCAAAGGAAGAAGCCCTCTTCGCACCCGGAAGAGAAGAAGGAGAACTGCACAAGACAGCTCACAAAGGAGATGGACTTGCTTGTGGACGGGTAGCTGGCCAACATGTTGGGGACGGTGGTGGTGGTGACATAACATAGTTCCAGGAGAGAGAAATTCCCCAAGAGGATGTACATCGATCGGGCTGTGAAGGCGTCGGTCCCACCGCACAGCGCAGGCAACGGCCGCGTTCCCCCATCAGGGTCAGGGTGTAGGCCGCAGAGAAGTGCCCGAAGTAGAGGAGCTGCGCTTCGGGCCTGGAGGGAAAGCCCATGAGGATAAAGTGGCTGACGGCGTGGGTGGTTTCTCTGCCGGACACGTTCATGAGTTCGGAGGGCGCGGCGATGACATCGGCTATTGCACTCTAGTGGGGTTTGCTGGCTCTTCCACCAAATGTCCTTACCTTGTTTTTGCATAAA
Source organism: Manis pentadactyla (assembly GCF_030020395.1). Classification (NCBI taxonomy): domain Eukaryota; kingdom Metazoa; phylum Chordata; class Mammalia; order Pholidota; family Manidae; genus Manis; species Manis pentadactyla. The sequence goes on from NC_080029.1 coordinate 80,753,113, forward strand.
GAAATACAGAATGAGGTTTCTGTTAAAACAACAAAGCTGATCCTCACAACCTATACCCCAAGAGTATGATTTCATTCTAATTAGATGCAAAAAATAAAATAAAAAACAGGGTTTGTTGTAATCTCTCAATTATAATCTCTCAGTTACGTCAGGAACAGGATTTACACATAAGGAGTGCAGAAGTTGTAACTTTGAATATGTCACTTAACCTCTATTTGTTAACCTCATCTACGTACCATGTACAGAGTATTGTACAAGCAAATCAGTGTATATGAAATCTCTTCTAAAGCATTCTGTAAAACTAATTTATCATAATCAGTAATAGTGATAGTAACGCCAAATGAAGCACTACTCAAGTCTCACATTGGAAAAGGTGGTGTCTCACTGAGGAACAGTGACGGGGCAGGGCAAATATTCCTCTCTCTGTGCTTGTTTATGGTATTGCAAAGCGATGGCTCGAAGGGCCTCTCTCGTTCCGGCACAGATGTGTATGACATGACCACACAAGTTTGGTGTGTAGGAAATGCTTTCTCTCTCTCTCCAGCTGGTGGCTTCAGCTCCAGAGCATGGGGAAGAGCCCTGCACTTTGGCATTCAAATTTCCCTGGTTGAAAATTTTAATGCCCTCTCTTGTGAATGTGAGAACTAGATATGCCATTTGGGGCACCCGACCTTAGGGAGAGCCACTGCTCTGAGTGGCTGGACTGTTGATGGGATGAGACTTGGCCAATTTTTCCAAAAGTGTGGTGGTAAAGTTCACTTGCATGTTCAGATTTGTGTGTGTGGTGTTCTAAATCGCTTCGATTGCTCCTTTCTGTGTTTGAAGTGTTTTTGTTTTTATACTTGCCTCTGGTACATTTGTGGCCATTCAAGGCATTTTCTGTTGACATGGAATGTCTTGCTTCCCTCCCTCCTGCTCCTGAACTTTCTCCAGTTTGTTGTTACTGAATCAAAGCTTAACTTTTTCTATGTCTTGTCTCCTTAGAAACCTACTCATGGCCGTCACCACATTTGGCATTAAGTGGAAAGACTGCTGTTTATAATCTCATTGCCCATGAGGCTATGTGGACTGCACCTTTTCTGAATGGAGTCTGGTAGTTCAGTCTGTTTCCCATAACAATCACATCATCTCAGGTGGCAATTAGGGCAGGTCCCAGATTTCTCAAATTATATGAGGGGACTTTTTTTGGTTCGTGTTTGCGTTTGCGTGTGTGTGTGTGTGTGTGTGTGTGTGTGTGTTTTGTTCGGCCTGTAAGACAAAAAATTCCTCTCTTGATTTGTTATGATTGTATAGTGAATACTTTTCAAAAAAGGATTACTTAGTATTTTTATTCTGAATAGTTGTGTAACTTTCTCAGCTGAGATTGTTGTACAGTATGTGGGCAATAATAAATGTCATCTTTTCTGGAGACAGCAAATTGTAGAGTTAGTGAATCTTGGAAATTCATTAGGAATGAAAAACAGAGTGCGTTTCACTTACGAGCATTTAAATTGTACTTCAGCACAAGTAGCACACAGAATACACAGAGGCAAAGAGAAAAAAAAAAAAAAGCATGATATTACTATTAATGTGAGAGGCTGCTGATATGAGTACATTTCAAAAATAACATACTTATAGGATGCCCACAAACTATTCTGCTGTTTCTTTTGTTGATGAAAAAGCTCGTTTAGTTGCCACACAGGTCTTAGTGGTTATCTTCATAACTGAATTTGACTGAGTTTTTAAAACTCACTTCATTTTTGTCTGTCATGCTCTGGCCTGTGTCCTGATATGTTGGTGCCCTACTCCAAGCTATCTTAGTCATTTTCACTGACCTTGGGACCCCATGGTAAATCAGATCAGTATTAATACCCACACATCTGGGTTTTCCGAACAGTATCGCTTGGGTCCACACACTTTAAAAGTCACAATGCAAAGATCCCGCAAATGCAAGAAACAGGAAGCACACAGACGCTGAACGGTTTGTCCTTTAAGGACAGGTCATTTGCCATGAAACCAAGTCATATTAAATTAGTGAAACAGATTGCACTATGTGGGTGGGAGAGATATGATATTAGAGTGGAATCAGAAATTTTGTCATTTTTTTGGTCTATTGAACAAGCAACAAAATTCACCAGGATACTGATAATAAATCTGTCCCCCGTAATTTATCAGTTAAACATTTTCATACACTCTCTCCAGGCCTCTTGTGCATAATACTCATTAATATTTCCAAGATTTGAGGATATAAGAGAAAGACTAATATTTTGAAACCTTGTCTCTGAATTTTATTCTGATACTTACATTTTCAGAACAAGAAGAAAGCATTTGCCAGTAAATCCACTTATGTGGTAAACTAAACATTTGCAATAGAGCATGCAGAGTTTCAGTTATGTGGATACATGTGGAGAAGAAAGGTCAGAGGGCGGGTGGGGGGTGGGGGTGGGGAGAAAATATTACCCCGGAGCAAAAAGCATGCGAGGGACTTGTGAAAAATTGGGTGATCCGGTAATGCCACCTGCCGTGAGTTGCAAAGAGTGAATTTTGAGAGATGTTTCTTGCTGCCTTCAAAGCTCATATTTGTAGTCAAAATAAAAATCCTAGATGCACATAACTGTTTATATTATTTCCTTGCATCATGGCCTTTTGACATTTGGGACCCTCTCCCCTGATATAACTATTTCTTCAGCAGATGAGATTGTTTTTGAATTTCATTCCTTTGTACTCAAATCCCAATGTCTGCTATTCCCTGAGGAATGGTGCATGCACAGAACTAGGTCCTTATCTTTTCTCATGCCTCCACTAACCAGTCATTGCCGAAGGTTCCTGGGCATTAAAGTAAATGGTAAGAAGCTTGTCGTCATAGCTGCACTAGCAAGACGTATCATTAAAACTCCCTGTCTCTATTTTTGAAGAAAGAGAAAGAGTTCTTTCCTCACCCATATTTTCAGATTTGTCATTTTAGAGACATTTCAGTTGTAATTTTATGATAGCTCTTTAAACATGACATTTAAGTGTTAAGACTGGTACAGGGTTACTCAACAAATGTTTATTGAGGGCTTCACCCGCACTGGGGGTATAGCAGGGTAAACGAAATAGAAACAAATTCCTGCTTGCATAGCACATTTCAACTGAAGACTGTGTGTGGGCAGCAACAGAAAAAAAAGTCAATCAGTGAATAAGTCATTTTAATATTTTTCATTTGAGGAAAACGAAGTGTTGTGAGAGGGGTAGATTGGAAATGAAGAGGAGTTACCATTTTAAATAGGGTTTTAAAGAGAGCCTAACAGGCAGCTTTTTAAAAACATTTTTTTATTAAGGTATGATTGATATACACTCTTATGATGGTTTCACGTGAAAAAACAATGTGGGTACTACATTTTCCCCTATTATCAAGTCCCCACCCATGCCCCAGTGCAGTCACTGTCCATCAGTGCAGCAAGATGCCAAGGATACACTATGTCCTTGTCTGTGCTACACTGTTCTCCCCGTGATCCCTCACACCATGTGTACTAAACGTAATACACTTCCATCCCCTTCTCCCTCCCTCCCCACCTGCCCTCCCACACCCCTCCCCTTTGGTAACCTCTAGTTCATTCTTGGAGTCTCTGAGTCTGCTGCCATTTTGTTCCTTCAGTTTTGCTTCATTGTTATACTCCACAAAAGAGGGAAATCATTTGGCACTTGTCTTTCTCTGCCTGGCTTATTTCACTGAGCATAATGTCCTCCAGCCCCATCCATGTTGTTGCAAATGATAGGATTTGTTTCTTTCTTATGGCTGGATAGTATTGCATTGTGTATGTGTACCACATCTTCCTTATCCGTTCATCTACAGATGGACACTTAGGTTGCTTCCGTATCTTGGCCATTGTAAAAAGTGATGTAATAAACAAAAGGGTGCATATGTCTTTCTGAATCTGAGAAGTTGTATTCTTTGGGTAAATTACAAGGAGTGGGATTCCAGAGTCAAATGGTATTTCTATTTTTAGTGTTTTGAGGAACCTCCGTATTGCTTGCCACAACGTCTTGAACTACGTTACATTCCCACCAGCAGTGTAGGGGGGGAGGGGTTCCCCTTTCTCTGCATCCTCGCCAGCATTTGTTGTTCTCAGTCTTTTCGATGCTGGCCATCCTTACTGGTGTGAGGTGATATCTCATTGTGGTTTTAATTTGCATTTCCCTGATGATTAGTGATGTGGAGCATCTTTTCATGTGCTTGTTGGCCATCGGAATTTCTCTTTGGAGAACTGTCTCTTCATAGCCTCTGCCATTTGTTCTCTGGGTTATTTGCCTTTTTGGGTGTTGAGGCATGTAAGTTCTTTATATGTTTTGGATGTTAACCCCTTGTCAGATATGTCACTTACAAATATATTCTCCCATACTGGTCTATGGGACTGTTCTTGTGCCAGTACCGAATTGTCTTGATTACTGTGGCTTTGTACTAGAGCTTGAAGTGGGGGAGCGTAATCCCCCCTGCTTTATTCTTCCTTCTCACGATTGCTTTGGCTAGTCGGGGTCTTTTGTGGTTCCATATGAATTTTAGGCCTATTTTCTCTAGTTGGTTGAAGGATGCTGTTGGGATTTTGATAGGAATTGCATTGAATCTATAGACTGCTTTAGGCAGGATGGCCATTTTGGCAATATTAATTCTTCCTATCCATGAGCATGGATGTGTCTCCATTTATTGATATCTTCTTTAATTTCTCTCATGAGCGTCTTGTAGTTTTCAGAGGATAGGTCTTTCGGTTCCTTGGTTAGGTTTATTCCTAGGTGTTTTATTCTTTTTGATGCAATTGTGAATGGAATTGGTTTTCCTGATTTCTCTCTCTGCTAGTTCATTGTTAGCGTATAGGAATGCCACAGAAATCTGCGTATTACTTTTGCGTCCTGCAACTTTGCTGAATTCAGATATTAGATCTAGTAGTTTTGGAGTGGATTCCTGAGGGTTTTTTTATTTACAATGTCGTGGCATTTGCAAACAGGGACAGTTAAACTACTTCCTTGCCGATCTGGATGCCTTTTATTTCTTTGTGTTGCCTGATGGCCGTGGCTACGACCTCCAGTACTATGTTAAATAGAAGTGGGGACACTGGGCATCCTTGTCTTGTTCCTGGTCTTAAGGGGAAAGCTTTCAGCTTCTCGCTGTTATGTATAATGTTGGCTGTGGGTTTGTCATATATGGCCTTTATTATGTCGAGGTACTTGCCTTCCATACCCATTTTGTTGAGAGTTTTTTATCGTGAATGGTGTTGGTTTTTGTCCTACTTTTTGTTGATGTGGTTGAGGATGTTGATGGATTTTCCAATGTACCATCCTAGCCTCCCCGGAAGAAATCCTACTTGATCATGATGGATGATCTTTTTGATGTATTTTTGAATTTGGTTTGCTAATATTTTGTTGAGTGATTTTGCGTCTATGTCCATCAGGGATATTGGTCTGTAATTTTCCTTTTTCTGTGGTGTCTTTGCCTGGTTTTGGTATTAGAGTGATGGGGGCTGGCCTCATACAATGATTTTGGAAGTATTCCCACCTCTTCTGTTCTGTGGGAAACTTTAAGGGGGATGAGTATTAGGTCTTCCCTAAATGTTTGATTAAATTCAATGGTGAAGCCATCTGGTCCAGGAGTTTTGTTCTTGGGTAGTTTTTCTGATTACCAGTTCAATTTCGTTGCTGGCAATTGGTCTGTTCAGATTTTCTGTTTCCTCTTTGGTCAGCGTTGGAAGGTTGTGTTTTTCTAGAAAGTTGTCCATTTCTTCTAGGTTATCCAGTTTGTTACCACATAATTTTTCATGGTATTCTCTAATAATTCTCTGCATTTCTCTGGTGTCCATAGGGATTCTTTTCCTTTCTCATTTCTGATTCTGTTTATGTGGACAGACTCTCTTTCCTTCCTTGTTAAGTTTGGTTAGGGGTTTATCTATTTTGTTTATCTTCTCGAAGAACTAGCTCTTGCTTTCATTGATTCTTTCTATTGTTTTAGTCTTCTCAATTTTATTTATTTCTGCTCCAATCTTTATTGTGTCACTCCTTGTACTGACTTTGGGCCTCATTTGTTCTTCTTTTTCTGGTTTCATTAATTGTGAGTTTAGACTGCTCATATGGGATTGTCCTTCTTTCCTGAGGTGGGCCTGTGTTGCAATATACTTTCCTCTCAGCATGCCCTTGGCCGCATCCCACAGAGTTTGTGCTCTTGAATTATTGTCATTTGTCTCCATATATTGCAGGATCTATGTTTTTATTTGGTCATTGATCCATTGGTTATTTAGGAGCATACTGTGAAACCTCCATGTATTTGTGGGATATTTCATTTTCTTTGCAGCATTTATTTCTAGTTTCATACCTTTCTGGTCTGAGAAACTGGTTGGTACAATTTCAATCTTTTTGAATTTGCCAAGGCTGTTGCTGTGGTCTAGTCTATGATCTATTCTTGAAAACGTTCCAGGTGCACTTGAGAAGAATGTGTATTCTGCTGCTTTTGGGTGTTGAGTTCTGTAGATGTATGTTAGGTCCATCTGTTCTAATGTGTTGTTCAATGCCTGTATGTCCTTACTTATTTTCTGTCTTGTTGATCTGTCCCTCAGAGTTACTGGAGTGTTGAAGTCTCCTAGAATGAATGCATTGTATTCTATTTCCCCTTTTAATTCTGTTTGTAATGGGTTCACATTTGTAGGTGCTCCTGTGTTGGGAGCATAGGTATTTATAATGTTTATTTCCTCTTATTGGATTGACCCCTTTATCATTATGTAATGTCCTTCTTTATCGGTTGTGACTTTCTTTGTTTTGAAGTCTATTTTGCCTGATACAAGTACCGCAACTCCTGATTTTTTTTCTCCTTGTTAGTTGCATGAAATATATTTTTCCATCCCTTCACTTTTAGTCTGTGTATGTCTTTGGGTTTCAAGTGAGTCTCTCGCAGGTAGCATATAGATGGGTCTTGTTTTTTTATCCATTCAATGACTCTATGTCTTCCGGTTGGTACATTCAGTCCATTTACATTTAGGGTGATTATCGATAGTTATGCACTTATTGCCATTGCGGACTTTAGATTCTTGGTTACCAAAGGTTCAAGGTTAACTTCCTTACTATCTAAGAGTCTAACGTAACTTAAACTTAATATGCTATCGTAAACACAATCCAAAGGTTCTTTTCTTTTTCTCCTTTTTCTTCTTCCTCCATTCCTCATGTATTAGGTGTTATATTCTGTACTCTTTGTCTATTCTTCGGTTGGCTTTGGGGACAGTAAATTTAATTTTGCATTTTCTTAGTAATTAGCTGTTCTACTTTCTTTACTGTGCTTTTCTTACCTCTAGTGACAGCTATTAGACCTTAGGAACACTTCCATCTACAGCAGTCCCTCCAAAATACAATGTAGAGATGGTTTGTGGAAGGTAAATTCTCTCAGCTTTTGCTTATCTGGAAGTTGTTTAATCCCTCCTTCAAATTTAAATGGTAATCTTGCTGGATAAGGTATTCTTGGTTTTAGGCCATTGTGCTTTATTGCATTAAATACATCATGCCACTCCCTTCTGGCCTGTAATGTTTCTGCTGAGAAGAAGTTAGCCTGATGGCATGTCTTTTGTATGTGATCTTATTTCTCTCTGTGGCTGTTTTCAATAGTCTGTCCTTATCCTTGATCTTTGCCATTTTAATTACTCAGGGATGAATTTAGGATGGAGGTTCAATCATTAAGAAATTCCATGTCTGAAACGAAACATACAAAGGAGGGATTTAAAGGCAGATTAGATGTAGTAGAAGAGTTGGTGAAGAGAATAGAAACTAGAGACGAGGAATACAAAGAAACAGGCACAGAGAGAAAAAAGGATCTCTAGGAATGAAAGAATAGTGAGTGAACTGTGTGATGAATCCAAACGGAACCGTATTCATATTTGAAGACTACCAGAAGAAGAAGACAGAGAAAAAGGGATAGAAAGTGTCATGAGGAGGTAATTGCTGAAAACTTCCCCAGTCTGGGGAAGGAGATAATAGTCTCTCAGGCCATGGAGATTCACAGATCTCCCAACACAAGGGACCGAAGGAAGACAACACCAAGACATATAGTACTTAAAATGGCAAAGATCGAGGGCGAGGATAGAGTTTTGAAAGCAGCTAGAGAGGAAAAAGATCACATACAAAGGAAAACCCATCAGGCTATCATCAGACTTCTCAATAGAAACCTTACAGGCCAGCAGGGAGTGACTTGATGTATGTAACGCAATGAAGCAGAAGGGCCTTGAACCAAGAATAGCCTACCCGGAAAGGTTATCATTTAAATTTGAAGGTGGGATTAAAACAATTTTCAGAGAAGCAGAAACTGAGAGAATTTATGTCCCGAAAACCACCTTTACAGTTCATTTTGGATGGCCTGCCGTAGATAGAAGTATTCCTAGGGCTAAATAGCTGTCACCAGTGGAAATAAAAGCACAGCAAAGTAGAACAACAACTAAGCAGATGGGAAATGAAATCAGCTACCCCCAAATTGAATCAAGGGGTAGGGAATGAGTACAGAATATGCTAGCTAATATTTGAAGAATGGAGGAGGAAGAAAAACGAGGAAAAAGAAAAGAACCTTTAGTTTCTGTTTGTAATAGAGCACTAAGCAAGTTAAATTAGACTGTTAGATAGTAAAGAAATAACCCTTGAACCTTTGGTAGCTACAAACCTAAAGCCTGCAATGGCAATAAATACATTCCTATCGATAATCACCCTAAATGTAAATGCACTGAATGCACTATCAAAAGACATAGAGTCACTGAATGGATCAAATAACAAGGCCCATCTATATGCTGCGTACAAGAGACTCACTTCACACCCAAAGACATACACAGACTGATACTGAAGGGATGGAAAAAAGAGATTTCATGCAATTCGTGGGGAGAGAAAAGCAGGAGTTGCAGAACTTGTATCAGACAAAATAGACTTCAAAACAAGGAAAATAACCGGAGATGAAGAAGGACATTATATAACGATAAAGCAGTCAGTCCAACAAGAGGATATAACCGTTATAAATATCTATGCACCCAACACAGGATCACCAACGTATGTGTAACAAATACTTAACAGAATCAAAGGGGGAAATACAATGCAATGCATTCATTTTAGGAGACGTCAACACACCACTCACTCCAAAGGACAGGTCAGCCAGACAGAAAATAAGTAAGGAGACAGAGGCACTGAATAACACATTCGAACAGATGGATCTAGCAGTCATCTACAGGACTCCACACCCAAAAGCAGCAGAATACACATTCTTCTCAAGTTCACATGGAACATTTTCATGTATAGATCATACACTAGGCCATAAAAAGAGACTCAGTAAATTCAAAAAGATTGAAATTGTACCAACCACCTTCTCAGAAGACGAGAGTATGAACCTAGAAATAAATTATGCAAAGAACATGAAAAGAGCCTTAGAAACACATGGAGGCTTAACAGCACGCACCTTAATAACCAATGGATCGATGACCAAATAAAAACAGAGGTCAAGCAATGTATGGAGACAAGTGACAACGATAATTCAACCCTGCAAAATCTGTGGGACGCAGCGAAGAGAGTGCTAAGAGGGAAGCATATTGCAATACAGGCCTATCTCAGAAAAGAAGAACAAGCCCAAATGAACAATCTAAACTCACAATTAATGAAACTAGGAAAAGAGGAACAAATGAGGCCCAAAGTCAGTAGAAGGATGGGCATGATAAGGGTTAGAGCGGAAATAAATAAAATCGAGAAGAATCAAACAATAGGAAGAATGAATGAAAGCAGGAGCTGGTTCTATGAGAAAATAAGCAAAATAGATAAACCCCAAGCCAGACTTATCAAGAGAAAAAGAGAGTCGACACACATACACAGAATCAGAAATGAGAGAAGGAAAGTCACTACGGACACCACAGAAATACAAGTATTATGAGAGAATACTATGAAAAATTAATTATATTCTAGCAAACTGGAAAACCTAGAGGAAATGGGCAACTTTCTAGAAAAATACGACTTCCTAGACTGACCTAGTAAGAAACAGAAAATCTAAACAGACCAATTACCAGTAATGAAGTTGAATCGGTAATCAGAAAACTACCCAAGAACCAAATCCCTGGACCAGAAGGTTTCACTGCTGAATTTTATCAAACATTTAGTGAAGACCTAATACCCATCCTCCTTAAAGTCTTTCTAAAAGTAGAAGAGGTGGAAATACTCCCAAACTCATTCTATGTGGCCAACATCACTCTAATATCCAAACCATGCAAACACACGGAAAAAATAAATAAAAGAAAATTATCGACCAATATTCATGATGAACATAGATGCAAAAATATTCAAGAAAATATTAGCAAACCGAATTCAAAGATCGATCAGAAGTATCATCCACCACGATCAAGTGGGATTCCTCCCAGGCATGCAAGGATGGTGCTACATTTGAAAATTCATCAACATCGACTACCACATCAATGAAAAGAAGGGCAAAAACCACACGGTCATCTCCATAGATGCTGAAAGAGCATTCGACAAAATTCGACATCCGTTCATGAGGAAAACTCTCAGCAAAATGGGTATAGAGGGCAAGTCCCTCAACATAATAAAGGCCATATATGACAAACCCACAGCCAACATTATGCATAAAAGCGAGAAGCTGAAAGCTTTCCCCTTAAGACCAGGAACAAGAAAAGGATGCCCACTCTCCCCACTTTTATACGACCTAGTTCTTGAGGTCCTAGCCACGGCAATCAGACGACACAAAGGAACAAAAGGCATTCATATTGGTAAGGAAGAAGTTAAACTGTCCCTGTTTGCAGATGACATGATACTGTATATAAAAAAACCCTAAAGAATCCACTCCAAAACTACTAGATCTAGTATGTGAACTCAGCAAAGCTGTGGGATACAACATTAATACACAGAAATCTGTTGCATTCGTGTACACTAATGATGAATGAGCAGAAAGAGAAATCAGGAAAACAATTCCATTTACAATTGCATCAAAAAGAATAAAATACCTAGGAGTAAACCTAACGAAGGAAGTGAAAGACCTATACCTGGAAACCTAACGAAGGAAGTGAAAGACCTATACCTGGAAACCTAACGAAGGAAGTGAAAGACCTATACCTGGAAATCTACAAGACACTCTTAAGGGAAATTAAAGAGGACACTAACAAATGGAAATTCATTCCATGCTCTTGGCTAGGAAGAATTAATATTGTCAAAATGGCCATCCTGCCTAAAGAAATCTACAGATTCAATGCAGTATCCCTACCAAAGTACCAACAGCATTCTTCAACAAACTGGAACAAATATGTCTAAAATTCACGTGGAACCACCAAAGACCCCCGAATAGCCAAAGCAATCCTGAGAAGGAAGAATAAAGCAGGGGGATCTCACTTCCCAACTTCAAGCTCTACTACAAAGCCACCGTAATCAAGACACTTTGGTACTGGCACAGACCAGTGGAACACAATAGAGAGTCCAGATGTTCACCCAAACATATATGGTTAATTATTATATGATAAAGGAGCCATGCATATACAATGGGGAATTGACAGCCTCTCCAACAGCTGGTGTGGGGCAAAACTGTACAGCTACATGTAAGAGAATGAAACTGGATTACTGTCTAACCTCATACAGGAAAGTAAACTCAAAATGGATCAAGGACCTGAATGTAAGTCATGAAACCATAAAGCTCTTAGAAGAAAACATAGGCAAAAATCTCTTGAATATAAACATGAGCAACTTTTTCCTGGACGCGTGTCCTCGGGCAAGGGAAGCAAACTAAAAAAGGAACAAAGGCGACTACATCATGCTAAAATCTCCTTTACAGCAGGGGACGCCATCAGCGGAACAAAAAGGTGTCCATCAGCATGGGAGAATATATTTGTAAATGACATATCCAACAAGGGGTTAACATCCAAAATACATCAACAACTCACATGCCTCAACACCCGAAAAGCAAATAACCCTATTAAAAAATGGCTGGAGGATCCGAACAGGCACTTCTCCAAAGAAGGAATTCAGATGGCCAACAGGCACATGAAAAGATGCTCCACATCACTGATCATCAGGGAATGCAAATTAAAACCACAGTGAGATACCACCTCACACCAGTTAGTACGGCCAACATGGAAAAGAATGGGAACAACAAGTGTTGGTTAGGATGCAGAGAAAGGGGAACCCTCCTACACTGCTGGTGGGAATGTAAAGTAGTTCAACCATTGCGGAAAGCGGTGTGGAGATTCCTCAAAAGACCAGAAATAAAAAAAAAAAAAATACCATTTGACCCAGGAATTCCACTCCTAGGAATTTACCCTAAGAACGCAGGAGCCCAGTTTCAAAAAGACATATGCACCCCTATGTTTATCGCAGCACTATTTACAGTAGCCAAGAAATGGAAGCCACCTAAGTGTCCATCAGTAGGTGTATGGATAAAGAAGAAGTGGTCTATATACACAATGGAATATTCTTCAGCCGTAAGAAGAGAACGAATCCTACACATTTGCAACAACATGAATGGAGCGGGAGGCTATTATTTATGCTCAGTGAAATAAAATAAGCCAAGCAGAGAAAGAGAAGTGCCAAATGATTTTTCACTCATCTGTGGAGCATAAGAACAAAGGGAAAACTGAAAGAACAAAATAGCAAACTCACAGAACCCAAGAATGGACTAACAGTTGTCAAAGAGAAAAGGACTGGGTGTGGTGGTGGGTGGGAAGTATGGGAGAAGGGAATAAAGGGCGTTGTGATTAGCACAGGTAATGTGGGGGTGGGGAGGGGAAGACCGCATGGCACAGAGAATACAAGTAGTGACTCTGCTCTGTAGCATCTTACTATGCTGATGGAGAGTGACTGTAATGGCGTATGTGGTGGGGACTTGATAATGGGAGGAATCTAGTAACCACAATGCTGCTCATGTAATCGTATATTGATGATACAAAAAAGAAACAATATGAGGTGGAATTTAAGATCGGTGAGAAAACGTTGGTCAAGAATAAAGGCAATAACAAATAACGGGCACTTCCACCTTTATCACAATCAACACACTGTTTTATTAAGAATCTCTTCTTTTTCCTTTTTCTTCTGTGATTATGAAAGACGAATGGAATTGTCACAAACATTCCTTAACCTTCGTGAATGAAAATCGGTGTTAAAGCCATCGGCACTGTAAATCTACTGTTGTAGTTCATGTGCACGAAGTCCTAAATTGTTCATATTTTCTTCCAATATGACGTACCTTTCAGGCAATTGTCCAGCTCTTTGTTTCTTTTGTGAAGTAGAAGAAAGAAAACCACTTCTTTCCCCGAACTCAAAAATCCTGCCTTTTAATCTTCAGAAAGTATTCTCAACCCAGATTGTTCATGAAACAAAACCCAATTGATGCGGCACCTCACTTTGTAGAGGAATTGACTTCTTGAAGACTACAAATTACAATTTGGTAAAAATTGCATTTCATACTATGATTCTTTTAAAGTATGTGTTGAAGAGCCATGTTTGAAAAAAAAAAAATGGCAACAGAAACGCAGTAGAAGTCGTATTAGTATTAAGGATGCTTATGGCAGTTTAAAAACAGTCACACAGTACTAACACTAAACTACAAGTAGTACCGGAAGCTGTTACTCAAATGGGATTTACCCGAAAGTGGGTTATGCCCTGAGTAGTGCCCCGGTTCTTATGTTTAGCTCTTTTATTTGCTATATTCTAAGTTAGTAATACCTTTAAATTCCTAATTCTTGTCTTGTACACCCTAAACAATCACTACCGTCCAGCCACGGCTATTATTCTGTTTCCTTAAAGTCAAGTCACATGCTACACTCTGGCACGGCGACTTCCTTCAAATTCGAGACTTCTTTATCAATCAGTGCGTGTTAGTGGAGAACTACTGGTTTGGAGTGTTAATCCCCAAAGCAATCTATGATCTCTACTACATGTATATTAGTTAATTCAACTCAGCAATGCACAGCATGCTTCTACCTTCTCTTTAGAAATTGAATTACATATAGAGACTGATTGACTTACATACATATCATTTCATTTACTTGATACTAACTTCAACACAGTTGCATTCACTTGTTAGTTAAAACATTCTTAAATAACATTACTGCATCTTGCTTAGGATGATAATGGGCCCTCATTATAGTAGTTTCTTAATAAAAGTTAATGAATTTGTCGACAAATATATCACTCATGTCTTGAGATCAGTTGCGTTTGAGAGAAGAATTTGGCTCTTTGTATTTTATGAATACCTTGGGCAGTCCTCAGGATCTTCCTCAGAGCAGCCTTCATCTCCTTGTTCCTGAGCCTATATATTAGCGGAATGCACAGAGGTGTTTTCACAGAATAAAACAAAGTAACGATTTTTTCCATGTCCACTGGGTGTCCCGATCCGGGACTAACGCACATCACCGTAACAGAGCCAAAGAAACAGGATCACCACAGCCAGATGAGAAGCACAAGTGGAGAAAGCCTTGCGTTTGCCCGCTGCTGAGGGCATCCGTAGCACAGCCAGAGTCACCAGAGCGTAGGAGCAAAGGATAAAGAGAAGGGGGCCGATCATGAAAACAGAATTGAAGGTCGAGTAAATGAACTGTGTGGTGGTGTCATCAGAACACGACAGCACCATCAGTGGGACAGGATCACACACGAAATGGCTGATGGTGTTTGGGCCACGGTAGGGCAGCTGAGAAATGAGGACAACTGGCGGTAGGTAGGAGGGTGAACCCACACGACCATCCAAGGACGACGAGGCCCGTGCACAGCTGTCTGGTCATGATGCGCGGGTAACGCGGAGGGCGGCACACGGCAAGGTGCCTGTCAAAGGCCATGATGCAAAGGAAGAAGCCCTCTTCGCACCCGGAAGAGAAGAAGGAGAACTGCACAAGACAGCTCACAAAGGAGATGGACTTGCTTGTGGACGGGTAGCTGGCCAACATGTTGGGGACGGTGGTGGTGGTGACATAACATAGTTCCAGGAGAGAGAAATTCCCCAAGAGGATGTACATCGATCGGGCTGTGAAGGCGTCGGTCCCACCGCACAGCGCAGGCAACGGCCGCGTTCCCCCATCAGGGTCAGGGTGTAGGCCGCAGAGAAGTGCCCGAAGTAGAGGAGCTGCGCTTCGGGCCTGGAGGGAAAGCCCATGAGGATAAAGTGGCTGACGGCGTGGGTGGTTTCTCTGCCGGACACGTTCATGAGTTCGGAGGGCGCGGCGATGACATTGGCTATTGCACTCTAGTGGGGTTTGCTGGCTCTCCCTGAAAACACCAAATTTCCTTACCATTTGGAAAGTATTAAACAGACTTTTGCTAAGCAGAAAACCAACTTTCATGACTCAGCCCCTACGTAAATATACATTATTTTTTAAAGTCACCATAATAGGAAATACGGAAAATGTGAATTCTAGATAGATTTTACCTTTCTTTAAATGTTAGACTTGGAATGCAGACTTTTGTGGCTTTGATAAAATTACCTATATCCATCTTCTCTTCGTCTATTCACCTGAACCATTGATACTACTACATTTCTGTGCATATCAAATTCTTTCCGCAGTTCTAAGAACACCTTATTCTTTATGATACGGTAATAAAAGCTAAAGATATTTTAAGAGATTCTGTCTCACTTTAATGCAATGGCAGGACATAAATTAATATTCATTTTTCGCTTTGAGTTCTTCCAGCTTTCTCACAGTGTTTTATAGTGGTACTAAAAAATACTTTTATGCTAATTCTATGTGCTGATACTGATGTTCAGTACTTGAAAATGTTTCCTCTTCTTTTCAGACAACTGGATGCACCATATAAAGGCTCCTATATCTTGTGCTCAAAACTGCTCTTGCTAAATATTTTGATATACTTCCACATACATATATGAACTAGGTATGCCCATTATGACCACTGACCTCAGGGAGAGCAACTGGTCTGAGCAACTGTGGCCATGTTCGGTGTGCCTGTTCATGTACCCATGGTCAAGTTGGCTGCAAGAAAATGGAAAGATAATGATTTATATTTTTGTGATGATTTCCACATTCCTGTGTTCACAGCTCTTTTTCACATGTTCCTTTTTTTCCCTTTAAGACAGACCTTTAGTATCTTTTCAAATCTGGACAAATCTGAAACAAGGAACTCCACTTCTCTCTCTCTGGCGACTTCCATACCCAGTTTTTTTTTTTTTTTTCAATTCAAGGCAGTTTTTATTCTTAGTCAACAGAAGTTTCACATTTGTCTTACTCTTTTTTTTTTTTTTTTTTTTAAATAATTATTTTTTATTGAAGGGTAGTTGACACACAGTATTACATTACATGAGTTTCAAGTGTACAACACAGTGGTAGAACATTTATATACATAATTCTAGGTTCCAGCTATCACCCTACCAGGCTGTTACAATATCTTGACTATATTCCTTATGCTATACATTACATCCCGGTTACTAATTTATTTTACCATTGGAAATCTGTCCTTTTTTTTTTTTTTTTTTTTTTTGTGAGGGCATCTCTCATATTTATTGATCAAATGGTTGTTAATGACAATAAAATTCTGTATAGGGGAGTCAATGCTCAATGCACAATCATTATTCCACCCCAAGCCTAATTTTTGTCAGTCTCCAATCTTCTGAGGCATAACAAACAAGTTTTTACATGTAGAACAAATTCTTACATAATGAATAAGTTACATAGTGAACAGTACAAGGGCAGTCATCACAGAAACTTTCAGTTTTGCTCATACATTATGAACTATAAACAGTCAGTTCAAATATGAATACTGATTTGGTTTTTATACTTGATTTATATGTGGATACCACATTTCTCTCTTTATTATTATTATTTTTAATAAAATGCTGAAGTGGTAAGTAGATACAAGATAAAGGTAGAAAACATAGTTTAGTGTTGTAAGAGAGCACATGTAGATGATCAGGTGTGTGCCTGTAGATTATGTGTTAATCCAAGCTAGACCAGGGCAATAAAACATCCACGTATGCAGAAGATTTCTCTCAGAACGGGGGGGTGAGGTTCTAAGCCTCACCTCTGTTGATCCCCAATTTCTCACCTGATGGCCCCCCTGCGACTGTGCCTGTCTTAGGTTGTTCCTCCCTTGAGGAATCTTACCCGTCTCTGGCTAACCAGTCATCTTCCGGGGCCATACAGGGAAATGTGAAGTTGGTAAGTGAGAGAGAAGCCTTATTGTTTGAAAAAGTTAGCTTTTTACTTCTTTGCATATTTATGCCCTGTGGCTTCTATGCCCAGCATTTGTCTTGAGGTATCTTTACCACTTGGAAGAATTATGATACTCGGTAAATTTGATATGAGGCACGAATTCTATTTAAGGGTTGTAATTAGGAAGGAAGAAGAAAAGCTATAGAAGTAGCAGGCGGAAAAAAACATGGGAAGATTGATTATTTCTTTGATATATCTTCTTGTAGAGTAACTTCAGCATGTATAGGTTTTAAGCTACTACTTAAATTGCACACACACATTAACATAATAGGAGTATAGTTACATAACCAAAGCATATCTGTAATTACCAGCCATCTGCAGTGAAACCAAGAAAACCAGTTAGGCACCTTAGGCATTTGTGAAAACTTATCTATGATATGGTGGATATTGTCCAAATGAACTTGAACAGTCTGAGAGAAATCAGACAAATTAAAACAACCCATTCCTGGGGACTGTTCACATGCCATATGTTCTTTTAACAATAAATAGTTTGTAGTTGTAAGACTTTGGAGCGCTACAATTTGCACTTCTCCAAATTCTTGGTTGAGTTCCAACAGTATAGATCCAGTCCAATTTTGTTGTTTTACTGTATGCACAGGCCAGCTTAGATATCTCCTTCCTCATTCCCATGGCAGGTCCAGGAACTGGTGGGATGAGTGCATCTACAGCTGTAGCAGTGCGTGGATCTTTGTTGGGGTTTTTTGATGATCATCTTCTGGCATGAGTCTTCCAGAGGGTGCAGATGTTGGAAGTTCTTTTTCATATCATATCTTAGTTCATTTTCGGGGTAGCCCAATTAGGCTTTGATCCTCTGTATAAACACAAACAGACCCTTTGCCTACACTTTTATATGCCCTTTATACCCTTGTGTAGAACTCGTTGGAGGTTACCACACAGGAACTGCCCTTTTTTTTTTTTTTTTTTTTTTTTGCTATCACTAATCTACACTTACATGACGAATATTATGTTTACTAGGCTCTCCCCTATACCAGGTCTCCCCTATAAACCCCTTTACAGTCAGTGTCCATCAGCATAGCAAAATGTTGTAGAATCACTACTTGCCTTCTCTGTGTTGTACAGCCCTCCCTTTTCTCCTACCCCCCCATGCATGTTAATCTTAATACCCCCCTACTTCTCCCCCCCTTATCCCTCCCTACCCACCCATCCTCCCCAGTCCCTTTCCCTTTGGTACCTGTTAGTCCATTCTTGAGTTCTGTGATTCTGCTGCTGTTTTGTTCCTTCAGTTTTTCCTTTGTTCTTATATTCCACAGATAAGTGAAATCATTTGGTATTTCTCTTTCTCCGCTTGGCTTGTTTCACTGAGCATAATACCCTCCAGCTCCATCCATGTTGCTGCAAATGATTGGATTTGCCCTTTTCTTATAGCTGAGTAGTATTCCATTGTGTATATGTACCACATCTTCTTTATCCATTCATCTATTGATGGACATTTAGGTTGCTTCCAATTCTTGGCTATTGTAAATAGTGCTGCAATAAACATAGGGGTGCATCTGTCTTTCTCAAACTTGATTGCTGCATTCTTAGGGTAAATTCCTAGGAGTGCAATTCCTGGGTCAAATGGTAAGTCTGTTTTGAGCATTTTGATGTACCTCCATACTGCTTTCCACAATGGTTGAACTAACTTACATTCCCACCAGCAGTGTAGGAGGGTTCCCCTTTCTCCACAGCCTCGCCAACATTTGTTGTTGTTTGTCTTTTGGATGGCAGCCATCCTTACTGGTGTGAGGTGATACCTCATTGTAGTTTTAATTTGCATTTCTCTGATAATTAGCGATGTGGAGCATCTTTTCATGTGTCTGTTGGCCATCTGTATTTCTTTTTTGGAGAACTGTCTGTTCAGTTCCTCTGCCCATTTTTTAATTGGGTTATTTGTTTTTTGTTTGTTGAGGCGTGAGAGCTCCTTATATATTCTGGACGTCAAGCCTTTATCGGATGTGTCATTTTCAAATATATTCTCCCATACTGTAGGGATCCTTCTTGTTCTATTGATGGTGTCTTTTGCTGTACAGAAGCTTTTCAGCTTAATATAGTCCCACTTACTCATTTTTGCTGTTGTTTTCCTTGCCCGGGGAGATATGTTCAAGAAGAGGTCACTCATGTTTATGTCTAAGAGGTTTTCGCCTATGTTTTCTTCCAGGAGTTTAATGGTTTCATGGCTTACATTCAGGTCTTTGATCCATTTTGAGTTTACTTTTGTATATGGGGTTAGACAATGGTCCAGTTTCATTCTCCTACATGTAGCTGTCCAGTTTTGCCAGCACCACCTGTTGAAGAGACTGTCATTTCGCCATTGTATGTCCATGGCTCCTTTATCAAATATTAATTGACCATATATGTCTGGGTTAATGTCTGGATTCTCTAGTCTGTTCCATTGGTCTGTGGCTCTGCTCTTGTGCCAGTACCAAATTGTCTTGATTACTATGGCTTTATAGTAGAGCTTGAAGTTGGGGAGTGAGATCCCCCCTACTTTATTCTTCTTTCTCAGGATTGCTTTGGCTATTCGGGGTCTTTGGTGTTTCCATATGAATTTTTGAATTATTTGTTCCAGTTCATTGAAGAATGTTGCTGGTAGTTTCATAGGGATTGCATCAAATCTGTATATTGCTTTGGGCAGGATGGCCATTTTAACGATATTAATTCTTCCTAGCCACGAGCATGGGATGAGTTTCCATCTGTTAGTGTCCCCTTTAATTTCTCTTAAGAGTGACTTGTAGTTTTCAGAGTATAAGTCTTTCACTTCCTTGGTTAGGTTTATTCCTAGGTATTTTATTTTTTTTGATGCAATTGTGAATGGAGTTGTTTTCCTGATTTCTCTCTCTGTTGGTTCATTGTTAGTATATAGGAAAGCCACAGATTTCTGTGTGTTGATTTTGTATCCTGCAAATTTGCTGTATTCCGATATCAGTTCTAGTAGTTTTGGGGTGGAGTCTTTAGGGTTTTTTATGTACAGTATCATGTCATCTGCAAATAGTGACAGTTTAACTTCTTCTTTACCAATCTGGATTCCTTGTATTTCTTTATTTTGTCTGATTGCCGTGGCTAGGACCTCCAGTACTATGTTAAATAACAGTGGAGAGAGTGGGCATCCCTGTCTAGTTCCCGATCTCAGAGGAAATGCTTTCAGCTTCTCGCTGTTCAATATAAGGTTGGCTGTGGGTTTATCATAGATGGCCTTTATTATGTTGAGGTACTTGCCCTCTATTCCCATTTTGCTGAGAGTTTTTAACATGAATGGATGTTGAACTTTGTCAAATGCTTTTTCAGCATCTATGGAGATGATCATGTGGTTTTTGTCTTTCTTTTTGTTGATGTGGTGGATGATGTTGATGGACTTTCGAATGTTGTACCATCCTTGCATCCCTGGGATGAATCCCACTTGGTCATGGTGTATGATCCTTTTGATGTATTTTTGAATTCGGTTTGCTAATATTTTGTTGAGTATTTTTGCATCTACGTTCATCAGGGATATTGGTCTGTAGGTTTCTTTTTTGGTGGGGTCTTTGCCTGGTTTTGGTATTAGGGTGATGTTAGCTTCATAGAATGAGTTTGGGAGTATCCCCTCCTCCTCTATTTTTTGGAAAACTTTAAGGAGAATGGGTATTATGTCTTCCCTGTATGTCTGATAAAATTCCGAGGTAAATCCATCTGGCCCGGGGGTTTTGTTCTTTGGTAGTTTTTTGATTACCTCTTCAATTTCGTTGCTGGAAATTGGTCTGTTTAGATTTTCTGTTTCTTCCTGGGTCAATCTTGGAAGGTTATATTTTTCTAGGAAGTTGTCCATTTCTCCTAGGTTTCCCAGCTTGTTAGCATATAGGTTTTCATAGTATTCTCCAATAATTCTTTGCATTTCCGTGGGGTCCGTCGTGATTTTTCCTTTCTCGTTTCTGATACTGTTGATTTGTGTTGACTCTCTTTTCTTCTTAATAAGTCTGGCTAGAGGCTTATCTATTTTGTTTATTTTCTCGAAGAACCAGCTCTTGGTTTCATTGATTTTTGCTATTGTTTTATTCTTCTCAATTTTATTTATTTCTTCTCTGATCTTTATTATGTCCCTCCTTCTGCTGACCTTAGGCCTCATCTGTTCTTCTTTTTCCAATTTCGATAATTGTGACATTAGACCATTCATTTGGGATTGCTCTTCCTTTTTTAAATATGCTTGGATTGCTATATACTTTCCTCTTAAGACTGCTTTTGCTGTG